>NC_139951.1:42185707-42624317 GCF_963454915.1 Gymnoscopelus microlampas
CACACACACACACACACACACACACACACACACACACACACACACACACACACACACACACACACACACACACACACACACACACACACACCTACTGTACCTGCATATTCGTATTCCATAAATCCAAATGGATTATTAAAGTGGGACAGCCTGTTCCACTCACTCATGTTGAGATGTTTTTTGTGCATATATAAACGTATGTCGGGAATGAAAGACTGCATAAAGCTTGGGTCTGTAGACCGCCGTACAGACTGGGGGCAAGTCTGAAAACACAATGTAAAATGAAAACTCATATAAAATGAAAACACATACAGTGAAAAATGAAAACACATACAGTAAAAAATGAAAACACATACAGTAAAAAATGAAAACACATAAAATGACATTTGTTTGCCATTACATTCACATTCAATGAGGGGACCATACAGAGGTATGTATGGCGTGCGTGCGTGTGCATGCATGCATGTGTTGTCTACTTGTACAAGCTACTGTACTTGTGAGGACCAAATGTCCCCACAACCACAAGTATAGTAACATTTGAGAATGATACATTGTGAGGACAATTCTCCAGGAATCATTTTGATTCTTTCCACGGCCAAATACATAGATATCAACTTGGGGGTCCCTAACTTGAAAAGGTTTGAGAACCACTCCCCCAGACAATAGGCATTCAGAAATACCAAACACCTCAGACTTAAATCGTCATTTCAAATTTGGGCTGCTAATGCGGGTTCGAATCCCGATTCCGACGACCTTTGCCGTGTGTCACTCCGCATCTCTCTCTGCCCATTTCCTGTCAGTCTACTGTATACTATCAATAAAGGCCAAAGAAATGTCAAAAAAATAAATAAACAAACATTCAAAATGTCACTGTGGTGTGTATGCTGCTTACCGTCGGCATGGGCTGGCCGTCCTGCTTGTATATGTCCTCGAAATCCCACTGAGGCACTTTATTGAAGTCCTTTCTAAAGAGTATGGGCATGGGGGTCTCCCTGATGGGAAAGGTGACGGGGGGCTTCGCAGCGGGCATGGGGGTCTCGCTGGCGGAGGTGACGGGGGGCTTCGCAGCGGGCATGGGGTTCTCCCTGACGGAGGTGAAGGGGGGCTTCGGGGTGGGCATGGGAGTCTCCTTGGAGGAGGTGACGGGGGGCTTCGCATCGGGCATGGGAGTCTCCCCGACGGAGGTGACGGGGGGCTTCGCCGTGGTGGCTTTCAACAGCGCCGCGTCAGTCGGTGGTCGTTGGGCAGATAGGTCTGCCTTCGTGGCATCAGTGATGGGACTCTTTGTTGTTCTCAAAGCGGTGCGAGTTGCAGAGTCCTCCTTTTCTTTCCAAATGAAAGTCGCAACAATCCAATTGCCACCTTTCTGGATATGTCTCAGGGGGACAGCCGAGCTCAGTGGGTAACTGCACCAAACAAAGCAACCAAAAGCAAAGCAACATGCCCGTTAGTCACTGTTGTATAGTTCAGTGGTTCTCAAAGTGGATTCCAGGGACTCTCTGAATAGGTTACTTTAGGGGGGGGGGTCTAAATTGACCCTTACAAGTCTGTAACTCTGACAGTATACAAATGGAACCAAATGGACTCATTAGGTTCCATTTGTATACTGTCAGAGAGTTAAGGGGAGTTCAAAACAAGTGGGTTGCGCACATCCAGTTCCTTGCTGGTGCTGCACACAAAATAACAGTATAAAAGAATACCTCAGTGTTTAGTTTATATAAAACACTGACATTCCACGGTACACGACGTTTCGGCCACGGTTGGCCTTCATCAGGTCTGATGATGAGTTAAGGACTTCTATTCTATTATTCTTTTATAGAGTTAAGGACTTCTATTCTATTATTCTTTTATAGAGTTAAGGGGAGACCTTGACATCTAAAAGTTTGAGAACCATTGGTATCGTATATACTCCCAGTCACGGTCAACTGTCAATGCATATACAGTACCTGAGTGTGGGCCTGAGCCACAAAATATTTGCGTAAAAATATTATAGGATATTATAGACAGACAGACAGACAGCAGTGTTTCGCTGAGGTCTGGCTGAGTTAACATAATATATATTCTCTCAAACACATACAGATAGAAAACTACTTTTTTCTGCTTTTTACATCCCGCATACACCTTTAACTCTGAGATGTACAAATCAAACCAATTGAACCTGTATGGGGTCCATTTGGTTACATTTGTTCTGTCTGTCTGTTCTGTTTCTAACTCTACTTCTTGGTCCCATAAGGGTCCATTTGGTTCCTACTTCCTAACTATCCATAGTTTAGCTGGGGACCCCATAACCTCAAGAGCCCCTGGGGAGGGGGATTCCCAAGACCCTATTGAGAACAACTGGTCTATACAACACAACGCTCTTTCAGCTACTGTACATACCTGAGTAGCTTTGACATATATTCCCATGGCAGCACGAAAACCAAAACGCACCACGAGACCAAGAAGAGAAAAGGTAGAGTTTTCTGGTAGCGTCCTGTCATTCCTGAGGTGCAGGTTTCACTCACACAGGGAGCCGTTTGCCCTCGGCTCTTGTGCAGGAAGACTAAATCTCTGGAGGTCCCAGGTTCATTCAACAGCTTGTTCACCACACCTTGTTATGTGACAGAGAACACGAGCTGCATGATCAACAACGTAGTGTAATATCACTGGCTGGCAGGGTTCACCTTGTGTAACTGAATCCAACCCTTTTACGTTTCTGTATGACACATGGAAATCACATGATGAATATAATGAACGTATGAATCTGTGCAAAACACCGTAACACCATGTCAATCCAAACATCATGTAGGGCTCGATAAGCATTATGCTTCTCTGTCCCCCTTTTACGGCATCTTGGACACTTTATTATGCCAAGTGGACAACTTTGGACTTTTGAGATTGTGCCTTGTTCTAAATTACACTGTTGTACATTACACAGACATGTATTTTTTTTGTCCAAACAAGGCTGAAAATAAACTGAACTGAAACTGAACAAATTAAAAAATATTGTAGAGTTTTGGAGATTGAAATGTACAAACGTTTTTACATCAAAATATACTTTGAGTACCAAAGTAAAAGTACTAGAATTTTCAGAAAATAGCAGATCTACAAAGCTCATAACACGTCACATTATAGATTGGCTGTGTGTGGTTACTGTAGGTTTTATATTAATAATAAAATCTGCAAAGTAACAAGTAACTAACGCTGTCAAGTGCTGTCATTGTAGTGGAGTAGAAGTAACAATAATGCAAAGTAAAGTAAAAGTACCTCAAAATTGTACTGTGCATTGTAAGCACTTGTATAGTACTTGAGTAAATGTACTTAATTACTGTGCAGCACCAGTGAGCAGCCAATGACTGACAGGTATCACCAGCTGCACTGATTGCTAGAGTGTAGCGAGACATGGGTTTATATTAATATATTAAGTCAAAATGTATACATCACACAGCTTAGATTAGATTAAATTGGAGAGCAGATCCGTGCGATCTTGATGATGTAAAAAATATATCTGTAGTGTAAAAAATGCGGCCGCAGTGACTTTACGAAAACACAGCACATTTTCTCCTGTGTCCTCTCTCCCTTCTAGGCTAGAAGGGAGAGAGGACAGCGTTTGGTGTTTGCTAGAAGTTCTAGCAAACACCAAACGCTGAAAAGACTGAGATCCACATGTGCTTTAAAGTGGGATAGCTTCAAAAGTATAAAAGTGATCAAAAAGTTATAGTATGAAGTAAATTATGTAATTATTTGACAGCTTCAATTACTAGTTACATTGCATAGATTACATTACAAAACATACATCTTTACCACTTCATTTATTTTAATATAGCTGTACATCAGATATTTTCGAAAAGGTTTGACAAATTTATGAAAATTTGAGTAGTGTTACTGTAAGTATATTTTGATGCCAATACATTTAAGTTGTTTTTTTTTAACTTTTCAAGTTTGAACACAGGCCCTTTACTTGTAACAGAGTATTTCTATAATGTGGTATTGCTACTTTTACTTAAGTAAAAGAGTATTTCCTCTACCTTGGATCAGCTGTTCTTGTGCCATCTGGCTGCAGCATTCTGAATGATCTGTAATACAGAACTGGTCTGGACAGATGCTTCAGTAAATGCAACATAGCCGACTTAAATTAACATGCAAAACAGTGACTCCTTGTGCATACTTGGGCTGACTGCTGAACATAAGCACAATGCCAGCCCAGAACTATAACATTCACTCAACACATTTCTCATATTGTGCCAGGCCAGCTGAACAAAAGCAATTTCATGACAAAATAAACAACTGCCATGCATGCAATTCAACGTCAATGAGTGCCTATAGTAGTGAAATGCCATGCATGGCACACAGTGGCGATGAGAGAGTGCAACACTATTTTGGGCTGAATTTCTTGGCTACCACTTTCTATTCTGAAAACAGCAGATCTACAGCGTAAGTCCACCATTGTGAGCTTGTAGATAGGCTATTTTCACTGTGCGACACAATGAGGTATAAAATAGGACGCTTAAGTGCTCCTGTATACTACAATCAGGTTTATGAATGATCAAGCCAGGAAAAATAATGCTAATACCCTGCTCCTCCATACCATCTGTATCTGATTATGTATTATGAAATGTTGTGTATTTTGTGTTATTTATGTTAGTCAGTATTTGTCGATTTGTGTAAAGGTGACCACATTGGAAATAAGTCGATGACTTTTCTGTGTACAATATCCTCGATTGTCTTTTTAACATTCTATGTGTTGGATGAAAGCAATTAAATAAATCAAATCAAACGATTCCTTTATTTTCTTCTATCATATTTCTTGTTGTACGTTTCTTCTTTTTATTATTTATGCTGCGAACCAGAACAACATATTTGTAATCCTATGTACCTGTACACAAGATAGATGTAACATAATGAAACCTTCAACCTCGTCGTCTTCGTTGTACGGCAGTGTCGCACACATTTAAGCCTTAAAGTAGCACTTTTAACCCATCTTCGTATAATTGGTCCTCGCTCATGCTCATTATAAGACGGCACCATTTCTGTCCACTCACTCTGCGTCTCATTGGTGGCTGTGGACAGTTCAGAAACCTGCCTACCAGTGAGTCGGGATTTCAAATATTTTGTGAAATCCTGTTTGAAATGACCAACGGATCATGTAACTCAGAGATGTAGATCGTTAAGCTCAAAACACGTCGCGGGCGACGTGTTTTGAGCTTGTCGATCTGCTACTTTTGATGCTTTTGTGTGACGCTGTAGTATGATCAAGTAGGATGTTAATTTACGAAAGAAAAACACAAAAAGTTTGAATATGGAGATGAGAGGTTGTGCAAGTTTATTCAGTCTGAGTCTGTCCTCTGGTAGAGCTTCATGACGTTGGTGTCATGGAACTTCTTCCACATCTTAGTCTCCATTTTGTAGTCATGGTTCGCGTAGAGGACCACACGGGTCTTCTTATGTTCCATGTAGTAGGTGGAGTATTTACTGTAGTCCTCCGTCATGAAGCCATATGCGTCCACCTGGCAGTCAGAGAGAGAGAGAGAGAGAGAGAGAGAGAGAGAGAGAACACACAGAGAGAAAACGTGTGTCATAGGAACATAGGAATAAAATGGATAAACGGAACGGTCGCCCGCATATCTATTCACCCCCCCCGTTAGGTTTAGGCATAGTTTTACTGAGGTTACGCTTAGGAATACCTTGTGGCGACCGTTCCGCTGCCGGATTTGACCATGGGCGAGTAGGTTTGGAGGCGAACCTCTTAAACCCTGTCTTGGAGAACTGGACTTGAACTTCAAGTGGTTAAAGGCATTCATTGACCACATACTGTATCGTCACTGGTATGTCCAAAACTTTTCAGGAAATGTTGCTTGTTAATACTTTTTGTTGGTTCAATATTTATAAAACCCACAGACCAAAAAAAACATAAAAAGCTGAAATATATGAAGTTTCAACGCATGTACAAAATAATGTACATGCAGTAGAAGGTATGTATTATTATCCTACCACGTCACAGGTGTGCAAAGCCAGAAATAAAGTGAACGCCCCATTGGAGGGTCTGACCAACGCCCAGGATTTCTTGTCGAGTCTTGAAGACTTCAAGAACCTTTGGAGGAACACACATATCACTATAGACACACACTACAGATAATGTATGTGATAGCAGGTATATACAGTAGAACATTATTAGTATCATATGCAGGTGTGTACATGTACACACAATGTAAAGTAATTTAAAGGTTTTAATACACAGGAGTCTTATATGGCACCGGTGCAGAAAAAGGACAGTGATTTTCTATTTTTAAACAAAATGCCAGAGGGAAATATTATGCCTTTTTTCTACATACTGTACATACTTTCATATTAATGTTATATTATGATTAAATTCTTTAATCAAGTTTCTATTATCATAGATGGATAGGGTTAAATTGGTAAGGGATTGGGGCAAAGCAGGCCTTACCTGTTCCGCACATATCTGAGAAAGTCCGGGTGAAGAACATAAAAGCGCTCTTCATCAAACTGGCCAGCGTAGAATGTCCACGGCCTGCCAGGTCAACACACAACACAATGACATTAACTCACTCACTGTGACCAGGGATTTCTGATGTTTTGCATTTGAAAGTAAAGGAAGTAAAGGAAAAAACTGCGACGTGTTGTGAGCTTGTACATCTACTCATTTTTTTAAACTTCTGAATATCTTCGCCTATAATGAAATGCCCAAAATAGGGATACAGGTTGAAGTCGGTACACATTGGGCTGCATAATTGCAGGTCCCGATCTCATCAAAAAAGTCAAGTAGTCACTGATGTATCGTTTGGGCTCTAGTTTAGTGAAGCAATGGGAGACGCTGTAAATGAGCCCCAGGGGACTTGAGGGGGTTCACGGGAGTCCCCAGCAAAATTAGTGCTGGGGACTATTATATAAAAATATTTTTAACCACTTAGTTAATAATAATAATACCACCACTGAAACAAGAGGTTGAGTACTATACAAAGGCAACATTATGTTTGCAGTGTGTTCCTTCTTCTGTTAATAATATTAAAAAAGTAGATGTACCGCTTTTTCCTATAAGGGCCAGTAGATACACTGGTTCTGTTCAGAAGACCTGTGAGCCACTGATAGTCCCTCATCCCCTCAGGTATCAAAACATACTTTATTCCCTGCAAAACAAAACACACACAGAGGACAGACATGCTCAGCATTGTGTGTGTGTGTGTGTGTGTGTGTGTGTGTGTGTGTGTGTGTGTGTGTGTGTGTGTGTGTGTGTGTGTGTGTGTGTGTGATATCAAAATATCATGCATCCTCAGTGAGAACATTCAAACATTCCCGTGTCATTCCATCCATGTTTCATCTCTGTGATAACCCAGACATCTTTACATGTTTGACATCTGCTGTAATACGCCAGATATTGTTGTGGTTGATGAAGAGTCCAGAGAGTCTGTATTAGAGATAGCCTGCACCTTTGACCCTAGCCTAGAGAGGAAGCTTTTATGACCAAGGTCATTAAATACCAACCACTTCTACAGTACATAACATCTCAGAGCTGGGCTATACAGTAGGTGCAGAGTAGACCATTTGTTTTTATATTTAACAGCCTGGGACATACCCACAGACTGGTTGTTAGAGGATTCCAACAACTTGGGATGCCCAAAGAAGGAGGCAAAAGGGCTGGAATCATGTATCATGAAGACGTATGCCATGATTTTGTGAATGTAACCTTAACTGTACCTTTAATATTTATGTCCTTTTACGCTCTCCTTTATGTGGACATTAATACATTGTTAAAGTGTGTGTGTGTGTGTGTGTGTGTGTGTGTGAGAGAGTGAGTGAGTGAGTGAGTGAGTGAGTGAGTGAGTGAGTGAGTGAGTGAGTGAGTGAGAGAGAGAGAGAGAGAGAGACAGAGAGATGTAGGAGTAATTAGGGATGCACCGATATATCAGCTGCATATCGGTGTTGGCCGATAGTTGCCTTGTTGACTGCCATTAGGCATGTCAGCAAATAAGTTGACATTCACCGGACAGCAGTAGCCGATAATTATCTGTTGTTGGGATGCATCAATGGGCCCTATATGCACAGCAGCCATATTGGAAAGAAATTGGGCCTCTTACTTACTTCCTTAACAGGTGTTACCAATTATACTAATTAAGGCTCCGTTTCATTTAGTGTAGCACAGTGGTTCTCAAACGTTTTAATTTCAAGGACCCCCATAACTCTGAGTGTACAAATGGAACCAAATGGACCCTATATGGTCCATTTGGAATAAAAAAAAGCTAAACTAACTGAAATATCCGTTCGCCCTATCCCTACACAGTGTGACGTAATACCCAAAACATTATTATCACACAGATCTCAAAAAAAAAAAAATCTCCTTACACTATCAAACCTAGCTGCTTTAACTAATCTTAAACCAAACTCAAATTGAAAATACTTTCTTTTATTAAAGAAACCAAAATAAAAACTACCGACATAAATGCAAATGTATAATAACCTTGGTTTGAGTTTGTGTATACCTCATCCTGGGGAACACTGTCGAATCCGTACGACTTCCATTTCCACAGCGACGTGGTGATGGAGTAGGCCGTGTGAACGTACACCGACGTTCTGTTTCCTACGTCCGTCTCATGACCTTCGGTCACCGCGCCGTTCATCCTGCCAGAAACAACAAGGCCCCAGTGTTTAGCAGTGGTGGAAAAAGTATTAAAATGTTTTACTTAAGTAAAAGTATCAATACTGCAATGTAGAAATACTATATTACAAGTAAAAGTCTGTAATTGAGTACAGAAGTATTGGCAGCAAAATGTACTTAATGTACCAAAAGTAAGTACTCATTATGCAGAATGTACACTTTCAAGTCTTCAAATATAAAACATATTTTGAAAACAGTAGATCTACAAGCTCACAATGCGTCGCATCATATGAAATGAAAACTCATAAAATGATGAAGTACTATCAGGAGCTCTCGCACACTTACACCACAAGAGCCATGTCAGACAGAAAACACGTCATTCAGACGGACAGGTCCTGTTTGGTTGTGATTACCTCCTGTTTTATCAAGTAATGTAACATGGCCATGCTATGCCCTGCTTAGTCAATACAGTACCGTTTGTCAAAGCCTCTCCCAACCAATGAAACTTCTAATGTTTACTGGGTGACACACACACACACACACACACACACACACACACACACAACTTCTCACCCAGAACTTGTCTAGTGTATGTTCTATTATGTGTTCAAACCATTGTTCAATCATTGTGCACTTGATCCATTTAACGGTTTAACAAGTTCAAATAACATTAGTTGTAGCCTGCAGCGCTGTAAATTGAAGGGACATTTGTGAACATATTTGTGAAACTTTCACTGGATAATATTACATTTACAAAAGCTGTTATCGTGCTACTATTTCAACAGCACTTTCTCTTCCTCCGATTGATGGTGTGTTTATAGCTATCCGCTTGGTCAATAGTTAATGGTCACAATCTGATTGATTAACACTCTCTCTCTCTCTCTCTCTCTCTCCATCTTACCGGAACACAAATTCATGTGCGTCTATCTCGTTCCCCATGCCAGAGCCGTTGAGGATTCCTCCATTTCCCACCACAGCACAGCGCACGCAGCCTCCAGGCTCTCTGGCCACGAGCAGCGGATACTTTGGCTCTGGGATCAAATCCACGGCCACTTTCACATCTGCACATTAGAAACTTCATTGAAAATATACAGTATATATACACACACACACACACACACATGCCAGCATAAGTTACATTTATGTATCTCTCTCACACACACACACACACACACACACCCCTACCTGCATATTCGTATCCCATAAACCCAAATGGATTATTAAAGTGGGACAGCCTGTTCCACTCACTCATGTTGAGATGTTTTTTGTGCATATATAAACGTATGTCTGGAATGAAAGACTGCATAAAGCTTGGGTCTGTAGACCGCCGTAAAGACTGGGGACAAGTCTGAAAACACATACAGTAAAAAAAACACATAAAATGACATTGTTTGACATTACATTCACATTCAATGAGGGGACCATACAGAGGTATGAATGGCGTGCATGCGTGCGTGCGTGTGCATGCATGTCTTGTCTACTTGTACAAGCTACTGTACTTGTGAGGACCAAGTCCACACAACCACGAGTAGAGTAACATTTGAGAATGATACATCGTGAGGACAATTTTCCTTGTTCTCATGTGAAAACTGATTTTTTTATGGTTTAAACACTTTAGGGAGTTTAGAGTTTAGGCTTAGATTTAGGTAAAGATTCAGGTTGGGGTTAGGATTACGATCAGCGATCAGGCATTTTAAAGGTTAGTTTTTTAGGGGTCAGGATTGGAGTTATGCCTGATTAGTTCTTCGCAAAACCTCTCCCCTAGACCATTGGTTCTCAAAGTGGGGTCCGGGGACCCCCAGGGGTCCTTGGGGGGGGGGGCAAAATGTGTTAATAATTCGGAATCATTTTGATTCTTCTTTCCACGGCCAAATACATAGATATCAATTTGGGGGTCCCTGACTTGAAAAGGTTTGAGAACCACTCCCCCAGACAATAGGCATTCAGAAATGCCAAACACCTCAGACTTAAATCGACATTTAAAATTTCGGCTGCTAATGCGGGTTCGAATCCCGATCCCGACGACCTTTGCTGCTGTGTCACTCCCCATCTCTCTCTGCCCATTTCCTGTCAGTCTACTAGTGCATACTATCAATAAAAGCCAAAGAAATGTCAAAAAAGAAATAAATAATGTAAATACAATAATAAATAAACATTCAAAATGTCACTGTGGTGTGTATGCTGCTTACTGTCTGCATGGGTTGGCCGTCCTGCTTGTATATGTCCTCGAAATCCCACTGAGGCACTTTTTTGAAGTCCTTTTTAAAGAGAATGGGCATGGGGGTCTCCATGATGGGGGAGGTGACGTTGGGCACCGCGGTGGGCATGGGGGTCTCCCTGATGGGGGAGGTGACGTTGGGCTTCGCGGTGGGCATGGGGGTCTCGCTGATGGGGGAGGTGACGGGGGGCTTCGCAGCGGGCATGGGGGTCTCGCTGACGGGGGGCTTCGAGGCGGGCATGGAGGTCTCCATGGGGGAGGTGACGGGGGGCTTCGCGGCGGTGGTGGCTTTCAACACTGCCGGGTCAGTCTGTGGTCGTCGGGCAGATAGGTCTGCCTTCGTGGCATCAGTGACGGGACTCTTTGTCGTTCTCAACGCGGTGCCAGACGTCGCATTGTCCTCCTTTTCGTTCCAAATGAAAGTCGCAACAATCCAATTGCCGCCTTTCTGGATATGTCTCGGGAGGACAGCCGAGCTCAGTGGGTAACTGCACCAAACAAACAACCAAAAGCAAAGACAACATGCCCGTTAGTCACTGTTGTATAGTTCAGTGGTTCTCAAAGTGGATTCCAGGGACTCTCTGCATGGGTTACTTAGCCTAAATTGACCCTTACGAGTCTGTAACTCTGACAGTATACAAATGGAACCAAATGGACCCTGACGGGTCCATTTGGTTCCATTTGTATACTGTCAGAGTTAAAGGGGAGTTCAAAACAAGTGGGTTGCGCACATCTAGTTCCTTGCTGGTGCTGCACACAAAATAACAGCATAAAAGAATACCTTAGTGTTTTGTTTATTTAACACTGACATTCCACGGTACACAACGTTTCGGCCACAGTCGTGTACCATGGAATGTCAGTGTTTTATATAAACAAAACACTGAGGAGCAAAGCTGTTGTGGACTTCTATTCTATTATTCTTTTATAGAGTTAAGGGGAGACCTTGGCATTTAAAAAGGTTTGAGAACCATTGGTATTGTATATACTCCCAGTCACTGACATGTCAATGCATAAACCTGAGTGTGGGCCTGAGCCAAAAAATATTTGCTTAAAAATATTATAGGATATTATACACAGTCAGTCAGACAGATAGATAGCAGTGTTTCGCTGAGGTCTGGCTGAGTTAACATAATATATATTCTCTCAGACACAAGAAAACAACTTTTTTCTGCCTTTACATGTCCCGCGTACACCTTTAACTTTGAGATGTACAAACAGGCCCGGCGCCACTGCGCCAGGATGAAATGACTGAGGGTTAGCCTTGCGTGGGCCAAACAATATCACACGACACACTGCGAGGGCTAAAGTGCGATGCAATTTTGCAAAGGCAGATTCGTCTGGAACCAGGCTAACTGAGGGTGCAGTTGAAAATTGTGAGGGTGGGGGTGCACTCCAGTCGCGTAGCATGCACATGCCGCGTGCATGCTTTTGTTACTTTATTTCGGTTTTAGGGTTAGGTTAGGCTTATGTTATTTAATTCCTATTTTTGCCTGATTTTAACGTTTTTTTAATAAAAAAAAAAAATCCAAAATAAACTGAGGTGGCACAATTTGAAACTGAGGGTGCCAGGCCCCCTCAGGCACCCCCGTGGCGCCGGGCCTGTGTACAAATCAAACCAATTGAACCTGTATGGGGTCCATTTGGTTCCATTTGTTCTGTCTGTCTGTTCTGTTTCTAACTCTACTTCTGGGTCCCATAAGGGTCCATTTGGTTCCTACTTCCTAACAATCCATAGTAACCTCAAGAGCCCCTGGGGAGGGGGATTCCCCAGACCCTATTGAGAACAACTGGTCTATACAACACAACACTCTTTCAGCTACTGTACATACCTGAGTAGCTTTGACATATATTCCCATGGCAGCACGAAAACCAAAACGCACCACGAGACCAAGAACAGAAAAGGTAGAGTTTTCTGGTAGCGTCCTGTCATTCCTGAGGTGCAGGTTTCACTCACACAGGGAGCTGTTTGCCCTCGGCTCTTGTGCAGGAAGACTAAATCTCTGGAGGTCCCAGGTTCATTCAACAGCTCGTTCACCACACCTTGTTATGTGGCAGAGAACACAAGCTGCATGATCAACAATGTACAGTAGTGTAATATCACTGGCTGGCAGGGTTCACCTTGTTTAACTGAATCCAACCTTTTAACGTCTCTGTATGCTACATGGAAACCGCTAAATTCAAACACAATGTAAATTCATCTATCCTTGTATTTATGCAAACTAATCCAGGGGTAGGGCTCGATAAGTATTATGCTTCTCCTGTCCCCCTTTACGGCATATTGGACACTTTATTATGCCAAATGGACTTGACAACTTGTACCATGGACTTTTGAGATTGTGCCTTGTTCTAAGTTGCACTGTTGTACATTAGATGTATTTTTTTGTCCAAACAATGCTGAAAATAAACTGAACTGAACGGAACGAAAAGTAGCCTGGGAGATTTAAAACTGTATAACGCGCATTAAAAATATTCAGGTCCAAAAATAATGCTTTACGTTTAAAAATGTTTACTGTAGTGTCACCAATTATTACAATTTCCAATAAATAAATATGTAATAAATATGTGCACAAAATAAGTTAAACATTGAGCAAATTACAAAAGCGGTCAACGAAAAATAACTCTCCCAGCTCACCCTACCTCCATGGTCAAATCAGCCTTAGAATGAGCAGGTGAGTGCCATTATTTATAGACACTGAGGCCACACCCACAGCGACACTCCCACCACCAAGGTGCCAATGAGGTGCCTACATCAATCACATCAATGATCCAATCCAGTGCACAAATACAATGCTCATTTGTCTCAATCCATGGTTATTTTTTGTGATGACGTTAGGAAGTTTGTTATAGAAAAGCAGCAAATTCCAGACTTTTACTTGTAACGGAGTACTTCTACATTGCAGTGTTGATACTTTTACTTAAGTAAAGCAATTGAGTACTTTTCCCACCACTGCAGAAAAGGTTGGAGTGGTAAAACCGGTTAGAATAAACAGAAGTGGAACGGACATAATCAAGTCTCTGTCTGTCTCTTATATGTCATCATGATTTGTGTGCATGGGGATCTCATTTTAAACAAGCTTAGTGCTTTATGAGTCTTCCAGTTTAGTAGACCTTGTATTGTGAATTTGTACTTCCATGTACTGTTGTTCTCATGTCTTACTAAATAAAGTACATCAATCAAAAGTCCAAATCTGAGAGTCAGATTGCAAAAGTCCTGGCCAGTTGCACAACCTCACACTAAGTTCAAACTAGGCTAAAAGTTAGCCTAGTTATGCTTAAATGGCTTTTAAAAAAGTAATTTAACCCATTTAGCCGGGAAAGTATCTGTGTAATTTTTAGATTTCTTTGGCTATTTTTTGTTTTTTATGTGAAAATTGTGCAACATTTTAAATATATATATACATTTTTAAAATATATGTTCAAAGATTTGCACTAATTTTCACGATTTTTCAAAGAATAGCAGATCTACAAGCTCATAGCGCGGCACTCGGTGCCACGCTATGAGCTTGTATATCTACTATTTTTGAATAGCCAAAGAAATCTAAAATGACAGAGATACTTTCCCGGATTGAATGTGTTTAAGCTATAGGCTAAGTTTGAATTTAGTGTGAGGTGGTGCAACTGGCCCCTGAAGAGGATCGATGGCGGGTGGATTGCATTAGACTTGGAGGAACAATGAAGAGATGGGGAGTGATACGTGATGTGCCACTAGGCCTACTATGGAGTAAGGAATAACGGGAGCAAGATGATTGATAAGCTACAGGGAAGTGGAGAAAGAGAACAGTGAACCAGAGTGTCTAACGTTTGAAGGGGAATTGATGCCAGGAAGGGTGTTTGTGGATTCATGCAAGTCATGTAGTCAGGTGTTATTAGACTGCTCCTCTCATGTGCTACTGTGGTCAGGACTATGGACATGTTGCTGCAGTATGTAAAGGAATAAGAAGATGTGGGAGGCATGGGAAGCAGTAGTTTTCATGAAAAAGAATAAAGTCTGCACACTGGTAGTTGCAAAAAGCTCCAGAATATTTTGCTCGTCAACGTTTCGGCCTGTTCAGGCCTTCATCAGGACATAGGATCCTGATATGTCCTGATGAAGGACCGAGTGCTGCGGTATGAGCTTGTAGATCTGCTATTTTTTGAAAAATCGGGAAAATGTGTACAAATCTTTGAATATATATTGTTTAAAGTGAACATTTTTAACTCTATTCTTTGTTTCTGGGAGGTGCCTGGAACAAAATATTTTGAGATGGGGGTCGGCGGCCAAATGCATATAATTTTGGGGGTCCTTGACATGAAAAAGTTTGAGCACCACTGATATAGAAACATACGTTTTTTTTCAGAATACTGTTGGGATTTAGAAGACATTTGAAGAATCGGCTTCAGGTCTTAATGGGTTTATGCAGCATGTTTAAAATGTTGGACTACTGTACCTCCAAACAGACAAGGTCTCACGCCCGCCCTGTGATCTTTGACACCTACCCAAGGTCGGGAACAGCACAGGGAGATTCCCCTTTTGGTTAGCAGTTAAAGATGCTTGGCTTTAGTGGCTCTTCCTGTGCGGGAGACCGGGGTTTGAACCTCGGTGTTACACTCACAAACTGACTAACTGTAGTTTTTTTTAACATGACCCGCACGTCAATTTGGAAATTAGTTGGCTAACAGAGTATTTCTATATTGCAGTATTGATACTTTTACTTAAGTAAAAAGTTTGAGTACTTTTTCCACCACTGATTGAATGCAAGTAACTTGGATATCAATGACATGACTGTGCAAAATGTAGGCTATTTATTACATACATAACTAAAAGAGTTTATGAGTTAGGGGACAAGTTTGTCATAGTATCAACATTATATTAGGGTAACATATGCTATGGTTTAAAACATAGGTTGTAAACCATAGCATATGTTGCCCTAGAGCAGGGGTCTTCATAAGGGGGTCCTGGACCCCTAGGGGACCTCATAGTTACTACATGGGTTATTATTATTATTATTATTGCCGCAAAGGAGTCTCAGTTTGGACTCGTGGTGCTTAGTGTGCCTGGGTAGCTTAGTCAGAAGAGCTCTTGACTTCACACCACAAGGTCATGGAATCAAATCCCAGCACAGGATACTTGGCATCTGAGCAATCTGGCTCCCACAGGTTTACTAACTTTTTTCGCCTTTAAATGGCCATTGCCATTGACAATGCATCGGGCGCTTAGAGTTAAATATTTCAAAAAACACAAATTATTTCAAAGTAAAAATCTCAAGCATACATGTCCACAGTAAGGTGGAATCTTTCAATTGTGAATCAAGTGTATAGGCTAAAGTATGAAGGAACAGCGAGGTTCACCTTTAAATGTCCATTGCCATTGACAATGCATTGGGCGCTTAAAGTTAAATATCTCAAAAACTACAAACCATTTTAAAGTAAAAAGTTCAAGCATTTGTGTCCACAGTAATATGAATTATAAAAAGTGCGAATGGAGTTTCTAGGTGAAAGTGTTTTTTTGAGGTGCAAAAACCTGTCATTGACCTCCATTATACATTTCTGAACTTTTAAAGGAGTATATTTCTAAAACTATAAAACCTTTGAAATATTCATGTTCAGGCAAACGTGTCCACAGTAAGATGAACATTTTAAGTATTACGTTCTCATTCACATTGTCCAAACCTGTGTGACTCAATAGATAAGTACAGGGTCTGAAAGCAGAAGGTTTGGGATTCAAAGCTCCTGAAGAACATTTTCACTGTCCATCTAAATTCTAAAAGGTGGGTTAAGTATGACGTTCCCAATTGTAGCTTCCATGCCAGCGTGGCTTAAAAGATAAATACGTGGTTCATAAACCCGGGGTTCCTGGTTCAAATCTCACTCAAAACAACTCAAACAACTAAATACGAACTGAAAGGGTAAAACAACTAAAATGAAACTGTGGTCAATACAAACTGGTGAAAACAATAAAAAAAACACTAAACGAAAAAGAATATTCACATCAATGTGTAAATAATATCCATAGTTATAAAGTCCATAATATCACGAAACAATACGTTGCATAATATTTACATTTCTTAAGCTCCTCCCCCTGGGGGTGGGCTCCCTTGTTATTAATTCAGTTCCTACATTGACACAATAGTATATGAGAAAAGTCATACTAAACTCGTACTGTCATAAAAAATGAAGCTATACAATACTTTAGTATAAACAAAATGCCATACAGTCCTGTCGTTAAAAAAATACTTTCTTCTTGTCAGCCTAAATTGTTCACAGCACAGCTATCTATTTTTATATTTCATTGTTGTGACAACCCTGGGGATTGTCAGGGTAACTGGTGTGGTTGTCATGGTTACTAACCATGTGTCATGTGTTTCAGAATGATTGGAGGGCGGAGTATGTCATCAGTGGAGATCTGGCCCACCTGGATTGTCCTCTATAAAAGAAGTGGCTGGACTTCACTCTTGTCCTCTCTCTCACCATGAAGCTCACGGGGAGCACTCCAGCCTTTTGGATTTTGGTTGTCAAAGGACAAGACCACTTTGGTAGAGGTTTGGGTTGTGTAGTTACCTTGCCATGATGTAACTCCAAAGGTGAACAATAAATCTAAAATAATTGCTCCATTGAATAGAAATTGATCATTCAAAATATGCTCCTCATTGACGGCCCTGGTAAAACGGCTCTCCAAGTCACGCTTTTAGCACATAAACGAACACAAACTAAGCTGATTCAGTCAATATAGAACATCACCAAACCAGTACTGTTTTTTTTTTTTAATAAAAATGTCAACTTCCTGCTGATTTTACCATTTGAAGATCCAGATCCGCGGATCCAGTCCGGGTTTTCTTTTTAATAAAAATAGCAAAGTCAACAGGATGTTAGCATTTTTATTTAAAAAACAAACGGTACTGGGTTTGGTGATGTTCTATATTGTCTGAATCAACTTTATTTGCGTTCGTTTGTGCTAAAAGTGACTTTGAGAGCTGTTTCAGCATACAATGTAATTCAATGAGGAGCATATTTTTAATTATCAATGGAGCAATTATTTTAGATTTCTTGCCCACCTTTTGAGATGCATCATGGCAAGGTAACTACACAACCCAAACATCTACCAAGTGGTCTTGCCCTTTAAGCACTGTTAATCAGTATCCATATTGTGGGTATAGATTTAGCAGAAAATAGCTGATCGACAAGCTCGCTACGACACGTTGTGAGCTTGTCGATCGCCTATTTTCAGCCAAAGCTTTCCCCACAATAACACAAAACAGAAAATACACTGTATTGAGCCCTGCATGAGGGACACCGGTTACCTATATATATATGTATATGTATATATGTATGTATGTATGTATATGTTAGTTTTAATAAAATAATTTAAACGTTCTTTGTTTGTGTGAGTTTCCTCATTTTGTTACAAACTCAGCTGTTTGCAACACTTTTGGTTGGTTGTTGCAATAAATAAATTACATTAAAGTGGTTGGATTCAACTTACGTAATTTGTTATCCCTGAGTCACTAGAATACCTCAAAACGAAGTATGGACCTCGGCCTATAATTGATCATTGATTTGATTGATATGCTGCATGCCTTGAGTGCAAAGTGGTATTTTCTTAAACTTAATTCAGCTAATCAAAGAGGATCTGTGGTCATAATACAGCACTGTTTGAGGAACTATAGTTGAACACTTTACAGACATATTTTTTAATGTCCAGTCCAAAGTGAGAACAATGTAGCCTACTTGATTTAACACCAAAACTGCTATAGTTTTGATCATCTCAAACTAAGGAATTTATAAATGACAAAAAGGGTATGCATTTTTTATGACATTAAGAAACATCTCTCTGTTTGCTTTCAATGAAAGTGTAAATCTGGGTTCAGACTCAGTCACGTTTTCTAACAGATGGTTTTAAACAACCTAAATCTCAGTTGTGTCATAATGAACCCTTTCCCTGATCATCAGAGGGTGTATCTAGTAGATTCAGTCATTCTGTCAGGGGTAGAGGTGTTCGCTGTGGATTTTCATCTTTTGACCCGTCACCTCTCGTTTTAACTTTAAATATGACCTCTAAATCTTGGTTAGTGTGAAAGACCTGGTGGTGCGAGAGAAAAGCATAGGCTTCACAAGCGGATGGTTGTGGGTTTGAATCTTGGTTAGGGAAGATCTCAATTTTCGGTCTTTTTAAGGCGAGAAGCATGGATGTAGCCCGCCTCCCTCCTCACGCCCTCTTTTAGCTCCGGTAGGAGAGGGAGGAGCATGGAGGGAGCCCACCTCCAGCGGGAGGAGCTTAAGAATCCAGTAGGAGTGGGAGGAGCATGGAGGGAGCCCACCCCCGGGGGGAGGGGCGTAAGAAATGTACATATTATGCAAAGTTTTTTATTTGGTGATTTTATGGGCTCTGTTTTTTCACATGAAGTTGTTTGATTTTTTTTTTATTGTTTTTTTTATTGTTTAGTTTTTTTTTTCCATCACCAGTTTTTGTATTGATCACTGTTTCATTTTAGTTGTTTCACCCTTTCAGTTTTTATTTAGTTGTCGTTTGAGTTGTTTTGAGTGAGCTTTGAACCAGGAACCCTGGTATTATGAACCACATATTTATCTTTCAAGCCACGCTGGCATGGAAGCTACAATTGGGAACGTCATACTTAACCCACCATATAGAATTTAGATAGACCGAGAAAATGTTCTTCAGGAGCCTTGAACCCCAAACTTTCTGCTCTCAGACCCTGTGTTTACCTCTTGAGCCACACAGGTATATACGTTACAAAGAGAACGTAATAATTAAGGTACCATATAGAATTTAGATGGACAGTGAAAATGTTCTTCAGGAGGTTTGAACACCAAACCTTCTGCTCTCAGACCCTGTGTTTATCTCTTGAGCCACACAGGTACATATGTTACAAAGAGAACGTAATACTTCAACCACCTTTTAGAATTTAGATGGACAGAGAAAATGTTCTTCAGGAGCCTTGAACCCCATATCTTCTGCTTTCAGACCCTGTATTTATCTCTTGAGCCACACAGGTTTGGACAATCTAAATGGAAACGTAATACTTAAACCACCTTATAGAAATTAGATGGACAGTGAAAATGTGCTCCAGGAGTTTCAAACTCTAGACCTTCGGTTTATAAACCCCAGAGTTTTCTCTTAAGCCGTGGTGGCATGAAAGATGCAACTGAGAACATAATACTTAACCCACCTTTTCAGGATTTAGTCCGGGAGTCATGGGGCTTAACGTGGTTTCGTCGGTAAAAGTTTTTTTCTCAACTGATTCTTGCTGCTGGGGGTCCCCTCTTAAGGATTCAAGAGGGTGCCCGGTGAAATCCCTTGGGCATTTTTTATTATTAACCCCTTAATGCCCAAAACACTAAAAATTCACCCAAAATAGACTTCTATAGTATTTCATGCAAAATACTTGATCTAATTGCTTAAAATTTGCTTTCTACAGTGTGTATCCATGTAAGTGGATGTGTACAGTGCATTAGATTTAATATTTGTAAACTTTTAAATATTAACCCCTTCATTCCCAGAACAACTTAATCTTTAAACTGTGATATTGTGAAATAGAACATGTACAGAAATCAAATCAAATGCATCAGATCTGCTTTCTACTAAGTCTAATAGTGGACCTGGTCATGTTTCCTTTTGGATGAATGCATATTAACCCTTTGAGGCCAACCGTCATTAACCCTTAAATGCCCAAAACAAAAAAACGTTTTTTATGGCATTTTATGCAAAAATATTGATTTAGCGCATAAAATTTGATTTCTACAGTGTTTATCAATGAACGTGGATGTGTAAAATTTTGTTTTTTGATTTCACATTAGAACATTTCATAGATATTAACTCCTTCACACCCGAAGCACCAAAATCCATTAAAAATGTTGATTTATGACATGTTATGCACAGTAAATCAATTCAAATGCTTCAAATTAGCTGTATAAGAAATTAATAATGTTTATGTGGAAGTGGTCATATACAGCATATCCCATATTAAGGTCCAATGATACCAACTAACCACATTTTCCTGAGACACCAGAATCAGAGACAAGAACCAAGTTTAAAGGAATTTATAAAAGAAAAAGGAAAGAATCCTATCTAAAACTGTCTTGAGCATCCTACAACATAACAGTGACAGGACAATGTGCATGGCAAACCATGTACTCTGCAGCTGCATTTTTTGGAATTGCATGGGTTGTCAGTTTTGCAGCCACATTTAATCATTTGCAAAATGTAGTCTGGGGCAGGTTTGCAACCTTCCGATAGAGTGGTTGGGCTCAGTGACCTGTTAGTTATGTCTTTTTCCCATCCAAACTTCACTGGGTCGCATGCTGGTGGAAGATACCCGTCAACGGACGCTGCTTGCAGCCTGCGGGCCCGACCAGGCGCGGAGGGACCACGTGCGGAGAGGCCTCGGTGGCCTGTCCTCCGCACTCCTCCGCGGCCGACCCCGGCCTAGCGAGACCGAGACGCACAGTCTGACCTAGTTGCCCTGCCACGGACCGCCTGAGGGCCCCCGCTGTCGGCCTCGCCTCAAGCCCCATCACACGGCTCGGCGAGGAGATCCGTATGCGGCGGGGGCGCAAAGGCGCGCTCCGGAGACTCCGTTTCTCAAACCCTGCTTGCGTCGCGTACTCCGGCGACCGACCAAACAGCTGCGTACCGGGCCACGGGCGCCGATCCCCCGTAACATGCCGTCGACCTGGCTAGGGGGCAAAGGAGTGACCGTCATAGTGCACGCCGCCGGGAGACTATACCTCCGAGATTCCGCGTCCGGCTCCGGTCAACTCCCCCGTGTCCTGTCTATCCGTATCCCGTTTGATAGGCCGTGTGTTCTTTGTGGCGTACCTATCGTCGGTGTCCTTTCACTGGTTCCGCTTTTTGCGTCCAGACACCATGATTTGACGGTAAGGTACAAATCCAGTAAATGATACCTGGGAGAGCTCTAACCCGCGTGCGGTGCGGTGCCACTTTGCCTGGTGCAAACCGGTTATCGTGGACCAGCGCCGGGCGTTGGTTAACTTTTCCTGTGGGCTCTGTTCGTTCAGGGCCCTCTCACGTGCCGGCCGGACCAATCACATGCTAAGCAGACACAAAGAACTGAACATGCCAAGCGAGAACCCGGGACGTGGGAGACAGCAGGTTCGGGGGCGTAAGCACAGGCGTTGGACCGTGGAGGAGGTCAACGAGCTACGAGTTCTTATGAACCGTCCCAGAGATACCTGGTCGTGGAAGTCCGTGGCTAAAGACCTGGGGCGGGGGAGGACGGAGGAGCAGGTGAGGGGTAAGGCTTGTAGCCTTGAAAAGGCTGACCGTGCAAGAGGCGGTCGTCCCCCAGTCGTGCTGGATGATGAAACACTCGTCCTGACACGATTCCGTTACAGCCCGCGTTGATGAAACAGGCGCTTCGACGTCTTGTAGAAGACGCGGGTATTGATGGGGTCAGACTGGGGGAAGACTCCGACCTCTTTTTGAAGATTGAAGAGTGTTCGGTGCGATCCATTGAAGCCAAAGCTAACTGGCTAATTAGTAGCCTGGGGTCTCCGCCGAAACAGTTGCGTCGCCAGAGAGAGATAAGTGGAGAAGTGCCTGGCAGAAGGGGCAGTTGCCTGCAAATGTTTCACCGCCCGGGTGTTTCTGAGGCGGCTGTACCACTGTGATAGGAAGCGGTTAGCCAAAACTGTCCTAGACGGGGACAATGTTATCGGGTGTCCGATACCCATGCATGGAATACATCGTTTCTACCAAAATGCTTGGGGGCTAGAGCGACCGTTTCTTGGACTGGGCCATTTCCGTTCCTTCGGTGGGGCTGACAATACTATCCTCGGCGATTTGATCTCGGGTGAAGAGGTTCACTCTTGTCTCCAGCGCATGCAGAATGGCAAAGCAGCCGGTCCCGACGGTATCACTCGTTCTGAGTTGCTACTATGGGACCCTGACGGCTCGCAACTCGCGCACATCTACTCATCGTGGTTGGTCGCTGGCTATGTCCCCCAGTGCCTGAAGCGGTGCCGTACGACGCTTATCCATAAAAGTGATGACCCCGCCAAGCTAGTCCTACTTAGCAACTGGAGGCCCATTACCATCGCCTCGGTGATTATCGGTCTCTTTTCCCGTATCCTCGACGGGCGAATGAGAGCCGCCTGCCCCTTACACCCTCGACAGCGGGGGTTCATTCCCTCGTCTGGCTGCTCGGAGAACTTGATGTTACTCGAGTCAGCGTTAAAGCACAGTAAGGGGCAGGGCAAACCTTTGGGCGTGGTGTTCATCGATTTCCAAAAAGCGCTCAATACGGTCTCGCATCAACACCTCCGGGCGGTGCTGGAGGGGCGGGGTCTCGACCGGCACATGGCGGACGTAATCTTTGCGGGCAACGATGGATGTACGACGAGGGTCAGGTGTGGGGAAGGGACATCACCAGAAATGAAGGTGGGTGTGAAACAGGGTGACTCCCTGTCTCCCCTACTTTTCAATCTAGCGGTTGATCCATTAATCACCACTATCGAACGCGAAGGGCGGGGATTCTCCTTCGGGGATGTCTCCGTGGTGGCGATGGCGTTTGCTGACGATCTAGCATTGTTTAGTGACTCAAGGGAAGGCATGCGGAGAAACTTGAACATTCTGGGGGCTTTCTGACAACTTACCGGCATGCGGGTTAACGCCAGTAAGTGTCATGGGTTCTTTATCGAAAAGAAGGGCGGCCGGCTCACCTACAATGTTAACACCGATTGGGCCTTTGACGGTGAGCGGTTGCACCTGATCGATCCTGCTGGTTACGAGAAATATCTCGGCCTCAGAGTGAGCCCACTTGACGGTTTTTCGGCTCCGGCCTGCGAAGCCTCGATCTCCGTGTGGAGTGACAGGATCGGCAGGGCACTCCTCGATCCCCGAATGAAGTTTGATCTGTTGAACCGCTTTGCCCTACCGAGGGTTCTTTACGCCGCGGATCACATAGGCATCGCCCCCACACCCTTGAGGGATGTAGACAAGGCTATCCGGGTCAGAGTGAGGGAGTGGTTCCGCTTGCATCAATCGTCTAGCAACGGGATCCTCTACTCAAGCAATTCCGATGGCGGCATCGGCCTCTTGCAGCTCCGCTCGGTTGTCTCTGCAGCCCAGGCCTGCCGAGCCTTCCGACTCAGAATCAGAATCAGAATCAAACTTTATTGTCACATCACATTACTCGGGTTGTCCAATGACATGGTTATCCGGAAGGTGGCTCGCGCGGTTATTGGGGCGGATAAGTTGAGGCAGTGGTGGCTTAGGGCTGGGGGAATATATATATATATATATTTTTAATGTTTTTTTCTTTTCTTTTTCCCCCCCAGAGGAATATGTTCTGTAGATATTTTTGTGCAGGATGCTCAATATGGAAGGCCTGAAAGGGTTAATGTGCATTCATCCAAAAGGAAACAAGTTCCACTGTTGAAAGCAGTTCTAATGCATTTGATTTGATTTGATTTATGTGCATGTACAATATCACAGTTTAAAGATTATGTTGTTCTGGGCAGGAAGGGGTTAATATTAAAACATGCATAAATATTAAATCTAATGCACTGTACACATCCACTTACATGGATACACACTGTAGAAACCAAATTTAAGCATTTAGATCAAGTATTTTGCATGAAATACCATAGAAGTCTATTTTGGGTGAATTTTTAGTGTTTTGGGCATTAAGGGGTTAATAATAAAAAATGCCCAAGGGATTTCACTGGGCACCCTTTTGAATCCTTAAGAGGGGACCCCCAGCAGCAAGAATCAGTTGAGAAAAAAACTTTTACCGACGAAACCACGTTCAGCCAAAAATCACCCTTTGACTCCCGGACTAATTTAGATGTTCTATGGGAGCTTTGAATCCTAAATCTTACGTTTATAAACCCTGGATTAATCTCTTGAGCTACGCTGGCATGGAAAATGCATTGGAGGACGTAATACTTAACCCACCTTTTAGAATTAGGATGGACAGTGAAAATGTTCTTTAGGAGCTTTGAACCTTAAAATCTTTGGTGAATGCTATGAGATCTGTATAGAACCAAAAGAGTCGTACACTGCAGTGGAAATCATTATGCAGGACCAGCACTGTGTCCTAAAAGAATAAAGGAGGGAGGTTCAGGTGAATCAAGATGAGAGCAGTAAGGGGATTAATTTATGCTGAAAGCTGTGAAGAGATTGGAGGGGGGAAATTAAAGGTTTCAACAACAGGAAATGGAGGGAACAAAAGTGTACACAGTGTTCGTATGGACAAGAGATGATTTCTGTCATTCAATAGCACTCGGTGCCATAGCACGGCACCGAGTGCCGTGCTACGAGCTTGTAGATCTGCTATTTTTGAAAAATCTCAAAAATGTTTGCAAATCTTTTTTTAAAAAGACATTTTGAACTCAAATCTTTGCTTCTGGGGGTCCCTGGCACAACATATTTTCAGGTGGGGGGGGGGGGTCCGCAGCCAAATACATATAATTTTGGGGGTCCTTGACATGAAAAGGTTTGAGAACCACTGGTATGATGGACACAGTGCATCATTGGTCAAAACACCTTTACTCCTCCTCCATATGCAGCCTACCTATAGGATTCCTGACACACCTCTATATAATAATATGTGTCACTGTACATACTCCTACGGGCTGGGGGCGGCACCTGTCAGCATGGAGTGTTGGGCGGGAAGAGTAGGGCGAAGGCTCTATATCCTCCCGCTGGGGGCTCGTCCTCACTGGCAGGTGAGTCAGTAGGATGGAACAGCAGGATGCAACAACACGTGTGTGTGTGTGTGTGTGGGGAGGAATCGAACCAATTGGCGTAACGAGTAAATTGGGGAGAAAAAGGGGTAAAACATAAATACAATCTCAAGTAAAGTAAAATTACCTCAAAATTTGTCGCACTTCGGTTCAGTGGTTCTCAAACTGGGGTCCTGGTCCCCAGCTAAATGTGTTAATATAGCATCGCAATCATTTTAACCACTTTATCCATTTATACGTTGGCTATTCAAAAATAGCAGATGTACAAGCTCACAGCGAGCTTGTTCATCTGCTATTTTTGAAACACTTCGCTGGCACAAAACATTTTCAGATGGGGGTTCCGCTGCCAAATACATTATTATATTATAATACATATTATATTTATTATACAAATGACATTATGTTGTGCCCATCAATGTCACCATAATCCCACACAGATATACATCAATCAACTTCACGCAAAAGTTGCGACTTAGTTGCAAAAAAAACTTTTATTGTTCTATTCATGTGTCACTGACATTTTTTGTTTTCAACCTGAATGAAAAGAAAACAAATATTGGGAGGATAAAGGGACCGTCTATAATGATATACTGTAACGTAATGATAAGAGAACAGATTCATCTAAACACTCTTCAGTGATGAAATGTGGGAGACCGTATGCTGCTGTGAACAATGACAGATTAATCACGTATAGATAAATTAGCGTTATTATTGTTTTGTGCGAAACACCTTGGTACAGTGGTTCTCAAACTTTTTATCAAAGGACCCCCATAACTCTGAAAGAGTACAAAAGGGACCAAATGTCCATTTGGTCCCTTTTGTACTCTTTCAGAGTTACCTTAGTTCAGTGGTTCTCAAACTCTTTAATGTTTTTATTAAAGGATCCCCATAACTCTGAAAGTAGTAGAGTACAAATGGGACCGAATGGACCATTTGTACACTCTCAGAGTTACAGACCTGTAAAGGTCCATTTAGCAAGGAACTCTGGGGGTCCCTGGACCCCAATTTGAGAACCACTACCCTCAGAGTCATGATTAGACTAAACCGTTTTAAGCCCGGTGTTGCATGCCAACAAAAAGGCATGATATTTTAAAACGTTTTAAAACAACAAACAAAAAAAAGGAACGGATTTGGACATGGATGGGAGCGTACCAATTTTTAAGTTAGCCAACAGGTATGTGTGGAGTGTTCAATTTGCTGGTATTCTAGAGGGGTGCAGACTGAGCTATAGACTAACATGCTTATTACTCTATTATCGCCTCATGCACCGCCTAGTTGAACTGCAGCTACACTGTAGTAATGCATTCACTGTTGATATCCTCCCTTTTAAAAGGTAATGCCTTTGTGTGTGTGTGTGTGTGTGTGCTTTTATCACTATACTTGTGAGGGGCAAATGTCCCCAGAAGTATAGTAGAATTTGAGAAATAGACGTAATTCGTTGTTAGTTGTGTTGTGCATCTACAAACGTGTAGATCTACTATTTTTGGCTTCGGGGTTAGGCTTCAAAAAACAAAACAAAAAGCGTTAAAATGGAATTCATAAAATCACAGACCTAAAATGTTGAGGTCCTCACAAGTATAGTAATACATATGTGCGTATGTGTGTGTGCGTGCACGCACGTGTGTGTGTAAACCATGAACTAATCTTAACATATCGATATCATCCACTTTATAGTAAACAACACAACAAATAAAACACGGCACATCGACGACAAGGTGAGCCAATACCCGGAAATGATACAAAAACAAAACCCTCAACTAAAATTCACAAAACGAGGAGAACAAAGGGTTAAGCCTGGGCTGTCACAAAACGAAAAAAATAAAAATAAATAGCAGATATACAAGCTCACAACGCGTCACTTCGTGCCGCGCTGCAAGCTTGTACATCTGCTATGTTTGAACATTGTTTAAAAAAATCTTGAAAGTGTGAGAACTACTTGATTTAGAAGGCAGCTGTAGAATCGGCCTCAGGTCTTAATGGTTTACGCCAGGGGTCTTCAACAGGGGGTCCGGGACCCCTAGGGGGTCCTCAGAGTTACTACAGGGGGTCCGCCTAATCTTTGTGTGATAGGATTTCTTTTTTTACCGTAACCACTTGAACTCTAGCATCCTTTTTTCTGAGGAGAGCTTTAGCCAAAAATAGCCGATCTACAAGCTCACAACGCCTCGCTGCGAGGCGTTGTGAGCTTGTAGATCGGCTATTTTTGGCAAAGAGTTATTCACCTGTTTCTTGGCTGTGTGTTTTCCACTTCCTGTCGGATTTCATTGGATATAATTAGTCATCTGACCGGTTTCATTGGATTTCATTGGATCAACAGACAGGAAGTGGAACACAGTGAAAAGCCTAGGAAACAGGTGGATAGGTGTAGAGGGGAAAAAAGAGCAGACCAAGTAAACAAAAAAAAAGTTGAATCTGTAACACAATTTTATACAATATAGAGGGGGTCCCTGCTTCATCTCTCTCTCAGCTAGGGGGTCCTTGGCCTGAAAAGGTTGAAGACCCCTGGTTTAAGCCCTATATACTGTACTTCTAGTAAGATAAATACTTGGGGGCCCGGACCCCAGGCTGGGAACCATTGGCCTATTAGGGCATAGCAATGACGGCCATTTTGTGGTGGCATTTTTCCCCAAAGAGATTTCCGAAAATATTTGTATAAATTATATTACGCCTGGAACCAAGCCATCTAGGCTACTGGTGAATCATGACCATAAAACAGTGGTTTTCAACCAGTGGTCCGGGGACCACCAGTGGTCCTTGAGAGAGTTCCAGGGGGTCCCCAGCTAAATGATAGATTTGATAGAAATGATAGAACCAAATGGATCCTTATGGGTCTGTAACTCTGAGTGTGTACAAATGGAACCAAATGGACCCGTATTAACATTGATTTTATAATAAAAATTGGGGTCCCAGAGATAGAAATGCCATTAAATGGGGGTCTGTAGCCTAATGCATGTTAAACTGCGGTTCCTTGAAATTAAAATGGTTGGGAATCACTGCTAGACCCGTACAAATCGTCTCTCATTGGGGGTCCCTGGCATATCTTTTCAAATGGGGGTCCCTGGGCTAATGTGTGTCAATTTGGGGGGTCCTTGACGCAAAAAAGGTTGAAAACCACTGCCATAAAACATTTGATTCTGTGTCAAAAAAGGGTATTTATTAAATATAGTATACAATATAATTAAATATTCAAATATTTTTTTAAAATACAGAATCAAATGTTTTATGGTGACAACTCACCAGGAGACTGGAGGGTGTGGTTCCAAGCTGAGAATAATGCATATGAATATTTTCTCAATGGGAAAAAAATGTATGGGTTTTCTACCTGTGGCACCGCTGCAATGCCCTATAAAATCATGTCACAGTGCGACTTTACAAATCCACTGGATGGATGGATGGTCCCTCACAATAGCAATCACATATTATCACATAGATATAGCAACGTAACCAGCATCAATGCAAATCCATGGTTGATCAAAGTTTTTATCCGGAGATTTGAGCGTAAAAACAAAAAACAGAAACATCATAGAATGCACCATAGGCGTGGCTATTGCTTTTTTTGTTTTTGTTTAACCCTTTAAGACCTGAGGCGATTCTTTAAAAAAAAAGTTTTTTGAAAAAAATAAAAAAAATAAAAACAAGATTTTTCAAAAATAGCAGATCTACAAGCTCGTAGCGCGGCACTCGGTGCCGTGCTATGAGCTTGTATATCTGCTATTTTTTGAATAGCCAAAGACATCTAAAGTGACACAGATGCGTTCCAGGTCTTAATGGGTTTTAATGATGTGAACTTCAAGCCGGGCTGAGATAATACTGGCATGCTAAGCAGGGGTGTAGTGCTACTTTCACAAGTGGGAGAGCGCATCTATACGGCTTTTTACCCTCTACACTCTCTTCACCAAAAAAAAAAGCCTATCTACAGGCAGACAAGTGTGTCAGCTTGTAGATCATCTGCTATTTTTGGCTAATGTTCCCCCCAGAATATGGATGCTGGGGTTCAAGAGGTTAATCAATTGACCAAAACTGAAAAAAAAAAAAAAAGATAAGTGGGGGAGCGTCGCTCCCATGTTCTCCCCCTCCACTACACCCCTGATGGTGTGTTTGAGGATCAGATAAGTTTAAAGACATCATGAAACGACACTTTTAGAGCATATCTAATGGAGAAATAATTCATTCACCTGTGTGATTCCCATAGCTTATATGTTCCTCCTCACGCAGCTGATTCTCATTATGGAGACACTGTTGGGCCGGACGGTGCATTACTAACTTTTCCCATTTTAAAATTAAATAGCACACTAAAACATGTATCTGAAAACATCTGAGGTGACAAAATAGGCAATGCTGTAACATAAACATCCTCCGGCACTGCGGACACAAGGTAGCGTCGTTTTTACATTCCATAGCCCGAGGGGATGGTAGACTGTGATTGGCTGAGATACAACCAGCCACCGTTTGACTGGAATTTTCACAATAAAAGGACGCAAAAAAAAAAGAGCCATTTCATGACGTCTTTAATAAAAGTTCATTGTTCTGAGAGGGGTCGGTGGAGAGGAGGGGGGGGGGGGTATTTTAATATGGGTAACAGAAAAAACAAACAACGCATGTTGTCCGTACATTCCCCATCTACTTCAGTTCCACGTTCACAATCCTCGTCGACCGCCCCCCCTCTCCTTTTACTGAACATTTTGGCCATATTTTGGCCAGGTCCCCCCGCCCCCCCATTTCAGAGTTTATTTAGTGCACCGCTTTGGGTCGCATCCCGAGTCCACCTTCTCAGAGCGGGGTTGGCATGGGTTTGGGTAAAACGACCGCGGCGATGAAGAAGAGTTTGTCAGTAGAACACGGGGTGGAGTGAGAAGAACGGCAGAAAAAAGCTGCATGCAACGCGTCGTGCCGCGTACACCGGAAACAGACGATCTACAAGCTACAAAAGCTTGTAGATCGGGCGATTTCCGATTTGCGCGACACCGGCGCGCAACTAAAATCAGGCGTTTGGTAGTTCTGGCGTAGCTGACTCACTCACCGTTTGCGCCCACCATTCAATCAACACATCACAGACACAGAGATATATTTCATATTAAATCCGATTGCCAATCACAGTAGCCCCTGTAGACTGTTTGGCTGCTAATACACAAAGAGAAGGAGAAGAAAAGAGAAAGGGCAGGACAGGAGAGGAGAGCAGCATCATGTCTCATCGAAAAAGGTACTGCCCGCAAAAAACACAGCTGTCGTTGGTCAAACCAATTAGGTGTTTCTTTGCGGATTAAGTAAACGCAACAGATTTACAAGAGTCACACCGCCTCTTGTCGGACGGCAGCCGTCAGTCACGACACGAAAACGGAAGCGAAAGGGAGAGTCCTGCCCTTGCACAGAGTACAATTGCACAGAGTACGATTGGTTGGGTTTTTTTAAGAGACACCCTTCCGTTGCGCTCTCCTTGCTTTCTGTGGGTGAGAGCGTTTTTTTCGGCGGCAGCCATGGTGTTCATGTCTTGGGGAGATGCTTTGTTTTTTAGGGAGAGGGGAGGAACAAAGCCAAACGAGCCTTTTTCCCAGGTCATCAGCGATGCAGCAATATGGCAGGTTACGGACCTGGCCCTGGGCGGGTTGAGAGTGTGTGTGTGCGTGTGTGTTGAGTGTGTGAGTGTGTGCGTGTGTTGCGCGTGTGCGTGTATACCGGCGCGTTTGCGTGGCGGGTTACACAATGAGTGGTCCGCGACGGGGATGTTTGGGACTCTGGCCGTCCCTCGACTCCGCCCCCTGCTCCTCCAGGTTGATATTACTGGTGGAGACGTGATGGGGGAGGGGCTCCAAAACAGGCCTGTAACCCCCGACGTACATCAGACCTGGGAGAGAGAGAGAGAGAGAGAGAGAGAGAGAAAGAGAGAGTGGAGGGTGACACGAAAAAGGAGGAGAGGGGGAGAGAGCAAGCAAGAGAGGGAGAACGAGATGACATAGAGAGAGAGAGAAAGAATGCAAGAGAAAGTCAGAAAGAGAGATACAGAATATCTCTCTGCTTGCTAATTGTACTGGACCATTGCACTGTGTTGTACTGTCGCCCTCTAAGGGACAGCGGTGTAAGCACATCCCTCTTGGAAGTGGCTGAATTTCAGAAATCACAGAGGTTCTCAAATCTAAGATTGTGTCATTTAAGTGCTGTGCTATGAGCTTGTAGATCTACTATTTTTTTCAAATCATGAAAATTGTTGCAAATCTTTGAATATATATATATTTTGTAACTCAAATCTTTGCTTTGGGGATTCTACAAATGTCTTCTAAATCCATTTCTTTTTTTACTATAATCAGTGGTTCTCAAAGATTTGAGTTACAAATGTTCACTTTAAACATATATATATATATTCAAATATTCACACAAATGTTCACAATTTTTCTAAAATAGCAGATCTACAAGCTCATAGCGCAGCACTCGATTTCTCTGTGGAATTTTCAAGAGAAAAAATTACGGTGTGACCCAGGAGAAGTGGGAGTGACGTCAGGACTTCGGTACTATAATATTTGACAGCTTTAGTTTCTATAAAGGTACCTTGCAGATTTAGATTATTACAACAAAACATATATTAAACACTTAATCCCTTATTTCATACTTAAGCTGCTCTAAAATAGCCGATCTAAAGCGCTTTTAGATCCCCAAAACACATGGCTCTCAGTTTACACACACATTAACGCTCAATGGACCACAATGGAAATAAGCACTCTGGCTTGTTTGTGTTTTATGCTTTTTTTCATAGATCATGTAAAAATGTTCATGTATATGCATTTCTGTCAGCAAAAAGATCGATCGATCAATCAATCAATCAATAGGTCATGGGTTCAGCATGGGGCTTTTTATGATTTGATTTCATTTACTGAATATAACAGATCATATAAAGTCTCACTGTGGCAAATACTGTACATTTTATTGAACATTTTGAGCCTAACACAATAAAATTAAGGAGGAAAACATATTTCCATTGAAGTCCACTTGAAGTCAGCTTTCAGGACAGCAAGACTAGCAGGTTAGTAGCCTTTAGATTAGACATAACTTCTTCTAAAGTTTTCTACAATTCTACAATTTTCTAAAACGTTAGATTTTTTTCAAAAGTTGCAAAAAAAAGCTGATCTTCAAGCTCACAACGCATGGTGTCGCAAAACATAGTGAGCTTGAAGATCTGCTAATTATTTTTTTCAAGTGGGTAAATGGCAGCGCCCACATAAGAATATGATGCTGTTATTAGAGCCACTATAAGCTGTTATTTAGAAGCTATGAGGAATACCTCTCCATTCTGACACTGTGCACAGGGCTATTTATCAAGCCCAGCTATTACCAACCTAGTGAGGATAGTTGGCCCCCAAAGAATTGGCAAAACATTAAGATTTGAATGATAAAATAACATTATTATATATTTAAAAGAGATGGTATTTCTTTTTGAACACCTTGACAAACAATACATTTTTATTGTGATACCGATAAACATGGGAACATAAAGTATACTAGCCCACCCACTTAACCACTTAACGGCATCAAAATCAAATCAAAATGTTTTTGGTATTGTGGAAGAATGGAGTTGTAATTCAAACCCATGTAAGTATGTAATGCTACAGACTAGCCAAAGCAGGGTGTTAAACTGCACAGGAAAAGCAACTACAATTCTTATTCTAATACTTTACATATATTTATATTATACTGTATATATTTTATCGTCTACTCAGGCTTTTGGGAGCACCCCAGACAGTTTTTTTAAGTTGCTTGATTCAGTATTTAGATATTTTTTATATTAATTTTATCAGACACGCCCCCTTCCTATACAAACCCATTGTAACCATGTTAGATGAATCAGAAACGCCCGTCCTTGGTTCTGGTGACTGATATTGTCCTTCTAATATGTGAGGAGACTGTGTTTTTTCAATTACTTTTTTTCATTTATTTATTTTTTGAAAATGAAAAAAAAGAAATACAATAAAAAAACATTTTTAAAATAAATTAAAAAAGTAATCAAAAAAACCACGGCCCCCTCACGTATTAGGAGGGCAGGGTGAGTCACCAGAACCAAGGACAGGTGTTTTTGATGAATCTAACATGTTAAAAATTGAGTGTCTGATAAAATGAATATCAAATATCTAAATACTGAATCAAACAACCTAAAAACGGTCTGGGGGCTCACAAAAGCCTGAGTAGACGATAAAATGACCCAAAGTTTTATTCAAAGTGAAATATCCCTTTATTCCTATAACCGATCAATAAGAAATGTATCCAATAAAATATTAGCAAAACGAAGGAAAAATATATAAATTGCTCCATATTACCATATTTTAAAACAATGTTATGGTGTACCCAATCACACAGCAAAAATAGCTATTTTTCACAACGTATCATGACACGTTGTGAGCTCAGCGTTGTAGATCAGCTATTTTCGCTTGACACCATCATAGGACAAAGTATATCGTCGCTGTCGAGCAGAAACCTTGTATCTCCATATTTCAACTTTTTATATTCTTTTCGTAAATGAATGTCATAGTTGATCATACAAGAGTGTCAAACTAAAGTTGTGAAAATAGCAGATTGCATGTTGTAGAGCTATTTTCACAATATTTATTTTTACCCATTTAGATCTGGAAAGTATATGCCTTGTTATACCTTTCAATCCGGGAAAGCATCTGTGTCATTTTAGATGTTGCTATGTATATAGCAACATGAATTTTCTTTTTAAAAAAATATTAAGTATTTAAGTTCTTCAGAAAATTACGATTTAGAAGGCGTTTTTAAAATCGGCCTCAAGTCTAAATGGGTTAAAATAGTAATAAAAAGGGACAGTTTTGGACATACAAGGTTTCCACCCCACAGCGATGAGATAATAGCTAGTGGTTAAAGAGCATCATTAAAAAGAAAAAGAAAAAAGTAAGTTAGGAAGAGAATCATTAGTCATTAGTCCCCACTTTTAGGCAACACCTAATCTATCAGCTAACTCTATCTGTCTCCATCATACCTATTCCTCAATGTTGACCGGACACGAGTCCTCATCTGTCCATCCAAAAGAGAGAGAGAGAGCACAAACCCAGGGGGAGGAGGAGGAGGGAGAGAACGCACAACAAGGACAACATCCAGGGAGAAGACACACACAGTATGAAGTGATGGGGAGGAGGAGGAGGGAAGGAGAGATAACACAACACTTTTTTACAGCAGTTTCTCAAAGTGGGGTCTGAGTTGGGGACCCCCCAGGTGTCCTCCTCCTTGGAGGTTGGTTCAAGGGGGTCCCCAGCAAAATCAGAAACAGCTTTAACCCTTTAAGACCTGAGGCGATTCTTAAAAAAAAGTTTTTTGAAAAAAAAAAATATATTTTTTTTTTCAAGATTTTTCAAAAATAGCAGATCTACAAGGTCATAGCGCGGCACTCGGTGCCGCGCTATGAGCTTGTATATCTGCTATTTTTGAATAGTCAAAGAAATCTAAAGTGACACAGATGCGTTCCAGGTCTTAATGGGTTTGAGCTCGCAGATATCTGCTTATTTTTTTTTAAAGTTCTGAAAAATCTTGACAAAATCTTGACAAATGTTCTCTTATGGGGGTACAAAGTCTTTTCAGACAGGGGGGTCCGCGGCCAAATACATATCGTCTCTGTCGGGGGGAAACCTCATATGTCCAAAACCGTTACTTTTCCAGGATTCGTGGCGCGTTTCAAGCTTGTCGATCTGCTATTTTTTAATACTTTTGTGTACACTATAGTAAGTAGAGCGTTAATTAAGAGGTTTCTGCCCCGACAGCAACAATATACAGTAAATCTGGGGGTCCTTGACGTGGAAATGACTGAGAGTCCCTGTTTTACAGCTCACAAAGAGAATACTGTACATCACACCACATCCAGCACAGAATGTCACAGGTTGAGAGGGGGTGGTGTTGGGCACAGCAGTGGCGGCCATTTTGTGGTGCCACATATAGAAAAACCATTCATTTTTCCCATAAAGATTTCCAAAAATATTTATATAAATTATTTTAATCTTGGAACCAAGCCATCCATTCAGGCTCCTGGTGAATCATGACCATAAAACATTTGATTCTGTGTCAAAAAAATATTTTAATATAAAGGTAGGGTAAGTGATTTTCTTTGGTTAAAATAAGTGTTAAATAGCTCTATATTCTGATAGTACTCATTGCTATAGAGTGTTTGTTCAGTAAAAGGAGTCTCCTTGTCTCTCCACCTCTTTATAAAACAGAAAATGCATTTTCTTTTCAGTTTCAGTTTCATTTCCAATTTTATCCAATCAGGATAGAGAACTCAATCAGGATATAGATTAAACAAGTGCAATTGGAAGTGATGACACTAAGAAATGAGCAGACAAAATTGGAACTGGAACACTATAAAAATGAACCTTAAAAATGGGTACTTTCTCCTGATTGGCTGATATTTTGACACCTACCAGAAAATGTATTTTCTGTTTATTAAAGAGCTGGAGAGACGGGGAGACTCCTGTTACTGAACAAACACTCTATAGCAATGATTACTATCAGAATAGTAGTGCTTTAACCTTTTAACAAAATACTTTTTGTTTTAACAAAAAAATATCACTTACCCTACCTTTAATTATACGATATACCATATTTAATAATACCCTTCTTTTTTTTTTAGGCACAGAATTAAATGTTTATGGTCATGATTCACCAGCAGCCTGGATGGATCTCTACGGGGGAAATGCATGGGTTTTATATCTGTGGCACCACAAAATGGCCGCCACTGCTATGCCGTGTTAGGGGGCATGAGGGGATTTTGAGGGGTACAGGAGGGTTGGGGACAGGGGTGGGGGCTACATGAACGATGCTGAGCGCTGGCTTCCTGGGGTGACGTCCCAACGGCTTTGAACCCCAAATTAGCTTGACTTCAAAATGTTCAGGTTAATGGGATACCAATTTTATCCAATCAGGAGAGAGAGAACTCGTACAAGATACAGGATAAATGAGTGAAATTGGAAATTATTGTGACACAAAGAAATGAGCAGAAAAAATTGGAACTGGAACTCTCTTCTGATTGGATGAAATTGGCAACCCACCTGAAAATGTATTTTCTGTTTATTAAAGAGCTGGAGAGACAGGGAGAATCCTGCTATAACAAACACTCTATAGCAATGATTAATATCAGAATATGGAGCTTTAACATAACAAAAAAACTCTTTGTTTTAACTAAGAAATATCACTTACACAGTGTAAGTTACACTACCGTTAATGGTTCAGTAAGTGATGTTTTTTTGTCAAAATAAGTGTTAAATAAATAGCTCAGTAACAGAGGTCTCCCTGTCTCTCCAGCTTGTTTTCAGTAAATAGTAAATATATTTTTACGTAGGGATACCAATTTAATCCAATCAGGGAAGATAGCTCATACAGGATACAGGATAAACAAGTTGTACCGTAAGTCATTGGTTCTCAAAGTGGGGTCCGGGGACCCCCAGGGGTCCTTGAGGGAGTTCCAGGGGGTCCCCAGCTAAATGATAGATTAGGCACCAAATGGACCCTTATGGGTCTGTAACTCTGAGAGTGTACAAATGGAACCAAATGGCCCTAACGGGTCCATTTGGTTCCATTTGTACACTCTCAGAGTTAAATTGACATAGATTTTACAATATAAATTGCGGCCCAAGTGATAGAAATGGCATTAAATGGGGGTCTGTAGCCCTAATGCATGTCAAACTGGGGGTCCTTGAAATTAAAATGGTTGAGAATCACTGCTAGAGCCGTAAAAAAAAATCTTCTCTTATGGGGGTCCCTGGCATATCTTTTGAAATGGGGGTCCGCGGGTTAATAAGTGTCAATTTGGGGGTCCTTAACATGAAAAAGTTTGAGAACAACCACTGCCGTAAGTGATGGAATTTGTTTTTCATGAGCAGACAAAACTGGAACACAAGCTGATAGATAATGTTTGTGGGGTTTTCTCTCCTGATTGGATGAAATGTGTACTTACTTACTTACTTTACTGGATGAAATGTGTAACCCACCTGAAGTTATATTTTCTGTTTACTAAAGAGCAGGAGAGACAGGGAGGCCCCCTGTTACTGAACATAATATAGATATAGTGCTTTAATAGTTAAGCTTTAACTTTCTTAACACGAAATGTTTTGTTACAACCAGAAAAATATCACCTGCAGCACCTTTAAAAACAATTGTAATCCGATGATGAGCAGTAGTTCCAATAATTGTTTCGTTGCTCTAGTTAAATGCTGAACAGACCAACGCCCTTCGCTCTCATCGCAGTAGCCCATCCAGCAGTGTATGACTACAAAGAGAGGGGGGGTGTGTGAGGGGGGGGATATAGAGGGATGGATGGATGGATGGAAGAAAGGGTTGCAGATGTTTGGCAAAGCGGCTCGGAGCTGACAAGACACTGAACATGAACTCGAACCCCAGGATATGGCCCGGTCTCTCTCACGTCAGCACGCACACACACACTATCACTCAAAACATCATGCAAACAGAAGCACATACACCAAAATAATACACTGACACACACATACTGTACTCGCTCACACACGCACACACACCACAGCTTTCACTGGGGGCAGGAGAGGAGAGTGCACAACTACCCACAAGTGAAAGCACAGCAACAACAACAACAACAACAACACCGAAGCACCACAACACCAAAGGGTAAGTAAGGGGAATGACCAACGAGGAAAGCCTAAATTAGGCTGAAGTCTCTGGACTCTGGTAGCTGCCGAGGGTACCTCTGAGTCTCATTCAAATATTGATTGGAAGGAACCCATTCTGTTTCCCCTGCTGCACTCCCTTCCAGCTAACTGCCCATGCTGGGGGGGGAGATGGTTGCCACATCTGCTTACATCCACCTTTCTGGAACACCAAACTGAAACCTCTCTTATTTCTGCCTGGCATTACTGACAGTTGCCACTCATGCAGCAATTATCCTATGCTGTTACTTTCCCCAATCTTTCTCTCCTCTCCTCAGCCCTCATTGGTCCATGTTCGGTAAGGTTTGCCACTCACCGGCGAATCGGCTGTCGGGAGCCTGCTCATTATCCAGCCCCAAAGAGGGCGTGTCACAGAGGGCGACGCCCTGATTGTTATTGGCCAACTCTGGACACCTGCTCCGCCCACCTGCAAGCGAGGGCAAAGGTCAAACAAGAGCAGCCAGGCACAGCAGGGGGGTGGGGGGAGGAGGGGCAGTGGTTCTCAAAGTTGGGTCCGGGGACACCCAGGAGTTCTTGAGGGGGTTCCAGGGGGTCCCCAGCACAATTAGTTAATATAGCATAAAGATCAGTTTAACCACTTACACCTACATACATTAGCTATTTGAAAATAGCTGATCTACAATATCACACATAAAAGTATTGGCATCAACCGTGCACTGCCGCAATGTGAAGTGAGCTTGTAGATCGGCTACTTTCAAAGAGATCTGGAATATTTACGCAAATCTTGTGTGGGAGGTCCCTGGCACAAAATGTGTTCAGATGGGGGTCTGTGACCAAATGCTAATTTTGGGGGTCCTTGATATGAAAAGGTTTGAGAACCACTGGGGTAGGGGTTGGATGTGGGGGGATGGGGGTGGGGTTGGTGGTAACCGGGGCGGCCATGCTGGAACGGCAATAACAGCACATTATTGCGTTAGAACAGTGCTCCTCTAATGCACTGCTTCTCAAACTTAATGTACTAGTTAGTGTACCCCTGCTAGAATATTTGTTCAGCTCAGTATCCACTTCTTTCAACGGCACAAAACCTTCTCATTTATTTTGTTTGGCTAGAATTAATATATATATATATATAAAAAAATAAAACTCAGGCTAGGTAAAAACCACTGAGGCAGCAAGCTAGCTGCCAACGTGTGTCATACTGTATGTTAGTTTCCAGGTTTAACTGGATTTATGGACGTGGGATGAATTTTTCATCACCGGTATCAGACAAAATAATATATTGAAATGTTCCGAGTATAGATAGGATACTACACAAAGTATCCGTGGTGGTACTAGCCCATAAAATAAAATAAAACGCTACCATCATTGCTGCCTTTTCTAGCATGATGTAGTGGCAGGCGTTACGCTTGCGTGCACGCGTGCTGGTGTGCTCTGCGTGTGCGTGCTTCCACGTGCGTGCTCATGACGGGAAAAGATGAGTGAAAAGCCGGCAGCTCAGCACAGACAAGGACGCAGGTTGAGTGGGCAACTTACATTTTTTTTAACACAACTCATTCAGTGCCAAACTTATTTCTGGCTTTATCATCCCTGTGCCAAGGCCAAAAATACATTGTAAAAAAAAAGTGCTTAGGAAGCGAGATACAGCCTTTTTCAGTAAGATGTTAAACAAGAAGTGAAAGGAGCAGCAAATCTTCAAATCATGATATCTTGGGTTCTGAACATTTTTTTTCATGACGTCGGCGACGTCATTGGCACTCTGGGCTTATAAAAACTTGACGTCGGCGACGTCAATGGCACTGAATGAGTTAAATCACTTTTTTTATTATGAAAAAAAAAAGAAGAATAAATGTAGGCTTTGGAAAATGGTCGGAAATAATGCAAAAAGTATACACAGTAAATCATTATCAGACCTAATTTTATCCTTCCACTTCTTCCACTTTAAAAATGATTATATGTATTTAACCCCCAATTTTCGAAAATAAATATGACATAAAATGAATAATAAAATAATAAAATAATAAAATAAAATAATAATGAATTAAAAAAGAGCTCTCAGGTGCCCACTGTTCCAGTTGCCCATAGAGGCGCGGTGCGGGACTACAGTGCAGGTGTCTACGTGTGTCACATATAGGTGGATGGGCGTGGATTGACATGCAGATTAATCTGCAAAATAAAAGCGGTGAAAATATGCATGAAACAACTGAATTTGAGGTTCAATGAGAACGCTTACGGGGTGACAATTGCCATTCCCCAGGGACCCCAAATTACGCCCATGGGTGATGGCAGCTTCACGTCCTCTTTGGGACGTGACACAGAGGAAGGGTTTTCAACTAGCAACCACCAGCACTGTCAGTAGTTCTCTCTGTCTCTCCCTCTCTCATTCACACGTACTGTACCGCAACACAGAAAACACACAACCAAATACACAGCAGTTTACTCAGCCCCTCAACACAAGCACGCACGCACGCACGCACGCACACACACACACTCTCACACACACATACATGGACACACGCTAACATACAGAGAAGTGACGCACGCAGCACTGCGGATGGTGCATGTAAAGCACGTTCTTTTCAGAATGCGACAGTTCAAAAAGCGCATGCGGGCTGCGGAACGCCGCGAGCGCAAATAAGAACGCTAAACCTCACACAAACAAATACACAAAGCGCACACAAGTTATTTATAAAGCGGTGCAAGAGCATGCAAATTGTAATAAGCATGATGCTGCGTGCAAGAGAACCTTGTTTATCGGAAGCACACCTGCAACATCCTAAACCAAGTCGTCCAGTGGTTCTAAAATATTTTCAAAGTCAAGGACCACCAAATAAATATGTATTTGGCAGCGGACCGTCATCTGAAAATATTTTGTGCCAGGGGACACCCATACAAGATTTATGTTGTTAAAGTTTAAAAACTTTCTAGATTTGTTAGTTAGTTAGTTAGTTAGTTAGTTAGTTAGTTAGTTAGTTAGTTAGTTAGTTAGTTAGTTAGTTAGTTAGTTAGTTAGTTAGTTAGTTAGTTAGTTAGTAGCAGCAATTACAAACTGCAGATTGGATATTTTCAAGAAAGCTGATATATACGGTTAAACAGTTTTTTATGCTATATAAACTAATTTAGCTGGGGACCCCCTGGAATCTCTTCAAGGACCCCCTGGGGGTTCCCGCGGACCCCCACTTTAAGCAAATGTCTCGACCTCCACTGAAAGGTGTTCTGATAAACAAGGCTCTAGTGCAGGGATATGAGAAAGCCTTCAATTCAGTTTCCTATCGTCGCTGTCGGGCAGAAACCTTGTATCTCCATAAAACAATTGAAAAGTAATTTTTTTTTTAGACATACAAGGTTTCCAACCGACAGGGACGATATGTTTGTGCATATTGCTATTCTGCAGATTTTCAGCCCAAGCTGAAGCATTTTGAAAGGCATGTGTAGAGGACATTGTCCAATGTATGGGTTAGCGTTATACGGCCATGTTAGGAGGAAAAAAAACAACTGAGTGCTGCAGGAATAATTGAGCACAACTGATTGCATGAGCTGTACCAATCACAACTGTATGTGTGTGTGTGTGTGTGCCTGATTTATACGCGGTTGCTCAGCGTGGTGCGCAATACAGGCACGTAACAAAGTATAAATCACTCCTCAGCGCATCGTGCACATTAGTAAATTGTAGTTTGAGCTAATGTGTGTAATGACCTAAAATATGAATAAAAACTAAAATGAACAATCCAAAATGAACTAAAAAGAATAGAATTTCATGTAAAATCATGGTCTTTAATTTTATCACCATCATGTCTGATGTCATGCTTTCTTTCATCAGCTTCTATAAATCAAGGCTTTCCTCATAATCCAAATAAAACAAAAACTACATAAAAACAAGTTCCTAAAACTAAAACTACTTATGCACACAGTAAAAACTAACTCAAACTAAACTGCAAACAAATGCAGTTTAGTTCCATGCACTAAAACTAATGCAGTTTAGTTTTATGCACTAACACTAATGGAGTTTAGTTTTATGCACTTAAAACGAATGCCTATTTCAAAATGATAATCACTCTTATGAAGCCTTTGCTCAGGAAGGAAAGCAATGTTCAGTCTTTTTTTTTTCTCCCTCACATGGCCCAAAGAGTGACAAAGAGGGACAAGGAAAGGTGACAGTTCCAAGGGTGAAAGGTGAGTGTTGGTTTCCATAGTTACCCTTATCGTGAGACGGGGAGCGGCGATCGTCTTCTGTGACGTCATTTCCCTGGTGGCACGACAAGGGACAGACAGACAGACAGACAGACAGACAGACAGACAGACAGAGGGACAGAGGGACAGAGGGACAGAGGGACAGACGGACAGACGGACAGACGGACAGACAGAAAGAGAGTAAGGGTAAATTCAGACGGCAGCGATTTTTCTCTGCACCGTTCGAATGCTTCATTTGCTCTGTTGTCGTATGACGGAAATAGCCGATCTACAAGCTCATAATGCATGCAAGCTTGTAGACCTGCTATTTTTGGTGAGCGACGCACCGTCGTACGAGGAAATATAAATTGGGCTCAAAGCGCTTTCGTCTCGTTACCTTAACAAATCTTTAGTCTGAACCAGGCTTAATTGATTCTACTACACTTTTTTATTGTGTGACATTGACAGTACACTCCACCAGGGGGTGTCTGGGTGGCATAGAGGTGAAATACTCACCTGATTATTAGTGATTCTGAACCTGTTTCATTTGACGGACCCCCAGTTTGATATGCATTAGGCCACGGACCCCTATTTGATTAAAAAAAAAAAAAGTACATATATATATATATATCTTTGGGACCCCAAGATCCTCAGTGTTTATTTCATTCTGAGACTGAGCAAAATGGAACCGAATGGATTTATAGAATCTCAGAACAAGATTTTTTTTTTTTTTTTAATTAAGCTTGGGCAGATACAGACTTTATGAACAACATTCAAAGAACCTATCACTGATCTGCAGCTACTGTACGTACTCAGTCAGGAGTATATATAAACTGAATGTTGGATGATTACATGTCCTTGAGCTTTATGGGATTACAGTCACATGAGGAGGTGTTTGTTCAGCCTCTTCTTAAATCCAGGAACACTATTTGATGTAATGTCTCCAACAACAGCAGGGGGAGGCTGTTACATGTTTTTATAGCAGAGTGGAGAAAGCTCCTATCAAGGCATTTGGTGTTTGACTTGAGGACTTCCAGGGCGTGGCTTGGTGGTACCGGCTCTGGGTGATTCGACCTGGCATGTGAGCTCGGGGTAGCAGCGATTTGAGATCCTCTGGACAGCTGGGGAGTGTGCATCTTGTAAAGAAAACAGTTGTTGCAGCAACTGTTCTATACGATGACTCAGCTTACTGATGATGGCATACTGCTGCAAGTCCTCATCCACCCCAATGAATTTTAAAAAGCCATTTTTTGGATAATGTCTAGCTGCTGTGGGACACTGATCAAGGCCAAGACACAGATAGGCAGGGTACAAGCCCAATGAAGGGTTTTTATTCAACCTCTTAGCTCAGAGAGCTCTTGTTATTACGTTATTCGGCAAACTTAAATCATAATAGGGAAATCAACATAAATTCCTCCCAGGTCTGGGGACATTTTCCATTCACATTCACATTTGGTGTTTAAAGCTCGATCCATCAGGTTGCCTATGAAAATAAAAGAGACATTCTTTTAGTTCTCAAATTCACACACAAAGTCATTTAACGGTGTAGGGAATTTAATGTGGGATCTCACTCACCGCCCGAAAGCACCTGTCCAGTCACCAGGAGAGCCAGTGGAGAATGAGGCAGAGTGGCTGCGCTTTTAAATGTTTGTGGGCCACACCTAGCTGGCCAGCGCAGGTGTGCGGAGTTGGGGCTGATTCATGATGAGGACCGGTAGGTACCGCCCCTCTATGACGTGTCCCAGGCTGCGCTGCTGTCTGTCTGGCCTCTCTCTGCCTCTCTCCCACTGCTTCTCCCTGGTGAGGTGCTTACCTGTCGGGCGGCGCCCTAGTGAGACTCCACATATCCCCCCCCTAAGCCCACCGCCTGTGCCGGGGGCTTCATTTCCTTCCTCCTCATACATCCTGGACAGGGCGTCTGCGTGCGGGATGTCCTTTCCAGGCCGGTGCTCCACCCTAAAGTTGTAGTCCTGGAGTTCCAAGAACCAGCGCGTCACCCTCGCGTTCCTGTCCTTGTTTGTCGCCATCCACTTCAATGGTGCGTGATCTGTAATGAGAGTGAAAGTGCGTCCCCATAGATAGTAGCGGAGGTGGTGTATGGCCCACTTCACCGCCAAACACTCTTTTTCAACTGTTGCATAGTTTTTCTCGTGGTCTAACAGCTTCCTGCTCACATACGTCACTGGGTGTTCCTCGCCATCGATGACCTGGGCGAGGACCGCTCCAAGCCCGGTGCCGGACGCGTCCGTGTGCAGGAGGAACGGCTGGCTGAAGTCGGGGGCCTTTAACACCGGCTCCTCACAGAGTGCGCTCTTCAGCCGCTGAAACGCCGTCTCCGTTTCGTCCGTCCAGGTTACGTGGTGCGGTAGTTTCTGCCTGGTTAACTCATACAGCGGGGCTGCAACAGTAGAGTAATTGTTAATAAACTTCTGATAATATGATATTAGTCCGAGAAACGACTTTACTTGTTTTTTCGTAGTGGGACGGGGCCAGTCCCGAACGCGCTCCACCTTGCGCGTCTGTGGCTTCACACAGCCCCGGCCAATCGTGTAGCCGAGGTAGTCGGTCTCGGTCAGCCCGAGACGGCACTTCTTGGCGTTGGCGGTCAGCCCGGCGCGTCTGAGGGCCTCGATTACTGCGTCTAGGTGCTGTAGGTGTCGGCCCCAGTCGCAGCTGTGTACGACGATGTCGTCCAGGTAGGCTGCGGCGTAGGCGCGGTGCGGCCGCAGGATTCGGTCCATGAGCCGCTGGAACGTGGCGGGGGCCCCGTGTACGCCGAACGGCAGCACCGTGTACTGGTAGAGGCCCTCGGGTGTGGAGAAGGCCGTCTTTGCTTTGGCCCGGTCCGTCAGTGGTACCTGCCAGTACCCCTTGGTCAGGTCGAGGGTGCTGACGAACCGGGCCGGGCCGAGGCGCTCGATGAGCTCATCGACGCGCGGCATCGGATAGGCGTCGAACGTGGAAACGTCATTCAGCTTCCTGAAATCGTTGCAGAACCGCAGGGAGCCGTCTGGCTTGGGGACGATAACAATGGGGCTGGACCAGGGGCTGTACGACTCCTCGATGACGCCGAGCTCCAACATCTTGGCCACCTCTTCTTTAATCGCCACCCGTCTAGCTTCTGGAATCCGGTAGGGCCGTTGGCGCACCACTTTCCCTGGCGTGGTGCGTATGTCATGCCGTATGGCGTTCGTCCGTCCAGGCAGGTCGGAGAATACGTCTCGGCTCCGTCCCAGCAGCTCCTTGACGTCCTGGCTCTGCGCGGGGGAGAGGTCCTCTCCGAGGGGAACCGGGGGCAGGCACGGCGGGGCGGACGTGGCGAGTAGGGCGGGTAGGGACAGCGGCGGCGTGGCGTTCCATTTCTTCAATATGTTGATGTGGTATATCTGGTGGCCCTTCCTCCGGCCGGGCTGTGCCACCTTATAGTCGACGGGCCCCATCTTCTCGACCACCTCATACGGCCCTTGCCATTTGGCGAGGAATTTGCACTCGCTGCTGGGAACGAGGACCAACACCTTCTCCCCCACCTGGAGCTCACGGAGAGTGGCGCCCCGGTTGTACGTGCGCGCCTGGTCCCGCTGCGCCTGCTCCATATGCTCACGCACCAGGGGCCAGATCGCCTTGGCCCTGGCCTGGAGGCGCTCAATGTGGTCCACGACGCTGCGGTGGGGGGAGGGTTGACTCTCCCAGGTCTCCTTGGCGATGTCGAGCAATCCACGGGGTCTCCTGCCGTACACCAGTTCGAAGGGGGAGAACCCCGTGGACGCCTGCGGCACTTCCCTGATGGCAAACAGTACAAAAGGGATCAACTGGTCCCAGTCTTTCCCATCAACAGTGGTTAGTTTTTTCAACATTTTCTTTAGTGTCTGATTAAATCTCTCCACGAGACCGTCAGTCTGAGGGTGATATACAGAGGTGCGTATACGTTTCACTTTTAGCCATTTGTACAGCAGCGTCATAACCCTCGACATAAAACACGTGCCTTGATCAGTAAGGACCTCCTCGGCTATCCCCACCCGGCTAAACATCATCATAAGTTCGTGGGCCACGGCTTTGGCCGAGGCGGTCCGTAGGGGAATGGCCTCTGGATATCGAGTGGCATAATCAAGAATTACCAGAATGTAGCGGTGTCCGCGGCCGGACTTTGGCAGCGGGCCCACGATGTCCATGGCGAGACGTGAGAATGGCGTGCTGATGATGGGTAGCGGGACCAGTGGGTTGTGGAACGTGGGTCGGGGGGCGGACTTCTGACACTCCGGGCAGCCCTTGCAAAAATCTTCCACGGCCCGCTTAACACCGGGCCAGTAGAAGCGGGCTAGAATGCGCTCGTGTGTCTTTTTCACCCCCAGGTGAGCACCCAACTGGTGCGTGTGTGCTAGGTACAGGACTCGTGACACATATGATTTAGGCACAAGCAGTTGTTCTAACGTTTCCCCCCCCTCGTCTATCACTCCTCTATACAATAGTCCATTTTTAACAAGAAAGTACGGGGGCTTTAGTGTACTCACCCCGTCACATTTCTTCCCATCAATGGCGGCGACACTCTGACGCGCCATCTCCAGCGTGGGATCGCACCACTGGGCGGTGGCGTACTCCCCCCCCCTCGGGGTTTCGGGCGACTCGGGCCTGGGGAATTCGGCGAACGGGTCGGGGTCGCTCGCCGCAGTCGAGACGGCGCGGCCTGGCGGAGAATGGACCTCCTCTTCTCCTGCGCTCGCCTCCTCGTCGTCCGCTGCTGGGGCGCCTGGAGCCTCTTCTGGTGAGGCGCCGCTCTCGGAGCCGGGGGAGGTGGGCCGAAACGCCGGGCAGGCGTGTAGTGGAGCTGGGGGTCCGCTGCGCTCTGCGCGGCGGCGTCGTCGGTGGGGCGGCTTCTTTTGCAGGCCGGGCTTCCAGTACCGCTCGAATAGGACGCAGTCCACGCCGATCAACAGCGGCACGGGGAGGTTCGGCACCACCCCCGCTGGCACCACGGCGTCTCCCCGTGGTGTCTGGACCCGCAGCTGCGTCACCGGGTAGTGGCGGACGTCGCCGTGTACACACGACACGGGCACGGTGGCGGTGGAGAGGCGGCCTGCCAGGTCGGCGCGGACCAGGGTGACGGCGCTGCCCGAGTCGAGGAGCGCGTGGGCGTCAGCGCCGTCTATCTTCACCGGCAGTCGGGCGTGGCGTCGAGGTCCAGTACCGGTGTGCAGGCAGGGGCGAGCCGGGTCGGAGCTGGCGGCGGTCCCCATTGACACGTCGCGGTCTCGGTCGGGGCAGGACCAGGAAATGTGGTCGGCTTGGCCACATACATAGCAGCGTCTCTGCTGGGCGCCCCGGCCGGGGCCCTCGGCGACGGCCGCGTCGGTGCGGTTGGTGGACGGCGGTGGCGGCTGGGCCCTCCGGCGGTCACGGCTGGGTTTTTCGTCTGGCGCCGTCTTGGGTGCGTCAGCGCGCGTGGACCTCATCATCTCAACGCTGACTTGGTGATTTTCCAACAGAGCTACGAGGGCCTCCAGTGAGGTTGGGCTCACCTGCGAGGCGTAGCGGCGTGCGTCGGGCGGCAAGGATCGGATGCATCTGTCAATGACGATTCGGTCAATTATGGGTGGCTCTCCTCCACTCGTCAGCCAGCTGTGCGTGGTGCGTAACAGGCTCGCTATTTGGGGCCGAGGTGGCTGGGCCGGCTGGTAGGCCCAGTGGTGGAACCGCTGCGCCCGGGCGGGCAGGCTGTAGCCCTGGCTGGCCAATATCGCTTCTTTTAGCTTACGATAGTCTCTGGCATCTGCCATGGTCAGGTCGCGACAAACCCGCTGTGATTCGCCCGTCAGGAAAGGCGCCAGGAGCGAGGCCCACTCTGCTGCCGGCCATCTCTCCCTGGCTGCGGTCCGCTCGAATACCTCAAGATAAGCTTCTATGTCGTCGTCTGGTGACAATTTAGTGAGCACCTCCCGCGGTGCGCGAGTCGTAGAAACATCTCTGGAGATGCGGTCGATTAATTTTTGTACCGCTGCCTGTAAGTCAGTTTGGCTTTTCAGAAGCGCAGTTAAAGCGGTAGAGTGCTCCATGCTGTGGCTTCTTGACGTAGATCAGTGTTACCCGTATTCTCCACCATATGTGGGACACTGATCAAGGCCAAGACACAGATAGGCAGGGTACAAGCCCAATGAAGGGTTTTTATTCAACCTCTTAGCTCAGAGAGCTCTTGTTATTACGTTATTCGGCAAACTTAAATCATAATAGGGAAATCAACATAAATTCCTCCCAGGTCTGGGGACATTTTCCATTCACATTCACATTTGGTGTTTAAAGCTCGATCCATCAGGTTGCCTATGAAAATAAAAGAGACATTCTTTTAGTTCTCAAATTCACACACAAAGTCATTTAACGGTGTAGGGAATTTAATGTGGGATCTCACTCACCGCCCGAAAGCACCTGTCCAGTCACCAGGAGAGCCAGTGGAGAATGAGGCAGAGTGGCTGCGCTTTTAAATGTTTGTGGGCCACACCTAGCTGGCCAGCGCAGGTGTGCGGAGTTGGGGCTGATTCATGATGAGGACCGGTAGGTACCGCCCCTCTATGACGTGTCCCAGGCTGCGCTGCTGTCTGTCTGGCCTCTCTCTGCCTCTCTCCCACTGCTTCTCCCTGGTGAGGTGCTTACCTGTCGGGCGGCGCCCTAGTGAGACTCCACACTGCCTATAAGAGTGGTCTGAGAGGCATTCATCCAGGCTAGGCAGGAGGAGGACTCCATAATACTCCTGACCTGGGTTTTGTAGATGTCGGCTCTGCCTTTAGCATCAGCTTACGCAGTGCGTTTACAGAGATGTTGGACAGGTGGCTGGTCCACATGAGTTTACTGTCTCACTGCTCCTAGTAGTTATAGGATGGCTAAATGCCATAAATGACAATTTTCACGTACTCTATGTGCAAATATACAGTGACAAAAAACACCTCAAGGAGTGGGGACCAAATTATTATTATTATCATTATCATTAATTATGGGAAATTTGAGAGAACTACATTGTGGAGAAATTAAAACTAAAGAAAGAAAGAAAAACAGTCCACCAGTCTGTTGTAATCACCTCAGAATCCTGTCCTTCGTATTTATGGTCCTTTGGCTCCTTGGCAACTTCCTGTATGACAGAGAAAGAAAGACATGAGTGAGAAAAAAATGTAAGTATCCACAATACAATACAAACACTCAAGTAAAGTACAGATACAGATAAATATATACTTAAAGCTAGTGCTACACTATGTAACTTTCCTCTTCTACCCCGGATTTGAACCCGGTTTCCTACGCAAGTTCTGACATTTTTACCATTGAGCTAATAGAGCCTGCCTGCTTGCTCAGGGGATAAATTGAATATTGACCATCATGGTCATAATTCGTGTCAGATCCTGTGTCTAGGTGAGACATGACCTTTGACACGATCTAAATGTCTCAACAGAAGAGCAGGGAGACAAAATACAGCCACCCCAACTGTATAAGTTATATTGTATTCACATTCTCTACCATACAAATTGGACAAATTCCATTCATTAAAAAAAGTTACATAGTGCCGCTTTAAAGGGATAGTTCACCCAAAACATTATCTATCCATTAGTCACCCCATGGAGACTTGAATGCATGGATATATCTTTTTTTTTTTGTCGCATTCCTAAGCCAATAATTTGATGACCGGCAGCGGTTCCGGTAAAGAGACACAAAGAGTCTCCTTTGTGTCTCCTACCGGATCCCATATCCATGAATTCAAGTCTCCATGGGGTGACTAATCGATAGAAGAAAAGTCATTTTGGGGGTGAACTATCCCTTTAAGTACAGTACTCAAGTAAATATACTTTGTTACCGTCCACCACTGACATGTATACCGACACGCCCTCTTTCCCCCATCATCCTCACCCCGTCCTGCTGCGAGGGCCCTCGGCTCTGCGTGCGGGCGTCCTCCCGCTTCTCCTCGCCGTCTTTTTCCTCCTCCTCTTCCTCATCCTCCCCTTCCTCCGCGTCTCCCCTGTCATCCTCCTCCTCTTCCTCCTCCTCCTCCTCCTCCTCTTCCTCCTCCTCTGGCTCCTCCCCTTCCTCCGCGGCGGCCAGGTAGGACCCTGACATGGACGACATGGTGTCAGCGCTGATGTGGGAGTGCTGGGAGTGTGAGGACGCCATGGACATCACTGACTGGGCCAGGCTGCTGCTTACCGGCTCTACACGGAGACACTGACATTCACTGACCTGGCAACCACGCCTGCTGCTTAGTGCAGCGTTCACACCGGCAGCTACAAAGCTGCAGCGTTCACACCGGCAGCTACAAAGCTGCAGCGTTCACACCGGCAGCTACAAAGCTGCAGCGTTCACACCGGCAGCTACAAAGCTGCAGCGTTCACACCGGCAGCTACAAAGCTGCAGGCTACCATTCGTTTTCAATGGAAGCGACAGCGACGTGAAGATAAATCCGACGTTTGTAGCTGCAACGAAAGCTACGACCGCTACAAAGCTACATAAATAAGTTGAGCTGGCTTCAACTTCAGATACAAAAAGGTACAAAGGGTACAAATAAGCAACAGATATTATGCTGTGTGTAGCACCTTGTATCTTTGTATATTTTGTATCTGCCAGTGTGAACGCCAGCCGGCTCTACACAGAGAGACAGTGACGTTCACTGACTGGCACCACTGTCACTTAGATCACTGTTTCCCAAACAGTGGGTCGGGACCCATTTGTGGGTCGTGGACCGATTTTTGTGGGTCGCAAGTAAATATCCACTATATCTACATATATCCTATATATTATTTTAAAAGATTTAAAAAGGTTTCAACAAAAAAAAGTCACAACTTTTCAGCAATTAAAAAAAAAAAGTATTTAATAAATAATATATAAATCTAATAATTTCCATAAATAAATTTAAAAAACGACATTTAAGTAGTAGTGAAATAGCAGATCCACAAGCTCGCAACGAGACCCGTTGTGACAGTTGTTGTCCCGGGCAAACATTTAATTTCTCTTTTGGGTCTTGAGCTAAAAAAGTTTGGGAACCACTGACTTAGATGACATCAAGGGCCCTGTCCGAAATCACGTACTCACACACCATTTAGTATGCCAAATTAGGGGCCCTCAGAGAACAACTTTTGCGTTGCCAGCGCCAGTCTTCCATGTATTTTTTCCTATGGTAAAGACTTGCGCTTTCGCGCTCTCGATGGCCAGCCTTTTTTCAATGGTGCAGCGCCCTGGGCTCTTCAAGCAGAAAACCCCCAAGTATGTGAGTATGTTTTAGAGAGAGAAAGATAGACAAGAGCACCGCAGCCATATTGGAAAGAAATTGGGCCTCTTCCTTACTTCCTTCACAGGTCTTACCAATGATAATAATTAAGACTCTGTTCCATTTAGTGTAGCACAGTGGTTCTTAATTTTTTTCTTAATTTCAAGGACCCCCATAACTCTGAGAGTGTACAAATGGAACACCATTTGTACACTCTCAGAGTTACACACCCGTAAGGTCCATTTGGAAGGAACCCCCTAAAGCATTGGTTCTCAAAGTGGGGTCCTTGAGGGAGTTCCAGGGGGTCCCCAGCTAAATGATAGATTAGGCACCAAATGGACCCTTATGGGTTTGTAACTCTGAGAGTGTACAAATGGAACCAAATGGACCCTAACGGGTCCATTTGGTTCCATTTGTACACTCTCAGAGTTAAATTGACATAGATTTTACAATATAAATTGCGGTCCAAGTGATAGACATGCCATTAAATGGGGGTCTGTAGCCCTAATGCATGTCAAACTGGGGGTCCTTGAAATTAAAATGGTTGAGAATCACTGCTAGAGCCGTAAAAAATCTTCTCTTATGGGGGTCCCTGGCTTTTTTTTTAAATGGGGGTCCGCGGGCTAATAAGTGTCAATTTGGGGGTCCTTGACATGAAAAAGAGAACCACTGCCCTAAAGGAACCAGGAGGGGACCTGGACCACACTTTGAGACCCAATGGCGTAACAGAGGGTTTCCAGTGAGCCAACATGCACAATATCAGCGCCCTGACTCTGTTTGACAAGAATGGAACAGACAGAGCCTTCACTAGTATAATTGGTAAGTGAGAGATTTGAGGCCCAATTGCTTTCCAATATGCAAAGACAGAGAGACAGAGGGACATAGGGAACAGGCAGAGGAGAGAGGGAGGGAGGGACTAACCTGGCCAGTGCTGGGTTATAGACCCCTTGTATCAGGCACAACGTCACTGATAAGAGACAGTATGGAACCCGACCGCTCATATAAGATGCAATGGAAAAGTGGTCACAACACTCACACGTGTAAAAAATGCATTCCATCAAACTTTCAGAGGCAGTTTTCCCCTCCCAGGGTGGAGGAAGAAGGCTACAGGATGTTTACTGTGATCGCTAACCCTCTTGAAATATATACTCCTTGTTGTGTGTAAACAATAATAACGATTCTCAAAACCCCCGCCTCCAGTCGCTGTCATTAAGACGCGAGGCGTACAGAGGGCGCGCTCCCCATGACCACTGCAGCAGATGGCGTCACGTGCCGAGGGCGGCCAAGAATAGCACACACCTATACAAGCTCACAACGGTCGCATCCGCGGCGCATTGTGAGCTTGTACAATCGGCTATAATCGGGACGAAGAATATACCAGCCAACACACAGGAGGATGTTGAATGAACTGAAACCAGCACTCCCCAAAAAAACAACAGGTTTGGGGATCTGTTGGGAATTGATTACATGAAACCGCGGCACCTGCGCGTGCAGTCTCAATGTTTGTAAACAAATCATTGGTCAATACTCTATACTGACACCTGAACACGCTGATCCACGCATTACGAATAACCCCGGCAACCCGCCGGGTAAGCTGACTGCTTCTATACAATAAAAGAAATGCCCCCATTTGTTTTCGTGACATGTAGTTAGTTGGCTTTTTAGTCGGAGAGAATATGGGGAAGATACAGCATATCGTTGCTGTCGGGCAGAAACCTTGTATTTAAACTTTTTATGTTTTTTTTTCTCATAAATTAACGCCCTACTTCGTCATACTACAGTGACACACAAAAGTAGCAAAAAAGGCCGAGGGATGGTGGAGGAAGTGGGGTGTGTGTGTCTACCTTCGGGGGAGGTGAAGTAATGGTGGAGGACAGTGGGGTGTGTGTCTACCTTCGGGGGAGGTAATGGTGGAGGACAGTGGGGTGTGTGTCTACCTTCGGGGGAGGTAATGGTGGAGGACAGTGGGGTGTGTGTCTACCTTCGGGGGAAGGTAATGGTGGAGGACAGTGGGGTGTGTGTCTACCTACGGGGGAGGTTATGGTGGAGGACAGTGGGGTGTGTGTGTCTACCTACGGGGGAGGTTATGGTGGAGGACAGTGGGGTGTGTGTGTCTACCTTCGGGGGAGGTAATGGTGGAGGACAGTGGGGTGTGTGTCTACCTTCGGGGGAAGGTAATGGTGGAGGACAGTGGGGTGTGTGTCTACCTTCGGGGAGGGAATGGTGGAGGACAGTGGGGTGTGTGTCTACCTTCGGGGGAGGTTATGGTGGAGGACAGTGGGGTCCCCGTGCAGGAGGACTGCTCTATGGCTCCAGACGATGACAGGGTCAGGTTCTCACTCTCTGGGGTCACGCCGCACTGTAAAAAAAAGAAAAAGCCAAAGACGAGACCCAAAGTCAAAACCAGTTGTCATGATACCGATACCTGTCTCGGAAAATCTGCCGATACTGCCTAAAATCCTGGTATCGGTGAGTATGCCGATCTTCTTCTGGTTCACCTGGGATCCTAGTTTACGGAGGCACTACACGGTTTCTCTACATTCTATGAACAGTGTGTGTTTACCTTGCTGTAAGTGGCTCTGGATAAGAACGTAATGCTAAATGCCTGAATTGTACATTTTACCTCTTGCTGGTCCGCAGCAGAAGGTTTGCGGCGGCAGGCTTGAACCTCTGACTCGCTACACGTCTTCTCATCCTCCTCTTCAGGGAGCACAGAGGAATTCTGGGAAAGCGATCTGAAATCAGAAAAAAAATGTACTGGGATGAGAAAAAGAAATAGACACAGAAGACAACTGGCAGCGGTGGCCTAGTGGTTAGAGGGGCGGCCTTGATACCGGAAGGTCCCTAGTTCGATTCCCCAATTCATCACATCAATCATGAATCACCGCTGAATAGCCCTTGAGCAAGGCTTCCATGCAGGGTCCGGCTGGAAACAAGCTTCGTGCTTAGTCCGACACCCTGGGTAAACAACAAACTTTGCTTTGCTTTGCTTAACTGAGAGTAGAGAGTTTGGAGAGTAGTGCCGCTCATTTGATGCTACTGGCTGCGTGTGACAGCCCGGTCATTTACGACCTGACATTGAATCGTTCCCACAAGCATGTTTTTTTTAAGCTATTTGTACCAATAACACAGATGAGACTCACATTCAAGCACAGCAACGGTTGATCGGTGCGAACAGGTTTCAATAAACGCTCTGTGCGAGCAAAATGAACCCAAGCAAAAACGATCTCGACCGATACAGCTTCAATAGCTTCATCTTCCAGGTCTTCACGGAAGATAAAGTTATTGTCTTTATGTACATACATGCATACAGCACCCCCACGTCTGTTCCCATCTTTCCTATAGGCCAGCAGTGGCTCAGGGGTGGCCGGGTAGAGTGAACTGGAAACCGCAAGGTTCACAGTTCGATCCCGGGCTGGGGCGCTCCCCCAGAGTTAGTGTCGAAGTGTCCTTGAGCAAGACGCTGAACCCCTAATTGCTCCCGATGAGCAGGTTGGTGCCTTGCATGGTTTCCTCCGCCATCGGTGTATGAATGTATGTGTGAATGGGTGAATGGCACAATCAATGTAAAGCGCTTTGGATAAGAGCGCTATATAAATGCACCATTTACCGATAGGGCCTACAGATCCTATAGCCTGTGGGGACAACAACCCTGACAACAGGGCCAATAGCCTGTGGCAGAACATACAAATAAACAGCTTAAATTTGGGAGAAGTGAAAAATGGTCTTTGTCACTCTCTTCATATGCCATGTGGCCAATGGCCAGCGGCCGTGTGCAAGTTCAGATTGATCGGTTAAACCACTGAGGAGAACCATTGATGTACACAGCCAGCCAGCCAGCCAGCCAGCCAGACAGAGGTTTGAGAGAGGTTTCCTCATTTTATAGTGTAGTGATGAGCTTCCTCAAAGCTGTGTGTAGGTTATCTGACAACAATAAGCGTTTTTCACTCTACTCATATCAGGAATATTTGAATATCTGAGAATCAGACCCGTTTTCCTACTTCGTGGTGCACAAAACAGTTACCTCTTGCTGCCACTTGGGGCCGCCAACACACAGAGTATGAATGGTCTCCAGTGCAGATTCAACTACTTAAACCCTACAGTATCAGGGGTCTTCAACGTTTTTCAGGCCAAGGACCCCTTCGCTGAGAAAGAGATGAAGCAGGGACCCCCCCACCACATACTGTATACAATTGTGTTGCAGATTATATAATAATATAGATTTCACAGATAGCTTCATAGACTTGTTTTACTGTGTTCTTTTTCATTCTTTTTTTTCTTTCTCTTATCACAAAAACGAAGAAAACAAAACAAAACAAAACACCTGGTATATCTGTGATATATTTCCATTTTATGTCAAAATCTAATGCAGAACATTCGTTTTCTTTTCTTTAATATATTTGTTTAACTTACTTGGATCCACTCTTCTTGAGTTTGAGTCCCTGGCTGGAGTTGGTGGAGTGGTCCAGCGGGGACATGGAGCGCGCCGGGGCCGGGTGGGTCTCGCCGCTGTAGGGGGGCAGGGCTCCGGTGATGTGACTGGGACCCGAGTTGAGCGCGGGCGGGCCCACCAGCGACGCACTCAGGGGTCCGTTCAACGCCTCCAGCAGAGACACCGCCTCGTAGCCCGGGGGGATGTGCTCCGACGCCTTTGACACCAAGACATGAGTTAAAGTCCGTTTACAAGTGCTCAGGTCTTCAACAGCGGGTCTGGGACCCCTAAGGGCGTCCATTGGAATATATTCCTGAAAAGTTATGTTTTTTGGACATAGCCAACAAAAAAAAGCCGACAGTGACAGTTTAACCCATAAAGACCAGGAAAGCATCTATCTATCTATCTATCTATCTATCTATCTATCTCTATATCTATCTCTATCTCTATCTCTATCTCTATATATATATATATATATATATATATATATATATATATACACACACACACATATATATATACACACACACATAGCTAATTTGTTGGCTATTCAAAAATAGCAGATATACAAGCTCATAGCGCGTCACTTTGTGCCGCGCTATGAGCTTGTAGGTCTGATATTTTTGAAAGATCCTGAAAATGTGTGCAAATCTTTTAAACATGTTTTTCCCTGGAGTCCCTGGAGCAAAATATTTTGAGTTGGGGGTTGGTGGCCAAATACATATAATTTTGGGGGTCCTAGACAAGAAAAAGTGTGAGCACCACTGATATATAGCAACATCATTTTTTTTTTCAGAAAACTGTGTGGCTTTAGAAGACATTTGTAGAATCGGCCTCAATTCTTAATGGGTTAGTTCACCCAAAAAAATACTTTTTTTCTATCGATTAGTCACCCCATGGACACTTGAATTCATGGATATTTTTTTGTTTTTTGTCGCATTCCTAAGCCAATAATTTGATGACCAGTGGTCTGGTAGGCAGTGGTTCCAGTAGGAGACACAAAGGAGACTCTTTGTGTCTCCTACCAGAACCGCTGCCGGTCATCAAATTATTGGCTTAGGAATGAGACAAAAACTAAGAATATCCATGAATTCAAGTCTCCATGGGGTGACTAATCAATAGAAAAAAGTCTATCCCTTTAATGGGTTAACAGAGTATTGTGTGTCTGTGCGGTGGTCCGTACCGAGTGTTCCTCTGAGTCGGAGGTCTGTGAGGTGATGACAGGGTTGAAGGTGGAAGGGGACAGAGGGCTCAGTTTCTTCCTCATGGCTCGGATCTGCAGCAGAGCCCGGAATGCTGTCGGAAACGCAGGACATGAACAAAGAAAGAAAGGGAAAGAGGTAAAAAAAAGAGGACATGATACGTTAGAACATCAACAACCAAACATTTGAGACTGAAATCGGTCATTTTGTCATACGCAGACACATGGCCTAGTGGTTAAGGCGCATACCACATATATACAGTGGGCTCTAATGCAGCCTAACAGCCAGTCGAAAGTTCGATTCCCGCGCCCGGCGACCTTTGCTGCGTGTCACTCTCTGTCTCTCTCTCCCTGTTTCCTGACACTCTTCAGTAAATGTTCTTGACATGGCCACATAGAAAGACATTCAAAATTCCATTTGTTAAAGTGTTCAAACTATTATTTTCTTCTCTGTGGGCCTATGCAGGGTTAGATTTAAGAGAAAAAAATATATATATCTTTTTTTCTAACCAACATCTGACAAAAATAGTGGATTTACATGCTCAGAAAGTGTAGCATTATGACGCGTTGTGAGCTTGTAGATTTGTACATTTGTGCTATTGTTGAATAAATAAATAAAAAGCCCCAAAATAGGGACGCCAGTGTTGCTGTGGTTATAAATATGTAGATACACTGCGGCGCAACAGTGGAGCCGACAACACTGCAGAGCTCAAGACCCTGATGCTAGACAGGAGGGTGTGGAGGGCATGATTCAGGAGTCCCGAGTGGGTGTTGGCTAGTCTGCACTCTGGCATCACATGTATTTATGCATGTATTTAGTTCAGTCAGACCACAAGCAGGGATAAAACATATCCCAACCGGCCATAAAAATAAATTGAATGACTGGAGGGGGAGATATCAAAAGTAGAGGAATAGATTTTCAGCCCATCCCTGTCTGCATACTATGCTGTTTCTGTATTATTGTTATTCCAACTGGCTCGTCTCCCAGCCACTACCACACTTACTTACTTACTTACGCCACTAGATGGCGCAAAGATTCATCTACTCTGGTATACTCACAGACAGTCACATCCCTTCTTTATAGCTGGGAGGGAATTCACAAAGATTGTGCACTTGGTGACTAGTTTTTTTGCCATGGTGTTAGGTATGGGCATATGGTTTTCAAAAGACATCGCAAACAAGTTGGGCTGGTCCCCTAGTGGTCGGTTTGCAATAACTCCAATATTAGATAGGTCAGTATTATGTTGAAAACCCCAAATAATTGATAGAATATATTTTGCAATGGATTCTGTTACTATTGGGCATGCTAAAAAAATATATCATAGTGTGGAAAGGCATCATTTTCAAGATGATGTCTTCGATGGCTGCTGGGAGCTTAAAATGGCTATATCTTATTCATCACTCAAGGAATGTGACTGAATCAGTAAAATAATCAGTTAATTATTTATAGCCAAATTCAAGATGGTACCAAGGTGAGGAATATCTCAAAAATCCTAAAGATTGTGGACCGATCTACAAGTACAAATTTGACAGAGCAACAATCGCTTGTAGTTGAGTAATATTTGACCAGGAGTATCTGAGAATTGAGTACTTTGTCCACTTATTAAGACTCACCAGATATTATTTTTTTAAATAAGCCTTCAGAAGATTATGAAATTAATTTACAAAAAGGAAGCGTGCTTGCATGTAAGCCTGGGGCTATCTACTTTGTAACTCAATTAATTTGTTTGACTTGCTCTGCAGTTTGCTCTGCAGTTTGTTATTATCATTTGAAAAGAATGGACAAGACAATCAGCCCGAGGCTTCTTTTTCAACTGTCAAAGGAATTGCAATCAAATCACATGCTGACAAAGGCTTATGGAGGGTTGGATTTGCTGGGGTGGGGGGTTTCCACACTTCTGGTTTTGATCAGTGTTGGCAGGTCTGCTTATTATAAGTGACTTTGGGCTTGTTCTTCAGTAAAGTTGCTTGTAAATATTTTTAGATGAGGGTTTCGGGGCTTGTTTTTAAAGTGTAGTTGCTTATTTTGGGCTTGCTTTCAAATGTTGTTTAACCCAGTGGTTCTCAATAATTTTCATGTCAAGGACCCCAAAATGAATATGTATTTGTCGACAGACCCCCAAGTATTTTGTGACACCTGTACCAGGATTTGTAAACATCTGATTCCATGTGACTTTTTTCTGTTCAGACTGATTCCAATCTGGATGTGACGAAAATCTGATTTAGGGTGGATTTAGGCTCGATTTCCACCCGTTTTTATATAATGTTTTTCCATACTAGTGTATATTTGTCTGTCATTAAATGTTTCGATGAATTGAGTACAATTGAGTACATGAGGAACCCCCAAACAAGCCATAGTGCTTTCTTGGGTTTAAAATTCTCTTAACAGACCTTTATTGAACTTTACTTCCCTGTGCTTGTCTTTGCAAACTGTTAATAAAGTATTCAATCAAGCTGGCAGCATGAGGTCTGTTTCATGCCGGGTCCTACCGAGTCGAATATTTGCATTATTCACACACACACAGACACACCGGTTATTGTCTGGATTAACTTCCAGGTTTCAGTGCATGTGTGAAAGCCACTATGGTGTCAATGGCAGCACCACTAAGCTTTACATACCTTGGTTTCTTCCTCCTAGAAACCTGCCTATTCACTTGATAATGTTTTTTACAGTCACTGAGGGAGTAGGAGAGGAGTTTTGCATGAGAATAGTCATCAGTGATTTGACTCTCAAATCAAGCAGCTTGCTACCTGTATCATGTATCTCTACGGTGACCAGGTGTCCCAAGTCCTGACAAAATATCTCTGAAACCCTAAAATGTCCCATTTTTCTAAATTCACTACCAAATTGAGTCCCAGTTTTCACCATAATTAAGATAATAATATAGGCCTACTTGTTTTGAGTGCTTACATATATGTTTATCATGTTATGTTCTGTTGAAAGGTGCAGTTAAAAAAATACATCTCCTCTATCCTAATCAGATAGACAGAAATAACTAAATACAAATAAAAAATAGAAAAATTGTGAAGTGTAGCAAAAATAGCAGGTCTACAAGCTACTACAAGTTGATATTATTGCGCTCACTCCTCTCAGCTAACTTGTGACAAAGGAAGGAATTCTTACAATAATGACAATTCTCCTTTGGAGAGAAAAGCAAGCATTTTAGCTCACAAGTATGAATGTTTTTTAAGACCTAAGGTATGAGAGGTTCACAAAAACAACAACAGCTAAAATCTGGTCAGAATCACAGTTTGACACTTAACTCTTCAGTTTGCAGTGTTATTCCTATTTACACTGCAAACAACATGTCATGCATTAGCTTGCCAATATTACATTATGAACGTGCATATTGCCACTTCAACTGATGTTAGTGTGCGTGTCAGTTGCTTGTTGCTATGGCTGCTCACTCATGTGGAATAATCACCATCTGTTCGAACATTTGGCATATTAAGCACAGTGGACTAGTCCGTCTGTTTGTTTTATTTATGTTTTTGTCTCATTTAATGGTTTCAGATACACTGAAAGAAAGAGGAAAGACAGGAGAGAGAGGGGGGTGGCATGCAGTAAACTGCCTCGGGTCAAATTCTATGCAGGTTCAGCTGTGAGGACTATAGCTATATTTATATCTGTGGTTCTCAAACATTTTCATGTCAAGTATACCCCCATAATGATACATATTAAGGCCACGGACCCCCATTGGCATGGATTTTGCGACAGAGACCCCCATAAAAGAAGATTTGTCTAAATCTTTCAAAAATAGCCGATCTACAAGCTCAAAACGTGTCACGATGCGAAGCGTTGTGAGATTGTAGATTGGCTATTTCCACCATATATTTTTGGGGGAAAGTTTAAAAGTATAAAGCCATTAAATATGTCAGTCCTTTCTTTGTTTCAGTTATTTGTCATCTGTCATCTGCCCTGAGCAACTTTTGCTTATAAAGCCTAAAAGGTAGTAAAGTCATTTTTATTCCCTACATGCCAATGTTGAATGCCAAAAACACAATGAAATCGTTAATCGCAATTATGTGTGTGAAAATGTATCAGCAAGTAAAATGTAATGATGGTGACAGTCGAATACAAGAACGCTCGCCCCGGGTCAAATCCGGCGACCTCGAAACGGTCGCCACCAGGTATTCCTAAGCGTAACCCCAGTAAAGCTATGCCTATAAACCTAACCTTATTCCTAAACTTAACCTCAGTAAAACTATGCCTATAAACGTAACCTTATTCCTAAATGTAACCTCAGTAAAACTATGCCTGGCATGAGTTACTATGAGTGGCAGCGGGTTACTATGAGTGGCAGCGGTGGCCTAGTGGTTAGAGGGGCGGCCTTGATACCGGAAGGTCCCTAGTTCGATTCCCCAATTCATCACATCAATCATGAATCACCGCTGAATAGCCCTTGAGCAAGGCTTCCATGCAGGGTCCGGCTGGAAACAAGCTTCGTGCTTAGTCCGACACCCTGTGTAAACAACAAACTTTGCTTTGCTTTGCCTAAACCTACCATTATACCTCAGTAAAACTATGCCTGAACCTAACCTTATGCCTAAACGTATCCTCAGTAAAACTATGCCTAAACCTAACCTTATGCCTAAACGTATCCTCAGTAAAACTATGCCTAAACCTAACCTTATGCCTAAACGTATCCTCAGTAAAACTATGCCTAAGCCTAACCTTAAATCTAAACCTAACCTCAGTAAAACTATGCCTATAAACCTAACCTTATTCCTAAACGTAACCTCAGTAAAACTATGCCTGAACCTAACCTTATTCCTTACAGTACGTTTTAACAGCGGGCGACTCTCGGGCGATCGCCGGACGACATCGTCCAAAAGATAAAGAAAATCCATCTTTTCATCGCCCCCCCCGCCCACTTCGCCCTATTCCCAGTAGTTGCCGGCTCTCATAGACATATAATGCACTTCCGGAAAATACTATCCTGATCGCCCGCTGTTAAAACGCACCGTGAGTCTGTGAAAAACACTGGAGCCGAGTGTGTTTAGGGGCGAGCGTTCCGGTTCCCTGCCAGCCCCTAAAGTACTCACGCAGTCTGCAGATGGGGCAGCAGTTGGCCTGGTAGCGCAGTGTGTCTGCACAGGCGTTGCACAGACACAGGTGTCTGCAGGGCAGGATGAGGGTGTCCCGCACGTCAGACAGACACACCACACACTCTGCGCTGTTGTCGCTGATCTCGTCGTCCGCCACCTGGCACACACACACACACAAACACAACAATTAACCACTTAAACCCTATAGGGTTGACCCTCAGGGCTCTTTATTCTAGTGTCTTTTCTGTTTTCTGTTATTGTGGGGAAAGCTTCTGCTGAAAATAGCGTGGTAGTGCGAGGGTTACCGTGTCTAACCGTATACAAGGTGTGTGTGTGTGTGTGTGTGTGTGTGTGTGTGTGTGTGTGTGCGCGCATGTCTATTTTTTACCTTTGATTCTTGGCTGTTGTATTTGTTCTCAATGCCGTAGATCTCCTGCAGTAGGTAACTCACTCCATCCACCTGGGAAAACACACACAAGAGATGGAGAGAATAAGACTATGTTTACACTGGCAGCAAAATCATATATATAAGAAAAGAGGGGGGGGGGAAAGGAGGAAACGACGACCCCAATTTCCGATCCAGGGCTTGTTCTTATCTCAGCTGGATTATGGTGAGATTGTAAAGGTTTGCTTGCCCCACAGTATTGGCCAAATTGGATCCCCAGCTCTATCATGCTGCTCTGAGATTTATCTCCAATTCTGCTTTCAGGAGCCACCATTGCAATTGTGTATCTATGCCCTAGCTGGGTGGTCTTCTTCAGCTTCACGTCGACTCCAGCATTAGTTACATGTTCATTTATAAAGCTATCCTCTGTAGTGGTGGGAAAAAAGGTTCTTTTTAGTGAACGAGCGATTTCGTTCACGTTCACGCCACGGCAACGATTCGTTCAAATGATTCGTTCACGTTCTCGTTCAGTAGCGCTATTTTCTAGTGTTCAAAATGTACTCGCGTAAAAGTACAAAAGTATTGGCATCAAAATATACAAAGAACCAAAAGTGAAAGTACTAACATATTTGAAAATAGCCGGTCTACAAGCTCACAACGCTATTTTCAAATAGCCTAGGTATCAAATAGGGCTAAAGTGGTTAATGTATGTTTTATAATGTGTGTAAAACACCATGGCGGGAGCGTTTTCTTTTTACGTTGCGCGTGAACGTAACAGTTTCAGAAAGTGAACGAGCTCGTTCACGGCAAATGAACTAGTTCTTTTGAACGAATCGATCATGAACGACACATCACTAATCCTCTGTAAACCAAGTTTATCTTGATCATCAATAATTCACACAACCTCAGATCCAATGCCTGGCTGCACCACCCTGTGCCCTCTGTGGGCACCGAGGCTGGCCAACGAAGCCTTTGATATTTCCGACCGTGGGCTTGGAGCAACCTTCAATCCAGACTCAAAATGCTGGATTTGTAAATCCAGCATTTTTGAGTCTGCTTACCAATTGCTGCACCTGCATTCCGATGTTTAGCTCATAGAGTGGTTTTATTTGCGTTTTCAGGGTTGTATGGTATTTATATGATTGTATTGTACTTACTCGGTTTTGTACAGTTCATGTTTTTATTCAGATTTTAAGCTTAGGTATTTCCATTTGATTTGTATCTGGTAGTCAGTGTGTATGTCTGTTCAGTCTTGCATAAAAATGTTAAGCAGTGCATACTTGTAAAGTAAACAGACAGACAATACACATCTCACTCCATCCTGCAGCATGATTAACCCATTAAGGCCTGAGTCCGATTCTTAAAATGTTTTCTAAATCATTTTTTTGAAAAAAAAAAATATATATATTTTTTCACGATTTAAAAAAAATAGCAGATCTACAAGCTCATAACGCGGCACTCGGTGCCGCGCTATAAGCTTGTATATCTGCTATTTTTGAATAGCCAATGAAATCTAAAGTGACACAGATGCGTTCCAGGTATCAATGGGATAATTGTGGAGGCCGACACCTGCAGGCGCCTGGTCTTTTGTGAGTTCCAATGTGTATTCAGATGGGATGGGTGTCTGGCTGCCTGTTGTATGTTGAATGATCTCGTAACTAAAGCACTTCCACAGGGAGGGGGGAGGGGGCTACTTTCAAGGCCTAGCATATAAATTTGATGTGATTAATTCAGGTCAGGTATTGTAACCTGGAGAGACTCGCAATGGATACGTTTGTTGTCAGAAGCGGTCCTGCGCTCGTTCCGAACGCTGGCAAAAGAAAGGCAGAATCTAGTAGTAGCCACACCAGCACAACTAAAACGAAAAGGAGCAAAAGAACTTATGAGCCTAAATTCCTTGCGTATGGATTTACGTGGACCGGCCACGAAGATGACCCCAAACCGCAGTGTGTTCTGTGTAATGCAATCCTTGCTAACGAGAGCTTTAAATCAAATAAATTACAGCGGCACTTGGTGAATTTAAAACGCAACCACTAGATTTCTTTCGGAACTATTTGGGAGCACAGAAAACTGTTCTCAAAACTGCAACAACAGTAAACGAAAAAGGATTACAGGCTTGTACCAAGGATGTAATATCTGTTGTTTTTGGACAAAGTTCTGCAGATCAGCAGCTCCGTACAATACTGCCGTCAGATGACACTATTTCAAGACGAATAGACTGCATGGCTGACGACGTTAACAGCCAAGTAGTAGAGAAACTCAAGCAGAGCCTGTTTTTTGCTATTAAATTCGACGAGACGACGGACATCTCCTCTGATGCTCAGCTACTAATGTGAGATATGAGCATGATGGAGAACTTCAGGAGGACTTTCTGTTTCGTCAGGCGTTACCTGATCGTGCAACCGGGGAGGAACTATTTATAAAACTGGATTTGTTTATGGCTGATAACGGCCTGGGCTGGCAGCGCTGTGTGGGGATATGCAGTGACGGTGCCCGTGCAATGACTGTTAAAAACAGTGGGCTGATTGCCGGGGTTCAGTCTGTTTCCCCACACGCAGTTTGGACTCACAACATCATTCACCGACAAGCCCTAATGGTGAACAAAATGCCACCCAGTCTTAAACAGGTGCTTGACGACGCAGTCTGTATTGTCAATGCAGTAAAAAGTAGCGAAACCACTTCCCGCATATTCAATGTGTTGTGCGATGAAATGAGCTTCTCTGAGCGCAACAATCTGCTATACCGCACTGAGGTGAGGTTGCTATCCCGAGGCAGGGTATTACATCGCCTTTTTGCACTCAGGGAAGATGTGCGGATTTTCCTCGCAGACAGAAACAACCCATTGGCACAGAGATGTACCGATAATGAATGGCTGGCGCAGCTGGCATGTCTAGCTGATATCTTTGACCGCCTCAATACGTTGAATCTGGGACTACAAGGTCGGGACACAGACGTGTTCGGACTCACAGATAAAATGGAGAGCTGGATTAAGAAACTCCGCTTGTAGCACTCCAGGATAATCAGCAGAGATTTGGGGGCATTTACACTGTTTGAGGACTTTTTGGAGGAACGGAACTTTGCGAAAAACGATTTGAAACCCATCATCTGTAGCCACATTGACGGGCTCATTGAAAAATGTAGGAACTATTTCCCCGAAAGAGAGAGCACGGACAACAATTGGATCCGCAATCCTTTTGTTACGCACAACGCACCAAGCCTCCCACTGTCTGAGCAGGAGGCGCTCATTGATCTTTCATGTGACGGGCTGTTGGAAGTCAAGTTCACTGGACAGTCCCTCGCAAAGTTCTGGATATCAGTCCGGAACGAGTACCCAGAGTTGAGTAATGCTGCGCTGACAAAGCTTGTCCCTTTGTGAAGCCGGATTTTCGGCACTGACTTTTTTTTGTTGTTGATATTTCATTTCCTCGATAAGATAGTGCTGTAATTTCATTTTCTAATAAATATTCATATTCAAGGTCAACAATCTCTGCTTTTATCTTGATATTATTCATTTCCACGTTGAAATTGTGCTATGAATAAAGTGTGGGGCCGACAAAATATTTCCCAGATAAAATGGGGTCGTTTGAGAATGTGACAGGTATAATTATAGTTACCACTTGTTTTTGCTTCAGAGGTTTCACACAGTAGCTCCCGTCCATATGCTGGCAAAAACAACAAACACACATACGCACACGTTAGTATTTTAAATGATTTGTGTCAATTGACAACTTCCCTGTACATTTACACATTTGCAGTTGCTTATTGAAGTTAGCGCGTTCCGTACCTTCTCAAATGTAGCCAGCAGCACATGAGAGTGTCCCATATGGTCTGAGGAGAGAGGGAGGGAGGGAGGGAGGGAGGGAGGTCAAGATAAGGACATTGGGTACAGCCTTGTTTAAAAGATTTGTCATTTTGCCTTGACCTTGAGTCAAACAGAAGGTCTTATGAAAGCAACTCACCCTCTCCCTCATCGACCACAGCCTGCACCACCATGGGGAACACCTCCTTGTCCATGTCGAACAGTAGCTACAAGTAACAATCACAATCACTATAGCAGACAGAAACCTCTTATGTCCATATCTTTTTGTGTCCCCCCCCCTCCCGTAAATGAATGCCCTACTTGGTCATCATACTATAGCATCACAGAAAAAGTTGCAGATCTACAAGCTCGAAACACTGCGCAAAAATCTGCTACTTTTGAATTAGTATCCTGAAAAGTAATAGTTTTGGACATATGAGGTTTCCACCCAACAGAGACGATATATATTATATTATGTATACGTGTATATATAGAAAATCAAGTACTGTTACTATGCAAATCTGTACTGTGACATACAGGTGTAACTAAAGCAGGTGAACAGTTGTCTTCTATTCCTGCATGCAAATAAAACAATGACAACAATCTCTGCTACAGACGTGGGTGATCGTAATGCGCAGTTGCACACGTAATGCGCACGTAAAGGGATGTTCATGCTGTCGGGTGGAAACCTTGTATGTCCAAAGTCATTACTTTATTATTATTATGAGAAAAAAAAAATAGTACCTATGACTTTTGTGTGTCATAGAGTGTGTCACACTCATTATTCAAGAGTGTGACACTCTTGAATAATGAAGGGTGTCAATTTACAAAAACAAATGAAAGAAAAGCATTAAAAAAGTTGGAATATGGAGATGCGAGATTTCTGGTCCTCCTATTGTACCTCGTCATCTGCCCACTCGCTCAGGTTGACAGAGTGTGAGCTCAGACAGAACTGCTGGCACACTCCTCTCTTGAAGTGCACCGTCTCTGACTGCAGCGAGCTGTCCTGGGGAAGGTAACTGCATGGAGGGGAAAACAGTCAATCCAATTATTAAAAAAATGATAATTGAAAATGTATCATTTAATACAGGGGTCTTCAACGTTTTCAGGCCAAGGACCCCCTAGCTGAGAGAGAGATGAAGCAGGGACCCCCTACTCTATATTGTATAAAATTGTGTTTCAGATTAAAGTTTTTTTTTTACTTAGTCTGCAATTCTTTCCCTCTACACCTATAGCCTTTTTGCCAAAAATAGCCGATCTACAAACTCTCAACGCCTCGCAGCGCGAGGCGTTGCTTGTAGATCTGCTATTTTCGGCTAATGTTTCCCTCAGAAAAGGAATTCTAGGGTTCAAGTGGTTAATGTAAAAAAACTAAATCCACAAAGATTTGGCGGACCCCCTATATTAGCTCTGAGGACCCCCTAGGGGTCCCGGACCCCCTGTTGAAGACCCCTGATTTAATAATATTAATTTTCGTATCCAATTATGCCCTATGTACTGTGTATACACAGACACACACACACACACACACACTTACATTGGCACGCCGTTGTGGAACTCTTCGATGGCCTGGTAGTAAATGGTGATGGCCACCTGTGTGTCCGCGTCGAAGGTGAACTCGATGTTGTAGCAAGCCCTTGTAGTCTTCTCTTCCACCTCCTCCTCCTCCTCCTCCTCCTCACCACCATCACCGTCACCCGGTAACTTCAGGTCCTCACTGACCCTGCAGGAACGAGGGAGCAGCAGAGAGAGACAGAGAGAGAGAGAGAGAGAGAGAGTTTCAAAAGTTTATCCCAAGCTCACCTTTCCCATGTGTATGTATAACTATTACTGACTGAAAACGCACAATTCTTATGTTTTTTTTTTTCTAAGATTGTTTTTTCTAGGTTGCAATGTAATTGCAATTGTTGAACTTTTGCTTTGGCAATGTAAACGTATGTTTTCTGATGCCAATACAGCCCCTTGAATTGAATTTGAATAGAGAGAGTGTTTACCTTGCTTACAGTAAATCGCTCTGGATTACGAGCATCAGCTAAATTCCTAAATTGTAAATTGTAAAAGAACTTGTGCTAAAAGTTTTCAGAATGATTGAACAACAACAATCTTTCAGAATTTTTCAAAACGTTTCGAAAATAAGACGTTCTACAAGTGATACTTGATTTGATATCCTATCGCCCAGCCCTACAGAGAGGTAGTGGTATACGCACCGTACGAGCCGTAGCGTGTCCTTGCGGATGTTTATAAGGCTTCGTAGCGTCTTCACTGGTTCGTGGGGGGGTGGGGCCGCATACGGGAACTGTAGAGGCAAACAATGGCACAGGGTCAGATATGTTATATGATTATAGACAACACATATAGTACTTTACTGGTTTTCTGAAGGCAACTATGGCCATTTTAATCAACATGTAGACACAAGTAGTAATAACTCTATTACTACAAGTAGTTGTACTAGTACTAGGTATTAGTACTTCCACAACTACTACAACAACAACCACTGGCCTAGCGGTCCGGGCACTTAGGCTCAATGTAGCAGCCTGACAGTGCGTTGCGAGTTCGAGGCCTTTGCTGCGTGTCACTCCCCATCTCCCTCTCCCCGTTTCCTGCCTAACTTCACTTACACCAGGGGTCTTCAACGTTTTCAGGACCCCCTAGCTGAGAAAGAGATGAAGCAGGGACCCCCTCTATATTGTATAAAATTGTGTTTCAGATTAAAATAAATGTTTTACTTATTCTGCTCTTTTTTCCCTCTACTCCTATACCTCTTTGCCAAAGATAGCTGATCTACAAGTTCACAACGCCTCGCAGCGCGAGGCGTTGTGAACTTGTAGATCTGCTATTTTTGGCTAAAGTTCTCCTCAGAAAAGGGATGCTAGGGTTCAAGTGGTTAAGGTAAAAAAAAAAATCAAATCACACAAAGATTTGGCGGGCGTCCTGTAGTAACTCTGACGACCCCCTAGGGGTCCCGGACCCCCTGTTGAATACCCCTGACTTAAACTATCAATAAAAGGCACACAAAGCCCAAAAAAACTCTCCTGGCCACAGAGAAAGTGCCGGTCTGCACACTGTGGCCTTGGCCCGGGTTCATTAACACATCAGTGTATCAGACCTTTGCTGACGAGTGCTGAGCATGGATCTAAAAAAAGTGCTCGGCCAGGGCCTTTCTGGTGCCAATGGGGCTGACACTTCAGTCAACTAACTGTCTGAGTCTGGTGCTTCTTGTGGACCACAGAGTGTACTAAAAAAAAGAGCAGGGTCAAACGGGCAAATTATCTTTGCCGTGGCTCGGCCTGCAGCCTCATGCTGTCACGATTACAAATTTAAATTGACGATTAATTGTCACTCAAATAATTGCGATTAATGATTTAATTGTGTTTTTGGCATTGAACACTGGGAATATATGAAGCCTTTTAGGCTTCGTAATAAAAAAATGCACAGGGCAGATAACTGAAATATACAAAGAAATTATTGACACATTTAATCATTTTATACATAAGGTAAATAGGATAAATAGCTGATCTAAATAGCTGATCTACAAGCTTACAATGCGTCACGAAGTGACACGATGTAAGCTTGTAGATCTGCTATTTGCTTTTTTAATATTTGAAAATGTGTGAATATTATTCAACATGGAAACGATTATGACGATTACGCAAAAATAATTGCGACTATCTCAAATAATTGCGACTAGACGATTACGTAATAATTGTGACGGGTCTACTGCAGCCTCGTGCTTATAGGATGGAATCACAGCCGTGTTAAAGTGCCATACAGCACGTCATAGACTCATATTGCTTCAATCTGTGGTCCTCAAATATTTTTTATGTTTGCATGAAAAAGGGGATCCTGCACACCGTCTTCACTTACAGCCAAAAATATCGAATGAGAATTCATCGTTTCGGTCGCGCTGACCTTCGTCAGGTACCTGACGAAGGTCAGTGCGACCGCACGTCGACCTTCGAACCAAGGGTGGTGTTCTCAGCTGCCCTTTGTGCTGCATTTTGAAAAAGGTCTATTGCTGACCGTGTGAAAGGGGAGACCGGCTGGTTTTGGGTTCTGAACACAAAAAAAGAATCATCGGAGCATTTCTTCCACCACTTAGTTTGGGGATTTTGAACACAGCGAGGACCCCACCCGAAGGAGAGGATGTGGTTACGATGCGTACCTCCACACCACTACCCAGTGGTAGAAAGTACCATTTTGAGGTACATTTACTTTACTTACTCCCTGCCTGGGAGGAGGATGTGGTTAAAAGATACCCCCCCCCCCCCCATCTGAGCTGGGAGGAGCGGGCACACTGGAATTTTGGCCCCACGGTAGGTGTGTGTATGTGTGTGTGTGTGTGTGTATGAATGGGGCAGTGATTGGAACAGTATTCAGTACATTAAACATGTGGGTGTCGCAGGAGTCTTGCCTGTGTAAACCACACCCACCCACCCACACACACACACACACACACACACACACACACACACACACACACACACACACACACACACACACACACACACACACACACACACACACACACACACACACACACACACACACACACACACACACACACACACACACACACACACACACACACACACAGCATTCATTAGCAGTGCTGGGGTCAAACAGTGTGGCTCTTGTAAAGCTGTGAACCAAATACATCCAAGCCCCACCCAGCCCAGGTACACTGGAGCACTTCAGTCCAGGTTCACACATTTTAAATTGTTTCATATGTCGGGTGGAAACCTTGAATGTCCAAAACCCTTACTTTTCAGGAAAAGGAAAAAAAAGAGAACCAATTGATCCAATCTAGTTATTATTTAGTCAATGACCGTACAAGCTCTTGTTAATAATTTTCATCGGGTCAATGTTTATCAAATCAGGGGCGTCACGGCCATTCACTGTGCGTACGACGCGACACCCTCAATCACATAGATCCGTGATTTCATACCCTCCACTTTTTGAAAAAATAAGAATTAAATAACCTAACCCTAACACCGAAATAAAGTAACCAAAACACGAAAAAAAACGAACAAAATTTTGAAAATACTAAATTTGTTTACATTTGACAGTTACAAATGTTTTTCACGATTTTTCAAAAATAGCAGATCTACAAGCTCATAGCGCGGCACTCGGTGCCGCGCTATGAGCTTGTATATCTGCTATTCTTGAATAGCCAAAGTGTAAAATAAGGGGTATGTATAAGTCCACCGAAAGTCCATCCTTCTGAGAGCCTGTGACGTCCCTGTACCAAACCTACAGACACACCTAACCACTTTCACTTACATTTAGTGTTTTTGGATGGGGTCAGGGGTAAGATTAGACAATAAACGTTTAGGTTCAGGGGTTATGGTTGGAGATATGCCTGATTTCTACTTAGTTGTCTGTCTATCTGTCCTCTCCTCTCCTCCCCTCCCCCTCCTCAGCCCTCTAGGTTGAGAGTGATTCTGTGTGTTACAGGAATGGTAAGCTGTTGGCTTAAATCCATGTTATTACCAGCCTCTGTACTTAGTATGACTGCATCTACACTACACACACACACACACACACACACACACACACACACACACACACGCACACACACACACACACGCACGCACACTATCACATCCCCCGACACACCTCGCACCCCACACTCAATAAGCGGAAAAAGAGAGGAAAAAAACTGGAACGATTTTTTTTTTAATGAATCAAAAGCATTGAACTCTAACTGTCCTTGAGTAAATAAACAAATAATAATTTGGTGCATCCCTTTGCTACAGCCAGCAATTTCTGAAAGAAAGAATCCAAGAAATAGACCATCCCTAACTTTTTACTCCACTACAATTATTTACTTAGTAGATTGAGATTATTATTACAAAACATACATTTACTAATTAAGCCCTATTTTATACCCGAAAATAGCAGAGCTTGTAGATCTGCTATCTTCGAAGGATTTTGACACATTTTAGTACTTTGACTTTGGTACTTTAAGTACATTTTAATGCCAATACTTTTTGTACTTTTACTGTAGTCACAAGGGATACGAAATCAATCGGTCATCATATCGGTATCGGCCGATGTTGGCCTTAAAATGCAATATCGGTATCGAACCGATATCAAAATAATAAATCTGTTTTAGCCGATATTTTATTTTATGATGCGAAGCCTGCGGAGCTAGTTCAGGCAGACAACTCAAAGGAGCACCCAATCAAAGGGGTCAACAATTTGGAACATTTTGAAATAAAAATACTACTGAATATTCAAGTTGTTTATCTTGGGATGTGGGCCAATATTTCAATAACGGTGCATCCCTAGTTTTGGAATAAAGAGGTTTATATGCCTTTTTAAGAAAGGACATTTGAACTTGTTTTCATACAGATATTCAACATCGGTAAATATCGGTTATCGACCATGACAGCAATGTTGACATTGATTCTCGGTATTGGCCAGAAATGTATGTTAAATACAGGCCTTGTACTTGTAACAAGAGTATTTTAATGTGGTATTGCTATTTGCTACCTCCGGGCTATGGTCGATGCTTACACCCCTGCCCGACCACTTCGGTCTGCCACCTCGGGGCGACTGATTGCCTCGTCACTCAAGGGTCCTTCTGGTCGATCAACACGGTCACGACTATTTTCTGTTCTGGCCCCACAGTGGTGGAATGAACTTCCCACTGATGTCAGGACAGCAGAGTCACTGCCCATCTTTCGCCGCAGACTGAAAACCCACCTCTTCACGAAACGCTACCCTTCCTCTTTACCTGGCCTACTTGTTTTATTGTTGTATTGTTTTATTGGATCTTGTTTAGTCGACACACTTATTTGTTTTAGCTCTTGCTCATTTGATTTTGCTATTTTGTCTCATTTGTTTAAGAAAGTAGGTAGCTGATATATTGCACTTTTACCGTAGCGCTACAGTAGGTATACTCTTGGTTGCTTGTTTCTGCAGGAAATGCACTTAAGACTTCTGGTGATTAGTAGTTTCGTTCCCTACCTATGTTGAATACACTTATTGTAAGTCGCTTTGGATAAAAGCGTCTGCTAAATGACTGTAATGTAATGTAATGTAATGCTACTAAATCAGAGTACTCATTCCACCACTGGAGAGAAGCTACAGTACCACTGTAGCACTAGCTGGGGGGTTTATTATGGCTCTACTGTGCCATCTGCTACAAGACCAACAGAAATTATGTAACACTCATAATACAGCTGCAAACCTCTTTGGAATCAGTTTAAATTCCATACGGCAATTGTCGGTGAGGAGCTTTGGTGTAGAGGGCAAAGAGGAGGGGACCAAATGCAGACCCCAAGTGGTTAACGCCGCCATTTGTTGTTTGATTAATTTATCTGCTACGGTACATGACGTGACAAAATCAGAACCTCCTCTGTGTAAATATTTGAATAACACATTAGTCCTACCGCTACTGGTCTGGTGCCCAGGAAGTTGAGGTCTGTGTTCTCCCCAAACAGGTAGCCCTCTGGGTGGGTCGAATCAAACTTCTCTCCCCCCATGATGAAATGGCTGGCGAAGTAGCTTCCTGTGAACAGAGGATAACAAGACGTGTTGTTCAGATAACAAAGATCTGTAAAAACCACTGCAAACGCTGCACAATGAGCTTGAGACACAACTAATATGAATCATTGCCTTTGTCTATAGAGCGAACCTTAATGGAAACTGACAAAGTTCAAAAGTAATGTGGGGTAAATGCTTCTTTAGACACAGTGGAGCAGTTAATTGGAACATGCTACCATTGTCCATAAAGAGCATTTAGTAGTCATAACAATAAGTAAAAACAATAGGTCAAATCATGGCTTAAAGTTAGTGTTGCAGTTTAGCGGGTTGCCTGTTTAATTTATTTATTTATCTATGCTGTGAATAAGGTCTCAGCTTTACAGTTTATATTGAACCGCAAACGTGAAAGCCAGAATAAACAAGAGTTTCACCTCACTTTTACCTGTAACTGAGTTGTGACAATAACGTTGATTGATTGATTGATTGATATAGTTGTATCGTTTTTACAGTGGCTTGGGGGTCAATGTCTGTTCTCTGTTGTTATGTCTGTCTGTACTACTAGACTAAGGACCACAATGGAAATAAGTCTTTGACTTTATTGTCTCTTTTTATCCTTGACGTGTTATTTCAGCGATTGCATCGCATTTACTTTAACACAATGTCCAAGTTAACAAATCAATCAATCTTGTCTTGTTATACTGTTTTAAACCTTTGTATCTATATCACTGAATCGTTACAGCAGACACTTGTATTGTTCTAAGGCACAAACCCCACCCACATGAGCTGAAACAAAGCATTTAATTATGGCCAAGTACTAACTGACGACCGGTCGGTTGTTATTGACGTAGAGAGGACTGCATGCTTGTTCAACCCGAAGAGACCAAGGCGTTGAGGACAACAGGACTAAATAAAACTACAAGTTCTGGGTGTAATCACAGTGTTGGCCGTTATCCTGAGACTATAATAATGGGCCAGTGAACAAGGGAATAACTTCAACCATATATTACCCAGGCAAAGTCATCATTCTGATTCAGATTGTGTCAAATAATGCATCCGTCAAAACAAATGTTTAAACTGTGATGATATAGGCGGCGCACACACACATACATAGAAGTGCATAGGTGTGTACATAGACTAGAGTAAATAGACACTAGCTCAATGACTGGGCTCCCTTCTTTCGCCACCTTATTATTACTTACAGCTGGTGTGACAGGTGAGTTGAGCCCTGGCTCTATGTGTCACCAGATCCCCGGGATTCAGGGACAGGAACCAAGGGCTGGCAGATCAGGTTCACCACCACAATACGGCCTTTAAGGGCCAACACTTTTAATACCAGCCAGCCCTGTCCTTCCTATCCTACCACCTCTCCTTCCGTCCTTCCACCTCGGGTGACAACAGCAGCTATCGTGCCAAATGGAACCACATTTGCACCATTTTGTACCAAATTTGTTCCATTTCTACTCCCTCGGTTAAAGTTGACAATCAGGATTTTAACGTGTAGGTCTGTAGGACTAGGAGAGGTTGTTATCAAACTAACTCGCTTTTTTAACTGATCTTGTATTTATTAATTTATTTTGATTAATTTGATCAGAGGGGAGATTTGTGTCACGCTGATGGTCACCAGTGGGGTGTGAAGGAACTTCCTCTTCCTTTGGTGTGTCGCCCAGGTGGCGCCTAAACCCTGACCTTTAACTTCACAGAAACTATGCCTAAACCTAACCCTAACCTCACAAACACTATGCCTAACCCTAACCTCACAGAAACTATGCCTAAACCTAACCGTAACCTCACAAACACTATGCCTAACCTCACAGAAACTATGCCTAATCCTAACCTTAACCCTAACCTCACAAAGACAATGCCTAACCCTAACCTTAACTCTAACCTCAAAACCATGCCGACCTGGGCGAAACACCGGGAAAATAAAGAGTCCGGTGGTGTGAAGGTGGGAGCTATAGGGTCAATGCATTGGAACGTACTGTAGCCCATAGCCACCAGAAGAAGAAAAGGTTGATATTTTGTCTTCTTTTGTTGTTTTTTGTTCGCCTGGTCACAGACAGGCACCTTGGGTTTTCAACTTGACACTCACCATTGTTACAGTGTGCAAACCCTTCTTCTAGCTCAGTGGTTCCCAAACTTTTTAACTCGAGACCCAAAAGACAAATTGGACGTTTTCCCGGGACCCGGACAATAGTGAAAATAGCAGATCTGCAAGATCACAACGCAGTGCAAAGCGTCGCGTTGTGAGCTTGTAGATCGCAGTCTGAAAAGGTTGAGAACCCCCTTGTTCTAGCTCGTGGACCAGAGCTCTAGCCTTCTTCTTCATTACTCTTCCTTCATGTCTCCTTCAGGATGTGAGCGTTAAAGGGCATGCCTGTGTTTAGAGCATGGTGTTATGTCACCGGTCCAAACAGGGCAATGAGCTGAACACATTGCTATGATGACAGTACTGTATGTGCCGCTGTGTCCACAGACTGCATGTATAGGGCTGTCACAATTATTACATAATAGCCTATTTTGCAATTATTTGAGATAATCGCAATAATTTTCGCAATAATTTTTAATAATCGTCATAAACGTTTCCATGTTGAAAGATTTTCAAACATTTTCAAATATTTAAAAAAGCAGAAATAGCAGATCTATAAGTTTGTAGATCAGCTACTGCTATTTTTACATGTATAATATTATTAAACATTATAACATATAGATTGGCTATTTCCACTATCCATGTTTTTTTTGTTTTTTTTTGTATAAAGTTATTCAATTATTTAAGTGATGTGTCACATCTGCCCTGTGCACCTTTTGTGAAAACGCCAAACAGAAATGTAATTTTTATTCATAATGTTCCAATGTTCAACGACAGAAACGCAATTGAATCGTTAATCGCAATTAAAATCGGCAAGTAAAATGTCAGAATCTTGACAGCCCTACGCATATACATTACAGACTTACAGAGTGCCACTGTCTGACTGCATGGTTTATGGGGAAATTGCTGACACATCGTTTTTTTTGGGGGGGGGGGGGGTAGGCCTTTTAAGGGCAGTGTCTGAGTCAGGTCAGCTGAGACGAGACTAGACGAGGGGTGGGGGGGGGGGGGGGGGGGGTTAATGAAAACGTCCTCATCAAACATGGTTTCACTGTGAACTTTGAATGAAGAAAGATTCTGCACACGTACAACTCTTGCTCAGCAGCATTGAAATGTATTCAAAGTACACTGACGTTTCGGTTTGATGCTGCTGAGCAAGAGCAGTGTGTTTTTTTTTTCTTCATTAATGGCCATTTGATACTGATTATGATTTTTTAAATATATCAAAGCAAGCCGCACACTAAGGCTGTAACCTCATAGCTTAAGAATTGATTAATCGGTTGGTTTGGACTCAGACTTTGTTAGCTGATTACTCGTTTGTATGCTTTCTTTGTGCTGAATGAATTATTTCTTGAAAAACGATGAGCACATCTCTTGTAAACTCTACATGTAACCCTTCATATAACCAGTCTATAGGCCTAGCTACTGTGAAATCAACATTAGAATGTTCTGTTCTGTTTCTGTTCACCCTGGAAAGGCTGGTCTCTGCATGATTGTATGCAGCAAACACTATTTCACAGATTTCTTTACAGACCTATTAAAAAATAGCCTGACACTCGTATCCCTGATGCAGTTCTTAAAGGAGTAGTTGAACAGCGGCGTCTCAATTGAGTCTCCTACTGACTACAGGCTTCGTGAGGTGTGTAATTGATAGAAAATAAGTAATGTTTTGGATGAACTACTCCTTTAAGACATAAAAAAGGATGAACTTCCACAGAGGAATCATCTCTGATGATAAGGATGATATATACTGTATTTTCTTTTTACACAAACACCAGAATGAAACACACCCAGAAATGATGTTATTATTACCTTCAGCTGCATTTACCCATCCGCAAAAAGGTCCATTAAGGACGCATCCCATCCCATCTCAGACACACTCACTCTTCGAAGAAACATAAAACAGATTGATGGCTGTGCTGACAGAGCAGTTAGGGCCAACCGACGGTGCAAACACTGGTCATGACAGGCTACCAGTCAAACCTAATTGCTATTGACACAGGGGAGTCCTCTAGGGGTGCAACAGTTAAACAAACTGATCGATTTAATTGGTTACAATAAATCATCAATAATTTCGTAAAATAATCGATCCCTATTTTGAGCATGCAAAAAGTTTAAAAAAAAAAAAAAAAAAAATTCACGAATAATGACAATAGCCGATCTGTAGATCTGCTCTTTTCACTATTTCTGCACGCCACAGTTTATACAAAGTATAAAATAGCACCTAAGTGGTTACTCGATTCCTTGATATAAAAACGATATATTTTTTAAATGCTTCTCGACTATTATATACCAAATCATCATGACATCACCACAACCAAAACTGTATTTCTGGGTAGGTAACGCGAGCAGCATCACATTAGTGCAATATAATTCATTAACCTTATTTCTAGAAGAACAGAACACTTATAATATTGTTATTGACTATTAGAAATATATTATTTTGATCTAAATATCCACAGGTTGACAAACTAGACATAGCTAATGTTCTGGACACTTTAGTTTATTGTGTAAAATTATCCATAGCATCTGGTCTATTTGATTCATCGATAAATTAATCGATAGAATAATTGCTAAGAAATTATAGTTTCAGCCCTATAGAGTCCATCAACCTGTTTGTACCTAGCCTACTCAATTATCAACACACAACCCAAGCTCTATATTGGTATACTCAAGCTAAAACATATCAGGTCTTGTTGTGGCAGTCTTAGTCCACAGTATATCATCCTAGAGATTGGACTGCTACAATGTCAGAGATGGAGCAAAGATGCAGTGATTCTCAAACATTTTCATGTCAAGGACGCCCAGAATTGAGATGTATTTGGGTGCAGACCCCCATCTGAAAATATGTTGTGCCAGGAACCCCCATAAGGGAAGATTTGTCAAGATTTTGCAACAGATCTACAAGCTCACAATGCATCGCGAGCTTGCAGAACAGTTCGAATAGCCGAAATAGGGCTTCAAGTGTTAACTGTTCTCTCATTTTCCTGGAAACCCCCTGAAGGACCCCTGGACTGGGGGGTTCCTGGGCCCCACTTTGAAAACCACTGGTGACAATCAACTTAAATAAATCTGAACTACCCTTTCACTGGGGTCCGACATTAAGGAGCCCACCCCCAAAATGGCTGTGCAGTCAAAGTCCTTAGTGTTGAGTGAACAAACAAATGAGCCTTATGGCCATCCTCCTCAAACTTTTTCATGTCAAGAACAACCCCTACATTGATATGTATTTGGTGCATAATTGATATGTATATTCAGAATTATTCAAAATTTTCCAATACGTTCAAGATTTTTTTTAAATGTTCAAAAATAGCAGATACTAGCTTGTCTCTATTTTTGAATAGCCAACGTATAAAACATGGATCATGAAGTGGTTAGAATTGTCACGCTGTATATTAACATATTTTGCTGGGGGCCCCTCCAAGGACCAATATCTTATGGGTCCATTTGGTCCCATTTGTACACTCTGAGCTAAAATAAACAATGAGGATTTGTACAGTGTGTCAGCGCCAGTGTGGAGACCCCCCCCCCCTCTCTCTCTGTGTCCACAGGTAAGTGGCTATACTCCTCGGAGTAGGACACCACCAGACCATCATCCTGTCATCATGATGATGATGTCACTATGACAATGATAATGATGATGATGAGGTTTAAGTTTAATTCATTTTAAGCCAGTGATTGTCACCCCGTTTCATTTCAAGGAGCTCCCAGTTTGATATGCATTTAGATTTTTTGATCATAGACTGGATTTGATACATTCTTATTGCTGTCTTTGTATAGGTATCACTGGGACTCCCAATTTACACTGTTAAAATCCTGTGTTCTCGTGTTTATTTGTGTAGAATACATTACACTCTCTCAGAGTCAGAGTCAGAGTCACAGACCCTATCATAAGGGTCCAATAATTTGGACTCCTGGTGATTCCCTGCATGGACCCGACATTGAGAACCAGTGATTTAAAAGCCATATTTTCCTATCCTTGGATCAAGACTGACTATCATAGATGCATTTGTATCGAGTGTGACTTTTACTTTCGTCTCTGCAAAAGTCAAAATCGATAAAAGAAATGATATGATAGTCTGGATCAGTGGTTCTCAACCAGTGGTCCGGGGACCACCAGTGGTCCTTGAGGGGTTTCCAGGGGGTCCCCAGCCAAATTAATAGTTAGGAACCAAATTGACCCTTGTGTCTGTAACTCTGAGTGTACAAATGGAACCAAATGAACCCTGAGAGTGTACACTGTCTCTCAGAGTTAAATGAACGCTAATGATAATGATACAGTAGACTGGGATCCCCAAGAAATCAAAATGGTTGAGTCCCTGGCATATCTTTTCAAATGGGGGTCCGTGGGCTAATATGTGTCAATTTGAGGGTCCTTGACGCGAAAAAGGTTTTAAACCACTGGTCTGGATGATCAAAACTGACATCATCTATGCATTTTATGGATCAAGACTTGATCCAAGGCTAATATTTCCCATATGACAGACACGCAGACATATTGCAATAAAGCCCCATGCAGTCAGTGTGAGGTGATGTACAGTAGTACTAGTGAGTATAGTGACATGTCCATGACCTGCTGCTGCAGCTCAGTGAGTGACAGTGTGTGTGTGTGTGTGTGTGTGTGTGTGTGTGTGTGTGTGTGTGTGTGTGTGTGTGTGTGTGTGTGTGTGTGTGTGTGTGTGTGTGTGGTCACAGACAGTGCACTTAAACTCACCAGATTTGGGTGGATAACGGTACACAGAACTGGACGGGATGTCCACCTCTTCCACGCCTACATTCTGCCTGCTGGTCAGAGCTCCCATCTCCAGCAACAACAACAATACAAAATAATAACAATAATAATAACGACGGTAAAAAAGCCCAATAAGAAGAAGAGGAATCCCTACAGAACATAACACTGTATGTTGCTGTTGCTCATGTTCAACAAGAACGTCCCCTCACTCAGTGACAGTCATTCTCATCTATAATCCCACACAGTCCATTTGTGTTGCTGCTGCTGCTGCACAACAAGGCCTTTATCTTCCTCTTCTTGTTGCTGTTGTGAAGGTACTTGTGATCGGATTAGATTGTCGTTTGTTTGCTCTGAGGGGAAAAAAACACACAAACAAAAACAGCTCGACAAAGATCCTTATGTTCTGATGCAGATCAAAAACGCAACAACAACCCCAAGTAACCAAACCAGCAGCGAGCGACCACTCGTTTTAATACTGAGAGGCGTTCATGATGATGATGCGTCGACTCTCTCTCCTCTCTCTCTGTGACCGATGTGGCTGATGCAAAATAATATATTCTTATGTATTCTTATGCGCTTGCTGTTCTCTAGTAAATGACACAGAATACGCCGCTCGGCGGCATCTTTTAGCGTCCAGTTTTGGGTCGGGATGCTGCTGTCAGACTCTATCGCTCCCCCATGATGACGTCAGCCATAAATCCCGGACAGTGTTGCCAGATTCTGTGAGAGAGAGAAACAAGCAACAGGGTCTATGAAAACATTGCCCAAAAGAAGCTACTATTATTATAATAGGCCAAATGTGCACTTTTAAACCTAATATACATCTTTTATTTATTTTTAGCGGCGCTAGCCGCTCCCTCTATACCTGGCTTTTGCGTCAACGTTCTGATTGGTCAGGCTCGCCAAGGTTCTGATTGGTCAGGTCCGTCAACGTTCTGATTGGTCAGGCTCGCCAAGGTTCTGATTGGTCAGGTCCGTCAACGTTCTGATTGGTCAGGCTCGCCAAGGTTCTGATTGGTCAGGTCCGTCAACGTTCTGATTGGTCAGGTCCGTCAACGTTCTGATTGGTCACTATTCATGACATCATAGTGATGTCATGAATAGTAACATAGTGATGTCATGAATAGTGACCAATCAGAACGTTGACGGACCTGACCAATCAGAACGTTGACGGACCTGACCAATCAGAACCTTGGCGAGCCTGACCAATCAGAACGTTGACGCAAAAGCCAGGTATAGAGGGCTAATATCCGCTCTATACCTAAAGGTATAGAGCGCGAAGTTTGTATATCTGCTACAAAAAGCTACGAAGATAGAAGCTGATAGAGTGGGTACCTAAAGTTTATTTTGTAGGTACCCACTCTATCAGCTATGACAGATCAGTTTTTGCCACTTACCTTGGAATGCATTTGGTGATTCGCTTCCAATGGCACTATTTAGTGCCACTGGAAGCCTTTTAATATTGTTTCTATAGTAGAAACACATATCTATGACAAAATATATCAAAGGCGCCGCTACCTTCACACAGGTGTGATTTTTTTAAATGAAAAACGTAGAATATTTTTTAATCGTTTTAACAACACAAATATTGAATAATGGGGTCCCTGGCACGAAATATATTCAGGTGGGGGTCCGTCCGTGCCGTGGACAAATACATTTTGATTTGGGGGTCCTATATGTAAATCTTTGAGAACCACTGTTTAAACAACATTATGATTTAGGAAACAAGCCGAAATAAACAACTACACATTAGAAACAAGACTCTAAAAAACTGCAACCCCCAAACAACAAAATGTACAAGCGATTTTCATTTTAGGAAAAACAAGCCAAAAGTAACTTATAATAAACGGACATGGCAACCCTGGGTTTTGCGCAGTCCTCCCATAGAATCTCCTAAAGCCGTGTTGTCTATATGATCCGCAGTACCACGGTGTCGCTCCTCGCCCCGCCCCCTCAAAGACCACAGATCTACAAGCTTAGGCGAGACTTCCAGCTTGCAGCAGGTAGCACTTCCCTGTGCTACCAGCTTGTAGATCTGTGTTGTTGTTGTATTGCTGTTTTTTTGGTCAAACAACGCTCTCGCGAGATCAATTTAGATCCTATAGCCCAGAAGGATGATCTGACTGTCGCCTCGCTGCCATTGGGTGGTCTTCTGTCTGGCTGTTGTTGCCAGGGCAACTGCTCATTGTTTTACAGTTAAATACAGTCAACTGATTCACAGTATTTATTGATTGATTGAATACTTTTTTAGTCAGAAATGTAAACAGCACGGACGGACAGTGTGTACAATCACACATTAAGGCTAAAAAGATAATACAAAAAAGTCCTGGGGACTTGTTTCCATTGTGGTCCTTAGGTCCTATGTATTCAGTTCATCATAGCATAAAAAAGAACACCAAAATACAATATCATCAACAAATATAAAACACTATATGTACAGAGTATAGGGGGGAAAAGTGTGGGGGATGGCGAAGGGGTTCGGGGAATGTTGGCAGTGTATGCCATCATCTTCCTAATGGGAGAGGTGAGTTTACCCCCCCCCCCCCCCCCCTTCCCCCCTTTGGCCTACTGAAAAATTGATTTTTCAGGCCTGTTTTGAAGGAAGCCAGAGATCCACATGTTTTGAGGGATTGTGTCAGGGCATTCCACACTTTGGTGGCAGTGCATTAGAAAGATAATTTACCCATGTTTGTTCTATAGGTGGGTACTAGGTGGGTAGTGTTACTCCCTCTGGTATTGTGGATGTGGGTGTCGCTCACTTTTTTTAGGTAGTTAGTCAGATGAGGGTATTATTAAGGGCAGGGGTCTTCAACGTTTTCAGGCCAAGGACCCCCTAGCTGAGACAGAGATGAAGCAGGGACCCCCTCTATATTGTATAAAATTGTGTTTCAGATTTAAGTTTTTTTGTTTACTTGGTCTGATCTTTTTTCCCTCTACACCAAACACCTCTTTGCCAAAAAATAGCCGATCTACAAGCTTGGCGTTGTGAGCTTGTAGATCTGCTATTTTTTGGCTAAAGTTCTCCTCAGAAAAGGGATGCTAGGGTTCAAGTGGTTAAGGTAAAAAATTAAAAAATCACATCACACAAAGATTTGGCGGACCCCCTGTAGTAACTCTGAGGACCCCCTAGGGGTCCCGGACCCCCTGTTGAAGACCCCCGATTAAGGGCATTGAGGGCAGAGCCCCTTTGACTATCTTGAAAGCCAATCCCATTTTTTATTGCTTAACCCTGTCTTCTACCCTGAGCCATCCTAGACTAGCAAAATGTGTTGGAAATAGATGGGTCGTGGTGGGCCCCAGGCCGAGAAGTAGTCGAATCAGTTTGTTTTGGGAAGTCTAATGAAGCTTAGTCTTTTAGTGACATTGAGATGTTGGAAGAGGTGCAAGCATTGTCAAAGTGGCATTGAATGAGGGCTCCTGCAAGAGTCCTGAGAGCACTTTTGTTGACAATAGAGGAAATTCTACTCAAAAATCTTTGATTTAATTTTTTGATCACACCTTTGATGCCATTGTACTTTCACCTGTCAGTTTGTTGTCAAGAATACAGCCAAATAGGTAACCTCTTCTTTGCTTGAGATTACTATATCATCAACTCTGACCTTGAAATCATTTGCATTTACCTTACTGAGGGAATGTTTGGACCCAAAAAGAATGGATTCTGTTTTACCCAGGTGCAATAACAGTTTGTTATTGGAAAGCCAAGTATGTATTGTTGTAGGCTAAACATAAATAGCACAAACAAAAACAATTTCATGAAAATGTGAACCATTGGAAAATACAATAGTAGGCTGTAGTAGTAGGCAGTGCGATTAAACAATGATGCTAAAAGGACACAAAAAGCCCCAAGGGGAGGGCTTGTTTCCATTGTGGGCCCTATATATTCAATTCATCAAGACGTTTAAAAACCTACAATAACATACAATAAATCATCAACACTAGGAGCAATACAAGTATATATGTACATGACCTTCTAGGCCATGGGATCGATCGACACTACTCCTGAACGTGACCTTGCTACGAGTGAACGGCGCCGACTGCAGTCGAGTCAGTGCAGTGCAGCGCGAGCGCCACATAATGGCTCTGAAAAAGAACAATCAGCAAAATAAATATGTCAGACTAGGGGATTCTTGAATAAGTTCCACAAATGTCCAAATGTTTCTTTAATGTAATAGTTATTAGTTAATGTAACTTATTTTGAGAAACTTCTTTTTTTTTCTTTGAGATAACAAAGTTATTGTTTGGAGAAAGTTTCTCATTCATTTGAAATAGTCTGAAGTGATTATTTTGAGGAGGTTTCTCATTATAATGACTTCACGTGGGTTTGCAAACAGAGCTGAATGGGACAGCGATGATAAGAGAATTACTGTGATTGTACCTCCGATTTATTTTCATGTATTTATTTTTATTTTAATAACTTTTTTTTTGTAAAGCGTCTTTGAATATTATTATCATATCATTATTATTAACATCATCATCATCATTATTATTATGATGATTATGACTATGATGATGATTATGATCATTATTATGATTATGATTTTGTATTATTATTTCTCCTCCAAGCCACACAGGGGGCAGTGTGGCCTGGAGCGAGGGCGCTCGAGGAGGAGGAGGAGACAAACAAAAAGGGAGAGTTGCAGGGTTGCCATGTCCACTTATTATAAGCGACTTTGGGCTTATTGTTCTGTGAAGTTGCTTAAATAAATATTGGTAAATATTGGTAGTTTTGCGGGTTGCGGTTTCTCGGGCTGGTTTCTAACGTGTAGTTGCTTATTTAGGCTTGCTTCCCAAAAGTATTTTGCCACTAGTATTTAAACCAGTGGTTCTCAAATATGTTCATGAAAATGTCTTGTGCCAGGGAGCATTTGGTGTTGTTAGAATGTTTCAAAAAAAAAAAAAAATCCACATTTTATTGTAACAGTTTTAAAAAATAGCAGATCTACAAGCTCACAACGCTTCGTCACAATGTGAGCTTTGGTCTAAAAGTGCTCATGTGCCCTAATGGGGTCTTCAACGTTTTCAGGCCAAGGACCCCCTAGCTGAGAGAGAGATGAAGCAAGGACCCCCTCTATATTGTATAAAATTGTGTTTCAGCTAAACTTTTTCTGCTCTTTTTTTCCATCTACACCTAACTCTTTGCCAAAAATAGCAGATCTACAAGCTCACAACGCCTCGCAGCGCAAAGACAACAGCGCAACACAAAGATTTGGCAGACCCCCTAGGGCCTAGGGGTCCCGGACCCCCTGTTGAAGACCCCTGGCCTAAGTTGCTTCTTTTGGGATTGTTTTCATAGGCCTGGTTCCTTGTTTCTCCCGCAATATCTGGCAACACTAGTCTGGGAGGAGGAGGAAAACAACAAAAAGGGAGAGTTGTTTATTCTTCTGCCGCCATTTCACAAGAGAGAGAGAAGCGACGTTCTCACCGAAACCATCTGAACTCTCACACTTATAACGAAACATATAAATTATAGGACAAATATAGAGTCGTTTTGTTAACAGGGAGTGATTTGCGGTTCGTAATTGAAGTCGAAAGCTCATTAAAATGAGCTACGGACGGCCTCCGCCCGACGTGGAGGGGATGACCTCCCTCAAAGTGGACAACCTGACGTACCGCACCTCTCCGGAGACCCTGCGCCGGGTGTTCGAGAAGTACGGCCGCGTGGGCGACGTGTACATCCCGCGGGACCGCTACACCAAGGAGAGCCGCGGCTTCGCCTTCGTGCGCTTCCACGACAAGCGCGACGCCGAGGACGCCATGGACGCAATGGACGGCGCGCTGCTGGATGGCCGGGAGCTCCGCGTGCAGATGGCCCGCTACGGCCGCCCACCGGACTCCCACTACGGCCGCAGGGGAGGCAGCGGCGGCGGCGGAGGAGGTGGCGGGGGAGGAGGGGGCGGTGGCGGCGGGGGACCGCCACGGAGATACGGAGGGTACGGAGGTGGAGGAGGACGGAGAAGCAGAAGGTAGGCTATGCAGTAATATGAAAGATAGAACAAATTTGGGTTTATATATTCGCACGTCGCATGACAGTGATCCTCGACCTCTTTGATATCTAGAACCTTGGATCAAGACTTTCGATTATGTATTTTATCGACTTTTTACATCTGCATATCAAGTAAAAAGTCAGACTCTATACAATGCATCTATGATGGTCTTGATCCAAGGCTAGGACCCCGTAGCTCCTCTAACCGTTTCCCGCAGTAGCGCAGGCTGCGCAGCCTCTCGTCTGTAGTAAACATTGAAATAAAATACACTTTCGCTACTCACCAAACCAAACCAAACAAAGACCATATGCATTTAGACAACGGACCCCCACTTATTTGCCACAGTGTTTCATGATCCCCAATCCTCACCCTGCGTTTTAACAGCGGGCAATACTGGGCGATTCTCGGGCGATATTGCCCAAAATATAAAGAAAGTCTATGAGAGCCGGCGATCGGGCGAAGCCGGGCGATATCGTCCAAAAGATGGATTTTCTTTATCTTTTTGGGCGATATCGCCTGGCATCGCCCGAGAGTTGCCCGCTGTTAAAACGCAGGGTGAGTGTTTTGTTTATTTAACTCTGAGAGTGAACAGATGGAATCAATGGTTCCATTTGTACGCTCTTGAGTTACACGCCCCATAAGGGTCATTCTGATTCTGGACCCCTGGTGGTCCCCGGGCCCCACCTTGAGAAACGATGTCGTATGACGATGTTATGCAGCGAAAAGCTTGTAGTACATGGGCGTTTTCCCAAAATGTTTGAAGAAGATTGTACAAAATGTAGTTCTATGCTACAGGCACGTGGTGTGACTTTCACTGGAAACGTACAGAATTCGAGAGATGCCTCTGCATGTGGGTGGGGGGGGGGGGGGTGTTCTTTATCTTGACCAGATACTCCCAGGGGTCCTCAGCGGGGCTTAATTTCACACCACCACCACACTGAGCTAGAAGCTGACCCAAATGAGAGAAGGTACGATCAAAACTAAGAACTTTACTCTTGTTTATACCTTCTGCACATGGGATGTAGCAATACAATCTTTAATGTCTAAGAATTCCTATTAAGATGTCAGTCTCCCCACTGTTAAATCCCCACCTGCAGTAGCTATAGACGATTCTGCATTAAATCACTATCTTTTCAAAGGGGCAGATAATATTTGTTAATTGGGTGCTCTTGACATGAAAATGTTTGAGAACCACGTGATGGATTTCGTGCGAGGCAAAGGAAGCGCTATTTGGCGTACACGTCCTTATGAGTAATTGAGTTCATATTTATCTCCTCCCTCTCTCCCACTAGTCGTTCGGGAAGTCCTCGTCGACGCGGCAGGCGCAGTCGTTCCAGGAGCAGGAGTCGTTCCCGGTCCAGGAGCCGCTCCCGTTACAGCCGTTCCAGGTCCCGGTCCTATTCCAGGTCCAAGTCCAAGTCCAGGAGCCCCCGGAGGAGCAAAACCAAGTCCCCCTCCAGGTCAAGGTCCCGGTCAAAGTCCAACAAGTCCCGGAGTCGAACCCCGCCTTCCAACAGAGGGTCCAAATCCAGGTCCAGATCCAAGAGCCGGCCCAAATCCCCAGAGGACAACGTAGCAGAGCCTTAACCCGGACACGCTGAGACGGTATAAGAGGGAGGGTGGGCTCTTCAGTGCCTTTAGGACGGGTGGTGATACTTAGGTTTTGTTATTGGTAGTGTTTTCATGAGTCGTATTCTGCCGTCTTGAATACACTAAATTCAACGACTTGATGGCAACATAGGCTGCAGAATTCTGACTCTGCAACTTTTGGATAAGAAGGGAGGTTTAGATGTATTACAAGATGTACCAAATGGGGTTCATGGATGGGTTTGATGTAGCCTACAATCCAGTGCAGTGTGATCATTGGCTATCGACTACAGTCCTAGCAGCCATAGTACTGCTTTTTTCTATTACCAGGTTGTTAATTGCATTTACTATGCTGCCCGGGTTCATCTAGTTCCCGGTCAGTCAGATCATCATCATTCATGTCAATGCATTTAACTCCTGGTAGGTTGGATGACCAGCAGTGCTAGGGACCCCCAAGGACTACAGTTGAGAGCCTCTGTTATTTTTTTTAAGAGCACACACGGATGGGGATCTCTTTTCAATTGCTTTGCTTTATCAAATAAGAAATGGGTGGTGTGATTAATAGCTCAAGTGATTAATAGCTTAATATATTTTTTAATTCATACTGGGGACTGCATTTGTGGGGTGGGGGGAGGGCTGCTTGACTCGAAACGTTCACCTAAATGTGGAATCTTTTCCTCCAAGCTGCGGAGTCCTGTTTGCAAAGAGAGGAGCAGTTTGGGGTGTGGCAGTATGAGAGCAGTTAGTGTGTGACCCGCCCATGTGACCTGCCTGTTGCTGGGCGTGCGATGGCAGTTGCTAAGGAGCAGGTCACCAAGGCAACGGTGTGTGCTATGGAAGCAGGTCGTCATGATGGCGGTTGGTGCGGGGCTGTCAGTTGGTGTATGAGGTGGTGTGGTGAGGTATGTTCACAGGACCACAGATGCACAGAGCTCTGTCTGTACCCGCCTGTGTCTGTGCTTTTCTCCCAGCCTCTCGCAAAGGGGATTGGAGTTGGACCCAAGGTTTGTTTTTCCAAATAATGCCCAGGTTTTTAAAAAAAGTTACGTTTGTTAGCGCTAGGGTTTGGGAGGGATAATGTGTGAAGTCTACATTACCACGTCTGCTAGGAAGTTGGTAATTCCAGATGATGGACAATCCAACAATCTGAAAAATATAGTTCCTTAATAACCCTGATTTATACTTAATTGCGCACAGTGTCGCGTGCTGAAAATAGCGTCTCTACAAGCTCACAGAAGTTAACTGAGCGTCGCTGCAAGACGTGTTTTGAGTTTGTATATCTGCTTTTATTCAGTGTGCGCCACCACCTGCAACAAAGTATACGTATAAAGGCTTTTAGTCTGAGGAAAAAGTATGTTATTCAAAACATATAACCATGCAGGTCAGCTAAAGAGATGGTTAGCCAGCTAGTGGTTGAGCAGTAAGTTAACTCGTTGTCTTGTCTTTCTTTCCAGATCTCAGATGCTTGAAGCTTTGCAGAGGTCATCAGGAAGAGGCTAACTTTGAGGAAGTGGACGCCACGTGACATCCATCACAGATTACAGACCAAAAGGTTATTGGAATTGGAAGTCTAAAATGTAAAAACAAAAAGAAAGAAAATGCTTCCTTGACTTTGCGTACCCAAGCTAATTCTGTATGCTTGCTTGTATATGTGGTATTATTGTATGCTTGGGTGAGCATGTTGAAAGGGATTTGTAAGGCTTTTCTACCTTTTTTGTTAATCTTTTGAGTTAATTGCATGCACATTTGTATTGCTCAGTAAATTCATGTTGAATTTTGTTTTTCCACTTGTATATTGAAATCACTTGTTTTGACACTCGTGTATCAAAGTTATATGAGACTATTTGGAAATTGTCATCGTAGTAGAAAATTGTCATGTTTGGAAGTGCACACAGCCATGCATAAATGTGTCTCAATGTTCTAGGCAAATATGATATAATGTACAGTGATCTAAGCGCAGAATGTTCTAAAGAGTATTCTCAGAAAGCAACTTCTTAATTTGGCATTGTAGCCATTTTGTAGCCATATAATAGCCAAAAACATTTTTTTCCCTCCTCTTTGTGTCTGGTTAAATTTGCTTTCCCTATGACTCTAACCCTCTTTCCTGTGTTATCTTTTGTGCACTAGGCGCAGTTGTGTAGCTGTTGAGTAATGCTGGTTAGCTGTTAAGATGCGGTGCAGTGCGGTGGTGAGATGGTGTGGCGTGTTGCGGTGCTGAGCGCCCGGTGCTGGTCCGGGGCTCGACCCTCCGCTGCCGTTTGCCGGTTTGTAAAAAAAAAAATCACAGGTGTGGCAGATCATTCATCCTTTCATGTGTTGTGACTACCCCCCTCTCCCTCCCCCCTCCATGTTCTATACCAGTGGTTCTCAAAACCTTTTCATGTCAACGAACCCCAAATTGATATGCATTTGGCCGCCGACCCCCCATTGTGCCAGGGACCCCCCAGAAGAGAATTTTCCTAATACAGCAGATGTACAAGCTCACAGCGTGTCACGAAGTGGCCCGCTGTGAGCTTGTATATCTGCTATTTTGAATAGCCACGGTAACACATTTTGCAGGGGAACCCCTCCATCGGACCCCACTTCGAGAACCACTGTTCTATTCAAATGCTCTCCCACCCCAACCCCCCCCCCCCCCCCTCACGGGTCATTTATACTTGATTGCGCACAGAAAATAGCCGATCTACAAGCTCACAACATGTCATAAATGCTACGTGTTGTGAGCTTGTAGAACTGCTATTTTTCGGTGCGCGACATGGCACTCGACGAAGTATAAATTGGTCTTACTGTCTTTCCTCTGGTTTGTCCGCTGCTGAGCTGGTTTCTGCCCATTTGTTGAAGTAGTCTAGTTATGACTTGGTGATTGAAAAAAGGGCAGTTCCAGCTGCTTAATGAGTGAATGAATCTGTGTATTGCATTACCCCGTTTACCCCCTAGGATGTCCTCTAATCGCTTCATGTGAATGCCAATAAAATATTGTTTGTGGTAAAGGTTTGGCCTGTGTGGATTTACTAATGACTTTTGGGGAATCTGCTATATAATGGCACATGATGTGATGTTTGACTTTTATGTCCAGAAAGTGTGGTTCATCTCAGTTCATTCAGGTTTCTTTTTGTGGAAGCCATTATAAATGTGTACATTCGTATGGTAATTAAAAAAAAAAAATGTTTTGGTTAATGTCCAGTTATTTGATTTGTTTTGTCTGTAGTGTAGACATGGGTTTTAGAAGTGTACGTGTCGTAAAAAAGTGAACAACGCTCTGCTCAGTGCATGCATATAGGGTTTGAACCGGATCCAACATTGAGGAACCGGAATCGGTTCCATCACATTTGGAACCGTTTCTGGAACCAGTGTTGCCACACTGTCAGAGCTGGTATTTGGACTTCATGTCTCCTATACAATTACAATACCGGTGGTTCTTCTCAAAACTTTTTTAATTTCAAGGAGCACCATAATTCTGAGAGTGTACAAATGGACCCGTACAGGTTCATTTGGTGCCATGTGTACACTCAGAGTTACAGACCTGTAAAGGTGTCCTTTTGGACACCCCTAGGAACCTTACGGAATCGGAGCGTGAAGAGAGAATCGTTAAAGAACCAGACTTTTAACATCCTAAAAAGGATCCCAACCCTATGCAATGCATGCAGCGACTCAAAGACTTGACCTTATTTACAGGAACATAATGCTGTCACAGACCCTTTAAATCTCTGTTTGCGCGCGCACACACACACACACTTGTCCACCAATACATCCAGCAGATTGCCCACTGATGAGATTAGCAGTGGGTCATGTAAACCCTGGACGTGACTGAAGATGGATCACAGCAGTTAGGTGGACTGTAGGGGTGTGTCCAAACTTAAGGATGTGACGTCCTGCATCCCTAGATCCAAGATGCCATGGCCTGAAGGGACTATCGAGCTGTGATTGGTTTGTTGGTTGTCAGGGAAAACGCATGGAAACAGAAGAAACTTTGATACATATCGATGAATACATCAGATCAGATGGTGCGATGAGAGATATATTAGATACAATTGTAATATATTTTGTGCACTGTAGCAGAAGATTATTACTAATTTGTGAGTATAAATCCATTGGCCAAAACTTAATACAAAAAAAAATCGTGTACAGTACATGAATAATTGGTCATCAACACCAATTTGTCGTTCTAAGTTTAGAACGATAAATTGGTGTTAGAACTTCTAACTAAAGTGGATGCTCGCATAATATGGTTGCAGTTTTTTTTTGCTTGCTGTGAGTGTGAACAACCCTTAAAGGTTCTTAATATGTTTGTCCCTGTTAAAATTACTATTATATAGAGTTTCTTTAGTAACGGGTCTCCCCGTGTCTCCAGCTCTTTAACTAAATATATATATATATATATATATATATATATATATATATATATATATATATATATATATATATATATATATATATGTATATGTATATGTATATGTATATGTATATATATGTATATGTATATGTATATGTATATGTATATATATATATATATATATATATATATATGTATGTTTCAGGGCACAGGATACCAATTTTATTGAATCAGGAGAGAACTCATGCAGGATACATGTGAGATCGGAAGCGATTTAAACAACTGGAACACTACATTTTGAAGTTGGTAAGTAGTGGGTTCCCTGACTTCCCTCCTAATTGGATTTAATTGGTGTCTATACCCTTTACTTTTAAAAGTCTTATTTCAACCAAACACTACCACTTACTTTACTTAGCTTTGAGACCTAAATGTAAAACATAAAACAAATAAATAAACAAAGCAATAAGGGGATAATGTTGATATCAGTATTGTCCGAAAATCAGATTGCCTTGACGACCAGGTATCCAATCACAGCGCAAGCAGCAGTCCGTCCAGCCTATGGGACACATACACCTAATACAGTAGTGTGCTGTCTGTGTGTTGATGTTATCTGCAGGAGGACAAAGTGCAGGATGCAGCACTGTGCTGTGCTTTGAATGAATGCACTATTATAAAGATAACACACTGGAAGAATAGCGGAGAAACCTTTAAAAAAAACTCGCTTTTGTAATGTTATTTAAAGGTTGCATTGTAGGCCTGTATGTAATATAAATAAACGGCGTACTGCGGCGACTAGAAACAATAGAATAATGGATGTAACTTTTATATTGTCAGCCATCGTCTTCACTCTCCTCGCCATTGTTGTGGCAACATCGTTATTTGCAAAGAGTTATAATGTTGCTTCTTCCACGAGAGAAACTAAAGCTGGAGGATTAGATCGACCAGGCAAGAAGAAGCAGACAGTGGAAGACTGTACAGCACTAAGTACTGCTAGATCCTCCCAAGAGCATCTGTCTGTAAGTATAGTCAGTCTGTTGTGTAGGTGGGCACTTATAGGGACATCTGGGCACATCGATGTAACATTGGCAATTTTGTCCAAAATAAAATATTTGGGGAAACAAATGAAGTTAAGTATACATGATTAGATCATGCTTAAACATTTGATAATTAAGGTCTAATATTTCTATAATTGCTACAATACCTTTATATCCAGTCATTTTTGGGGCATAAACAAGAAGTTGAAGGATACAATTAAGTCTGATATGATGAACCTGCATGTTCACATCATATATACTTAACATTACTTAAAGACCTTTTTTTTTTACACTTTGGACAAAATAGCCAATTTTACATTGAGGTGCCCAGATGTGCCTAGGGCCCACCTATCCTGTATCTGTGTGGTTTATATAGGTTTGACTGCCTGTCCATCACGCAGGTTATTATGCTATAATAATAACTCATAGGCTACTCCTGTACACAATGACTGAACATATAGCCTACCCTTTCTCACAGATACTTGGTACATTTATAATACTCTCAAATCCCCCATCCCCAGAAAATAAAGTACTTTTTTAATAACCTAAAGTACTTACAGTTGTTAAGTAGCTATTGTTAATGAACTCATTTAGCTCCATTTCAGTAATCAAATACCCCATTAAGTTGTACAGCATTGTACAGATGGCTGCCATTGCCAAGAGACGACAATGAGAGAGTAGTAAGTATTGTGCTGTGCAGTACTTGAGTACATGTATTTAGTTACTTTACATCACTGGCACGGGGTGTCAAATCCGCACCCAGGGGAGTGTGTGTACTGTGTGGAAGGGAGAGGTGACCTGGGTCTGTCCCACACAGCCGTGTGCCTCATCAGCATCAGGAGATATGGGGGATGAAAATGTAACCTGAGCTAACACATTGATTTACCTTTTCCCTGGCATCAAATCACTGCATTGCAACCTATATGTGGGTCAGGGCCTGGGCTGAGTTGAAACAAACGTTGGCAAGCCCTTTGATTGGAAACTTTGGGATGTTGGTACTACAGTATAGGCATTTTAGAGATCTCTGCCTACCAATACGTCTGGTGAGTCACATCTTTAAATTTAATGTACTTGAACTGGGTGAACGCAATTCAGAGATTTAAGAAATAACAGTACACTGCAGGATCATTTCTAATACTTTAGGTTTAGGACAGTCCTTCATATTGGGTTGTTTTCAAAGCAGTGGGACTAGATTTGTTAGCAGCCGTTGTCTCCGCTGTTCTAGCCCCTACATGGGATTGAAAAATGTCACCAGACGTAGTATTGGTAGGCGGCTTAGCGGAGATGTGATACGTCTGGCTACACAAGACTAGGAGGTTGGTGCTTTTGACACCAGGGGCACTAACGGAAGTCAAAAACAAGCAAAACCTTAAAAAAAACATCCCAATCCCTCCCAATCTCACCCTTAATTCTCTGACAGAAGGAGTCACATCTCGACCCTCACACTGAAGAATTGGGAACAACAACAGTTGAACAGTCCACATCGACACTCTCCGGCCACGAGCCTGCATCTAGTTTAGAAGTAGACTCACCGCCGTCCGGGGCCTCGTCGTCAGGGAGGGGTCACAGGTCATTCATTGGGCTGTCTGATACGGAGCTCCTAAAATGTGCTTTCTCTCACTCCCAGGCCGACGGACCCCCAGAGAGCCTGGGCATCCTAGGTGAGTACTCCTGGTTGTCCCCAAGTCTCCCTTCGTTTACCTGTGACGAACAGGCTTTTACGGTTCCGGGCGGGCACCCAGGCTTTGGAATGCCCTGCCTGAGGATCTGAGGCTAGCAAAACGTATTTTAAATCACTTCTGAAAACATGCTTTTATGTCAAGGCCTTCTCTTAGTGGTTTTGCCTAGGGATGTCCGATATTGCCTTTTTTTCCCCGATATCCGATTTCCTGATATTGTCCAACACTTAATTTCCGATTCCGATATCAATCTATATGCAGACTTTTTTTCCACCAAAGCTAATGTCAGGTAACAACATCACATTATCTCCTGCCGTAGAATTACTGGATGCATTCATACAAGGCTTTCCAAATGTAAACATGCTCTGTGCAAAATGAGAGAACGACTTCAACTTACGTCATGGAAAAAAGTGCCATAGTGGCACTGCCATATTTACTATTATAGTCTCAAACAACATAAGATAATCCTGACAACAATGCCCACAGCAGCAGTTAAACTACTACCGGTAAATATAAACCGGTATATTTGTATATATTTTCCGATATAAAATTCTTATGTTAATATAATATTGGGGGCCCGATATTATCTCTAGTTTTGCCTCATCAGTTATATTGTGTGTTCATTTATTATTATATGTTCATATTATTTTTTTTCACTCTTTTCACAGATGACACAGAATTCAAGTACGGCCCGGGGGCGGTGCGAACACAACAGATGCAGACGATGATGTCTAAAGACGAGTTGGAGGAGGAACAAAGGTAAGTGTGAGCAAAAAAATATCTCAAACTCCTCCTCCTAAAGGTGTGTTGTTCACACCTAATTTAGCTGGGGACCCCCTTGAACCGCTTCAAGGACCTCTTGGGGTGACCAGACCCCACTTTGAGAACCATTGTGCCCTATTTCATACCTTGTCGTACGAGGGCGTCGTGCAGCAAAACTATCCCATCTATCAGCTTGTAGATCTGCTATTTATGATAATTGTGAAATTTCAGTACAAAGACATGCCCAAAACAGGGATGCATTGCTCAAATGTTCAAAGTGGTTAATAATACAGTAGATATATATTTTTGATATTGTAATTATATCCTGCTCTCATCCTTGCAGAATAGAATTCACCAAAGACTTTACCTCTCTGTGAGCCTTGTGACAGGCTGGCAGAGAGAGTGGAGCACATGTGTGGTAAAGTATGAGTCACCATTGTCCCCCCCCATCATCATCATCCCCCCCAGGGTGGGTCACTTTCTGGCCACTGAACAAAGAGTGTTCCAGGGCAATCTATCCGTTCAATCTTACAATTTACAGTTTTAGGCATTTAGCACAGTGGCTTTCAACCTTTTTCATGCCAAGGACCCCTAAATTGTTATACATTTGGCCGCGGACCACCATTTGAAATGTTTTGTGCCAGGGACCGCCAGAAGCAAAGATATCAGTTAATTTTCGCTTTAAAAAATATATAAATATTCAAAAGATATGCACACTTTTTCAAGGTTTTTCAAAAATAGCAGATCTACAAGCTCATAGCGCGGCACTCGGTGCCGCACTATGAGCTTGTATATCTGCTATTTTTGAATAACCAAAGCTAAGCGGTTAAAATGATTGTGCCGCTATGTTAACTCATTTCGCTGGGGAGGGACCCCCTGGTACTCCCTCAAGGACCACTGGTGGTCCCCGGACCACTGGTTGAAAACCACTGATTTAGCAGACACTTTTATCCAGAGCGACTAAGCGAGATAAACACATACATCAAACGCAGAGAGACAGTGTAGTGCCTCAGTAAACCAGGACCACAGGTAAACCAAGAACCTTTAGCATCAGTCTAAACAATTTGCTATCAAAAGAATAAATCTGTACATTGAAACTATAGGATGCCAGGTAAACAATGAACCTAGCGTCTGTTTAAATCTAACATCTAAATAACATTTAAATTACATTTTTAACATTGTGGTCAAGAAAAACAAGCCTATGTAACAAAAAAACTAATCTTGACCAATGAGCTCTGACTTGTAGCATTTTTAGCCGTTCCGTTATGTAAAATTTCCTCCCAGAGTGGCCAGGAATTGACCTGCATATACAGTCCCATCGCAGTAATCTGAGAGGTTTTTCACCTCCCAAACGTATGGCTTTTAACACCCCCCCCCCCCCCATCCCAATTATCTAAACCATTATTCTGGTTTAGATTTTCCATTTCCAACCAATTATCTATGCCATTATTCTGAGTTGGCTCTCCATTTCTCAAGAGTATAATAGCAGCCTTTACTGCTGCTGAGTGGAGGTGTTGATTGAAAACAAGCCTGCATGATTGTGTGCTTAACCTCTATGACTGAAGGTCAGACTAGTCAGTGTTCTGTTAATCCTCCAAGGCCTCTCCTCTATTCCACCACTAGGGGGCCCCACCAAACTATGGTTTGTCATCCATAGATGGTAGATGGAATCCACACACTGTATGGAATGCTCCCAATGTGAAATTAATGTGCAGTGCTGCACACTTTGGCAGCGTTATAAAGATTTTGGCCGCTCCTCCTAATGCATGCATGTCTAAAGAAGCAGGGGGTCTATCCACAAAGAAAATCATCACTCACTGAATTTTCAACTGATTATCAACCAGTTGGCTTGTTACAAATGCTGACACTTATGATACAGGATACATGGTTGAATTAAAAATGTTTTGGATTTTCATACCAAAATACTATATCTTACCTAGATAGTAACAGTAATGTAATTATAAAACAGGACAAACAAAGCGTTTGTCTCAGGCACTACAACTCAGGAATATCTCTTGCAGTGGAGTTAAGGTAGGTGTTTTTGTACCAATATGGCGGCAACGTTGACGTACCATCTACTGGCCAATGCGGCATCTACATACACTATATTATTGTTCATATACAGCCAATGGTTGGTCACCCTAAACAACTGACTCATGAGACTTTTCATTTGTACAGTAATAATTTAGTAAATGGGTCCTTTTCACAGTGATAAAAGTTGAACTTTTATTACTCATTTACAGGCATTTAAACTGGCTTGGTTTGGCTTGTCTGTTGTCCTTTTTCTTTTACTGCAACATTGTTATGGATTCTAAGCTTTCGCTGTGCATTTTGTCAAGCTGACAACATTTCAAATCCTTCACACGCTTACCTGTATGTATTTACAAGGCCCATCAAAGAATGCAAGTTCTTAGTGAAAAAAACCCCAATATTTTTGGAGTCTTCGAGTGAATTTAAACACAAATAGCCGATCTACAAGGTCGCAAATAGCCAATCAGTAAGGTCACAACGTGTCACCTGGCGACGCGTTGTGACAGTTGCGAATACATTTTTGCCAATTAACCAAATTAACCAAAATAATCAAATTGTTTCATTTCGATTCACTGCTATATAAAAAAATCTTATCCCAAAACATGCGCTTCTCGATTATTTGATTAATTGAAAAACGAATCGATAGAATAAATGCTATGATAATGGATAGTTGCAGACTATCCATTAGTGATGGGAAAAAAAGTTCATTTCAGTGAACGAACGATTTCGTTCACGTTCACGGCAATGATTCGTTCAAATGATTCGTTCACATTCTCGTTCAGTAGCGCTATTTTCTAGTGTTAAAAATTTACTTGAGTAAAAGTACAAAAGTATTGGCATCAAAATATACACTTAAAGTCCCAAAAGTAAAAGTACTAACATATTTGAAAATAGCCGATCCACAAGCTCACAACGCGTCGCGATGCGACGCGTTGTGAGCTTGTAGATCTGCTATTTTCAAATAGCCTAGGTATAAAATAGGGCTAAAGTGGTTAATGTGTGTTTTATAATGTGTGTAAAACACCATCGCGGGAGCGTTTTTTTTTTTACGTCGCGCGTGAACGTAACAGTTTCAGAAAGTGAACGAGCTCGTTCACGTTCGCGGCAATGAACTAGTTCTTTTGAACGAATCAATCATGAACGACACATCACTACTATCCATTATCAATGGTGATATAGCCACCATTGATCAAATGTACGTACACATGGTTGATTTGACGTTTGCTTCCTTCCCAGAGTTCAACGGGAGCAGCTGGCGGCCATCTTCCAGCTGCTGAAGGACAACCAGGAGACATTCGGGGAGGTGTCTGAAGGAGACATGGAACAGCAGCTCAAACTTTACTCCATCTAAGGTTTATTTATACCCCATTAAGACCTGGCTCAGATTCTACGAATGCCTTCTAAACCAGTAGTTCTCACTTTCAAAGATTTTTCAAAAGTGTTAAAAAAATAGCAGATGTACAAGCTTGTAGCATGGCACGAAGTGACGCGCTGTGAGCTTGTATACCTGCTATTTTTGAATAGCCAACGCTAAAATCTAAAATGACACGGATGCTTTCCCGGTTCTAATGGGTCATACCCCATCGCACGATGATGCCGACAAGTTCTCATTCGTGAAAATCTGTTCATGTCAGCAAGCAGTACCTTCGTTATAAAAAAAATAGTATAAATTAAGCAAATATAAACTTGTATTATAACTTTTTCGTGTTGATTCGTTGATAAAAAATAAATAAAATATAAATCCTAAAATGGCCTATGTCATTTTTTGAGGATCTTTTTTTTTTTTTTTTTTTTTCTGCCAAAATCATCTCTTTATGATGCTGGCCACCTCTGGTAAAATCGCCTACATCCTTATTGAAAAGATCATGCTGTTCCCACCCCAGTAGTAGAATGGCCTAAGTGAAGAGTGTGACCTAGGCCATTTTATGTAGCCTAAGCCACAAGGCAATGTGACTTAGGCAATTTTATAACCTGCACTGTTTTGCCTAAGTCACTTGGCCGTAAATTGGTCATTTAACACATTGACTGCCATCGGCTAATCTCAGAACGTCCATCGTAGTGCCACGCTATTTCTTACCTTTTTTGTTTTTTTGATTCCGTCATAGGCCCCGCTAAATCCGTTTAAAATCCGCGTTCATTTGGTTCGACACAAACACGGGACCCGACCGAACAAAACGCTGAAAACCGTGCCGCGATCCGACACTGCATTCTGGAGAACGAGAGGAAAACGCTAAAATGGTGGATGTGGTGAGAAAAACAACAAGCCAGAGATAATGGCGTCCAAAGCTAGACGCTAGACAGGAAACGGAGGCGGGAGAAAAACCGGAAACAGTATTATTTTGTTTCCGGCCCGCCCCCTTCGAGACCGGAAGTGCAAAAAAAATCCGGAATCTGCACCTGCACGATTTAACATGGGAAAACACCCGCCCCGTAGGACTACGGGAACGGCAGTTAACGGTTGGATTTAACGGCCCGTAGGACTACGGGCCTGGCAGTGGATGTGTTAAAGTCATTTAATCCTCTTATGTTACAGAATTGACATTCAGCGTTATTTGTATGTCAATATTCATATATAAACGGTTAAGAAATATATTATATATTTGGTTCAGTTTATTCTGTTTTTCGGAAAAATAAGCCATTATTTTAGGACGGTGACGTGTTATGAAGTCATTCCATTTTTATAAAGAAAACTTTTATTTATTTCACTGGTTATTTTTGTTATGAAAAGCTTCATTTGTTTAGTTATTACCTCTTGCTTTTGTGCAGTCTTTTTGTCCATGTCACATGTTCTGTTTGTTCACGGGATTTTCAAAATGCTGTTTGTGTCAGGCTGACCGAGCCTTGTTAGTGACACAGAATTACCACCATTTTATGTTTGTTGTTGTTTGTTGTTTAAAATTTTGTTTAAAATCTTCGACTTGGAACAACCAATAGTTGCATCACACAGTGAAATATCATTCATTATTTATTTTCATAAATAGATTGATAGATTGATCACTTCCAACAAGAAGAAGACTGTATGTCTTTTCTCTGGAGTTTGTCGTTGCAATGGTGTCATCATGTCTTTGCCAAATCCACAAATTTTCCCATTTGTCCATCTGGCTGATCTGATTGTTGCCATTGGGCATGGCTCTCTGCAAAGTTCATCAGGTGTTTGTTTTTTTGCAAGGAGGAATCTCTGGATCAAAAGACCCCACAACAAGTGGACACTGACAGCCCTCATAAAGAAAGAAATAAGACTGTGAGGAACTCCCGTAGTGTGGGATGAACATCAGCGGAGGGTTTTAGACTGTGTCTACATGCACCTATTCATACTGTATGTAATTTGAACTTGTGCAAATAAAACTTGTTATAAATAAACTTTTTATTTATTTCTTGTATTTGTTATTTTTGTTACAAAAAGCAGCATATGTTTAGTTCCTCTTGCTTTGTTAATGGGTGTCATGTTTTTTTTTTTTTTTTTAAAGTTCACGGGGTGTATATTTTATTTCTCAAAGTATTTGAACTTGGTAAAACAACACACATTTTATGGGTTTAGTTAGTCATAGCCAACATATGGTGAAGTATTTGAAGCGCAGGTCATTGCAACAACCACCGATCTTGTGAAAAAACTAAAAGAGGACCGCCAAATATTCTAGACTTTCCGCCAATAATCATATTCTTTGAGAGATACATCCGAGTTTTTGCCGGGTCAAACAAGGGAATCACGTGACGTTGATCCCCTTGCCCTATTCGCTTATACTAGGACAGTGGTTGTCAACCAGTGGTCCTTGGGGGGATACCAGGGGGTCCCCAGCAAAACTAATTAACATAGCGTCGCAATCATTTTAACCAATTAGCTTTGGCTATTCAAAAATAGCAGATATACAAGCTCATAGCGCGGCACCGAGTGCCGCGCTATGAGCTGGTAGATCTGCTATTTTTGAAAAATCTTGGAAAATGTGTGCAAATCTTTGAATACATCTATCTTTTAAAGCGAACATTTTTAACTCAAATCTTTTCTTCTGGGGGTCCCTGACACAACATTTTCAGATGGGGATCCGCGGCCATCAATTTAGGGGTCCCTGGCATGAAAAAGGTTGAAAACCAGGACATGCCGTATGTGCAGGCAGAAGAATAGCTGACAGCAGATGACTGTCGATCTGCTTGTTTTTGCTTTGGACATTTCATTTGCAATATGTAAAATTACAACATGAGGTGAGGATCTTACTGTAATGACCTATGTGTAAGTGTTGAGTATATTATTTTCCTAAAAACATTTAAACTGACAGTGGTGTGTGTGTGTGTGTGTGTGTGTGTGTGTGTGTGTGTGTGTGTGTGTGTGTGTGTGTGTGTGTGTGTGTGTGTGTGTGTGTGTGTGTGTGTGTGTGTGTGTGTGTGTGTGTGTGTGTTCTGTTCTTGACCCCATTGAAGTGTTGTCTGGCTCAGTGTGTTCAGCAGTTGGATGAAGATGCGTAACTAGGTACTTGGTCAGTTTTCAGCACACATCTTGGTTCAGCTGCAGCCATGAGGCGCTTAAAGACAGAATCGGACACCACTGTGAAAGGTTGGTTAAGTAACTATGGTTTTAGTGTGATTAATTTGTCAAAGTGTTAAGCAATTGCATTTGTTGTGAACTCTCACTCAATTAAGACTGCTGTGGGTGGGGGGCCATGGCGGGCCAAATCAGAGCAGTGCTGTGGTTAATTGATTGGCAGATGTATTCAATTCAATCAATAAATATAATTGTGCTTCTTTATAGTGTACACACACACACACGCACGCACGCACGCACGCACGCACGCACGCACGCACGCACGCACGCACACACACACACACACACACACACACACACACACACACACACACACACACACACACACACACACACACACACACACACACACACACACACACACACACACACACACACACACACACACACACACACACAGGGGGGTCAATCCCTCGTTTGTGTGACTTTAAAAAGTATATAATGCATGTGCTTCTTCCTCATTGCAGACAGGAAGAGGCAGTTCACCCTGACATTGAGACACACAGAGGAGAGAGAAAGGTAAAAGACACCCAGTGCCCACCACAGACCCCCATATGAAAATATTTTGTGCCGGGGACCCCATAAAAGATTTGTGTTGCTCATATCTTAAAAAAGATTATTCCATATTCTTCACTATGATTAATGACTTTTCAGTTGGCTGTTATTGAACAACTGATGTATAACATAGGGTTAAGGTGGGTTAAACTTTGAGAACCAAGTCCATAGATGAAAAGAGCAAGTGCAGGTGGGCTACAAGTTAAATCTCTGCTGCCCTCTAGTGACGGTGATAGTAGACTGCAATGTGAGGCACTGTGTGTGAAAGAGCATCCTCCCTCTCACTACAGTCAGATGGAAAGTGTTCCTAACTAAAAAATAATAATAATATCACATGAAGGTGTTGCACGCACGTACATTTACTTGTGTGCAAAATAGAAAACACCAGTCCTTGGTTCAACTGACTGATATTGTCCTGCTAATACGTGAGAGGGCCATGGTTTTTCAATAAATGTTTTCATTTATTTTTCTATTTTCTGGCATTTTCCCAAAGCATTCTAAAGAATAAATGAAAAAAGTAATTGAAAATACACCCCAAACATGTTTGAAAGTGAAATATCCCTTTAATTAATGTATGTTTTGTACAGATGTACAGTAGTAAAAGTACAAAGTATTGATAAAATTGACAAACTCTAGTAAAGTAAGAGGCCACTCCATGTTGGAGTGGCTTCCAACATGGGGGAGGGCTCAAATCCCCTTTTCCCTCGTCTGTAAAAAAAGAGGGAAAAAAGGGAAACATGAGTGAAACACGTTGCTTGGCTGAATGGCGTTTAAAAAAAGAAAACGGTTGTTCTACAACAGCGGTTCTCAAAGTGGGGTCCAGGGACCCTCAGGGGTTCTAAATGGACCCTTACAGGTCTGTAAGTCTGAGAGTGTTCAAATGGAACCACATTTTGTACACTCTCAAGAGTTATGGTGGGGTCCTTGAAATTAAAACGTTTGAGAATCACTGTTCTGCAGAATTCAATTCAACCACATTTGAGACTTGTGTCATTCCTATATTTGTCAGAGTAAGAGTTAGCCTGGTTCCAGACCATAGACCCCGCCCACTCTCTGAGTGGACTGCTCCTCTTGGTCTGGTGTCATAATGTGAGCCTATGGCTTTTCACGGTCGAAGAAAAAACTGTCAAATCAGAGTCGGAGGTGGAGGTGGTCTAACGACAAGCCAATCAGCGAATATCTGCTAAAACAAGCTGTGCGATGACATCAGATGTAGGCGGATCCGTGGATCTCTTGTGATTGGTTTAAGGAAATTTGAATCCCCTCCCCCTGGTAATCGCAGACACTGCAGCCAATGTCAGACTGAAGCTCCACACAGCTTCAGGCTGATGATCAGGCTAGGTAAGAGTGTGAAGTAGGACCCAAATGCAGAACGAGCAGCCAGGCGAGATTCAACTCAAAAAGGTTTAATAACCAACAAGAACTCAAATACAGACACTAAACTCACACTAAATGACAGTCTGACAAGGAACAGGTGAGTTTAGCCCATTCAATCCGGGAACACATCTGTGTCATTTTAGATTTCTTTGGCTATTCAAAAAACTAGCAGATATACAAGCTCATAGCGCGGCACCACCAATAAGGTAGCATACGGCAGTAGGGAGACAATAATAAGGCAGCATAAGGCAATAGGCAGTCAGTAATAAAGCTGCATAATGCAGTAGGTAGTCAGTAATAAGGGAGCATGAGGCAGTAGGGAGTCTACTCACATAACAGTCAAATAAAAGACAAGTGATAAAACGAAAGTACAGCATGTATGTTTGTGTGTCTGTATGAGTACGGCATAAACAGCTGTGACTGAATGCATGCAAGACAAAGCTGCAAATAATGACACGAATTTAACACAAACAGAAGGCACAGTGCACTCACACACGTGCCACATAGATACGTTGTGTGCGTGACACATGCACATGCACACAAACAAGGGGGGCCCCACAGGCCCCACCTGCAACTGATTACAACACAAACAGGACGGCAGTACCACTTGACAACAAGGGAGCATAAGCAGCAGGGAATCGGTAATAAGGCAGCATAAGGCAGTATGGAGTCAGTAATAAGCCTAAGGCAGTAGGGAGTCAGTAATAAGGCAGCATGAGGCAGTAGGGAGTCAGTAATGAGGCAGCATAAGGCAGTAGGGAGTCAGTAATGAGGCAGCATGAGGCAGTAAGGAGTCAGTAATGAGGCAGCATAAGGCAGTAGGAGTCAGTAATCAGTAATGAAGCTGAATAAGGCAGTAGGGAGTCAGTAATAAGGCAGCATAAGGCAGTAGGGAGTCGATAATTAAGGCAGCATAAGGCAGTGGGGAGTCAGTGATTAAGGCAGCATAAGGCAGTAAGGGGTCAATAATAAGGCAGCATAAGGCAGTAGGGAATTTAACACAAACAGGAGGCACAGTGCACCCCTCACACACACGCCACATAAATACGTTGTGTGCGTGACACACATGCACATGCACATGCACATGCACATGCACATGCACATGCACATGCACATGCACATGCACATGCACATGCACATGCACATGCACATGCACAAACACATGCACATGCACAAACAAGGGGGGCCCCACAGGCCCCACCTGCAACTGATTACAACACAAACAGAACGGCAGTACCACTTGACAATAAGGGAGCATAAGCAGCAGGTATCAGTAATAAGGCTGCACAAGGCAGTAGGGAGTCAGTAATAAGGAAACATAAGGCAGTAGGGAGTCAGTAATAAGGGAACCTAAGGCAGTAGGGGGTCAGTAATAAGGCAGCATGAGGCAGTAGGGAGTCGGTAATAAGGAAACATAAGGCAGTATGGAGTCAGTAATGAGGCAGCATAAGGCAGTAGGGAGTCAGTAATGAGGCAGCATGAGGCAGTAGGGAGTCAGTAATGAGGCAGCATAAGGCAGTAGGGAGTCAGTAATGAGGCAGCGTGATGCAGTAGGGAGTCAGTAATGAGGCAGCATAAGGCAGTAGGGAGTCAGTAATCAGTAATAAAGATGAATAAGGCAGTAGGGAGTCAGTAATAAGGCAGCATACAGCAGTAGGGAGTCAGTAATAAGGAGCATAAGGCAGTAGGGAGTCAGTAATAAGGAGCATAAGGCAGTAGGGAGTCAATAATAAGGCAGCATAAGGCAGTAGGGAGTCAATAATAAGGCAGCATAAGGCAGTAGGGAGTCAGTAATTAAGGCAGCATAAGGCAGTAAGGAGTCAATAATAAGGCAGCATAAGGCAGTAGGGAGTCAGTAATAAGGCAGCCTAAAGCAATAGTGAGTCAGTAATAAGGCAGCATAAGGCAGTAGGGAGTCAGTGGTAAGGCATCATAAGGTAATAGGGAGTCATAAGGCAGTAGGGAGTCAATAATAAGGCAGCATAAAGCAGTAGGGAGTCAGTAATAAGGCAGCCTAAAGCAATAGTGAGTCAGTAATAAGGCAGCACAAGGCAGTAGGGAGTCAGTGGTAAGGCATCATAAGGTAATAGGGAGTCATAAGTCAGTAGGGAGTCGATAATAAGGCAGCATAAAGCAGTAGGGAGTCAGTAATAATGGAGCATAAGGCAGTAGAGTCAGTAATAAAGCAGCATAAGGCTGTAGGGAGTATTTAGTAATCAGTATATTCGGTCATTTGCACACACATATACACGCACACACCGTTTCCGTATCCGCTATAGACCCAGACCAAGATCAGCAACCGGCAAAGCCAATTGATCCCACTGTTACTCCCATACTGTAACAGCTGCCACTGCCATTCAAATAAAATCTATATGAAGACGAGTAATAATACAAAATGATTGGAATGAGGCGATCATCAAACATTTTCCTTGCGCACTCTTCAAATCAGGTTTAAGGTAAAATAAAGTATTGTGTCTAAAGGTTTGTCATGCCCAATCTGTATGAAACAGATTGGGGAACTGGGAAGAAAAGCTTTTAACTCAGTCAATTACGCCACGCCCACTGAAAAAATATTTACAAACAGAAATAGGTTGGAACATCAATCTGCTCTGTAAAATCCTCAGTGTTAATTTAACTCAGAGAGTGTACAAATGGAACCAATTTGTGCACTCTCTTTTGGACCCATGGTGGTCCCAGGACCTGACGTTGAGAACCAATTCCTTATATACTACGGCTGTTTACTGACGTAGTACTAAACCCCTCAAAATTCTGTGTAATGCCGCATAAGAGAATTCAGGTACTGGTTCTCTCGTGTCAGAGCAGTTTCCTGCCTCTTCAGATTCAGCTGCTCCAGTCGAACCTTATTGAAGCGCTGCCAGAATCGCTCCATGTCCCTATATTCCGCCATTGACTCTGCTATTTCTCTGGGCAGTGGCTCAGTTGCATGCACTCCTTCCTCCGTTGTGCTCGAGGGCGTGACTTTTCCCTGATCACTTGCTAGCTTGACACACATCTCGGCGCGAAACAGAAGTCTCTCCCCCTTCGTACGAATGTCCCGCAGCTTCTTTTCGGCGGCACTGGTGTTCATGACGAGTCTAGTGAGCCGATCCTTCGTTGCCGTGCGCTCACGACCCATCCTCACCTTGACCTGGCGAGCCTTCACCTTCACGTTGTCCGTGCTGACTCTCAGGTCTGTGAACTCACGCTCCCTCTGATTGCCGGCATCCTCCGAGTTTGCCTGTAGCACCATCACGTCCCGTAACTTCTGCAGCTTCCGCAGCTTCTTCGCCTGCTTTATGATCTTTTTGGTACGGGAACGGTCTTCCATAGCCTTCAAAGCGGCCTTAAATTCTACTATTGCTTTTTGGTAACTATCCTCGTCGTCCTGCATGAGTGCGGCCTTCTCGTCTAACTTCTTCTGGTGCGCGATTATGTCCCTCTTTGCGAAGTCCCTCTTTGCGATCTGCATCCTCTGCAATGCGTCATTAACACTTTCGTAGTCCAGATTGGCATAGAATTTCAAGTCAAAATCACGCTTGCGCATCGCCTCGTATACGTCCTTCAAGTAGTTAATCTCTTCCCAGTGCTGTTCCAACCTCTCGTCTCTCTCGGAGTTGAACTCGGCGCTCAGCTCTTGCTGACCGCCTGTCCACAGCTGGTCCACAGCCTTTAGTCTTTCCACCTGCAGAGCCTGCAGCTTGTCTTGGAACTGCAGGTGACAGGTCTGGGCCTGGGCTGCCTGCTGGTGCGCATCGCTGAGGTCACTCGCCAAGGACTTGATTATTCTGCTCTTGCTCATGATCACCTTTTCAAAGACTTGCCTGGACAGGTCAATGTCTTGACGCAGATCCTCCTTGATCGAGGTGCGAAATACATCCAGCCAGTCGCAGTTCACTTGCCGCATGCTCTCAACGCCGAGTTCCTCTTCCTGTTTGAGTTTTTCCAAAAGTAGCTGGAGTTTCTCCTCAGCCGAGGGTCCAGCAGGGCCTTTTTTGGGCTTTGGCATAATGTATAAATTTGTATGAGTGATCCCACTGTGCTTTGCTAATGAATAATAATGAAATGGTAAATGTAATATAAATGTAATATAAATGTAATATATGACCAACCTTGATGAGGTCATTGCTGACCTCAGCCTTGCCCAAATACGGAATTACAGGTCGAAAAGAATGGCTTATTTTCTATCAATTACACACCCCATGAAGCCTTGAATTCATGGAAATTGTTTTGTTTTTGTCGCATTCCTAAGCCAATAATTCAATTACCCGGTGTCAGCTGCGTTAGGAGACCCAATTGGGCATCCACGTTGTGAGCTTGTAGATTCTATTTTCAAAAAATCTTGGGAAAAAAAGGTGAAAACATTTGAATATTCTTGAAACATTTTAACAACACAGATCTTGTATGGGGGTCCCTGACGCAAAATCTTTTCGGAAGGGGGTCCACAGCCACATACAGTACATATTCATTTGGGAGTCCAGTCCATGAAAAGGTTTGAGAACCAGAGGGGCTACAGTGTATATAAATAGATCATTATTGCTCCCACGAGGGAAAGTCAGTTGCCATGGCTATTGTAACAATCATAAAAATACAAGAACAGATAATAGAAACACAGCAGATTAGAATCAATAGCAAGCCAGGTAAAAAAAGGAGGGCCACAAATGAAAGCGAGAGCAAGAGTCACATTGGTCATTAGGGTTATTGTAGTTAACTAAAACTAAAGAAAAACTAAACCCAGAATTGAAAAAACATTTTAGTTAAGCGAAAAAAATGTAAACCCATAACTAACTGAAACTGTATTGTGTGTTTACAAACACCTTAGTTTTAGTCTCGCCAGTATCCAATATGTTTCTTAAAAAATAGAGAAAATATCTACTATGTTCACTATTGTTCTGAGCTTTCTGACTCAAAGTAACACAAAAATGAACAAAAACTAAACTAGCAAACATGTTTGAAAACGAACTACTGAAATGGATGAACATGAAGTCAAAACGAAGTAAAACAAAAACAAATGTAACTATAAATATACCTTTGTCATAAGTATGCTAACCAGACGGAACACCTGGTAGTGGAGCGACAATCGCCATCATTGTACAGGTTCATGGCTACCTGCAAGGACTGACCGAGTCCCATGGGTCCTCTACATGGTGGTATAGGGTGAATATGGGTAACGCCGCTGCTACTCAGCAGCTGAGTACCGGAAGGAAATGTTGGCGCTTGTATTGATGTGACTGGCCGCAACAGACGCTTCAAATGCCAAAGAACCTGAGCCTCCTCAGGAAGAACAGGTTGCTCTCTGGCCCTTCCTCTAGAGCAGCGATTTCCAACCTACAGTATGTGGGCCCCAAAGTAATTGTGCAAAACACTAAGAAGTTAATGATAATATAACATTAATGTAAAAAAATAATGTGAAAAAAATAATAACGGTATTTATTATGTAAAAAAATAGTTTTCTTTGTGATACCAATAAATACAAACGTAAAGTATACTATGTTATTTCCACTGATCCAAGCAATAGATTGATCATTAAAGTAAACGTTTAATGTTTGTCGCGATGCAACGTGTTGGAAGTTTGTATATCTGCTATTTTCACTACTGTAGATTTTATTAATTTTTTCATCATTTTCGCTTATATAATTACAGACCCAAAACAGGGATTGATTATTAATCTATTATTTTGTTAAATTATTGATTATCGATGATCTTTTTTTATAATGTATTAAATCGATTAGTTTGATTAATTGTTGCACCCCTATGCTCAGCTACATAAAATACAGACATTTGCAGTTGCCTATAGCATCAAGTTATGGGGGTAGTTGAAATATATATATAAACATTTCAGAAGCACTGTTCTGCAGAATTCATTCACCCACATTTGAGGCTTGTGCAAAGCTAGCTGCCTGGCGGGGATGAAAATAGAAGGAATCCATCAGCACCAGTGGCTCTCAAAACCTGGGGTCATTGAGGCCGTTCCAGGGGGTCCACAGCTAAAATATTAATAGCAACCAAATGGTCCCTTACGGATCATGTAAATCTGAGTGGAGCCGGTTCCATTTTGTAAACTCTCTGAGTTTACAGCCCGGTGTAAGGGTAGTCCTTTTGGACCATGGGGGTCACGGTCACCGGACACAACGTGTAGAACTAGTGCCTTATATACTGTATACACTGTGTACTGACACAGCACTGAACCCCTCAAAAGGTTTAGTGCCTTTAATGGAATTAATCAAAAGTAATTCCCCACAAGAGCATGCAGGTGCTTGTTCTCTCGTGTCAGAGCAATTTGCTGCTGCTTCAGATACAGCTGCTCCAGTCGAACCTTATTATAGCGCTGCCAGAATTGCTCCAATTCCCTATATTCCGCCATTTCCTCTGCTATTGCTCTGGGCGGTGGCTCCGTTGCGTGAGCTCCCTCCTCCTTTGAGCTTGGCGGCAGGACTTTTACCTGCTCGCCGTCTATCTTGGCACACATCTGGGCTCGAAACAGAAGTCTCTCCCCCTTCGTGCGAGTGTCCCGCAGCTTCTTTTCGGCAGAGCTGGTGTTCATGACGAGCTTGGTAAGCCGGTGCTTTGCCGCGGTGCGCTCACGACTCATCCTCACCTTGACCCTGGTCGCCTTCATGGCCACCTTTCCGACGTTGGCTCTCATTTCCGCGGTCTCCCGCTCCCTCTGATTGCCGTTGTCGCCCGATCCCGCTTGTAGCTGTAGCACCATCGTGTCCCGCATCTTCTGTAGCCCCCGCAGCCTCCTCCCGGTAGCTAAAATCCCTTTGGTGCAGCAACGGTCTTCCATGGCCTTCAAAGAGACCTTAAATTCTGCCTCTGCATGTTCGTAAGTGTCCTCGTCCTGCTTGAGCTCGAGCATATCGTCTCTCTTCTTCTGCTCCTCGAGGTGCTTCGCCGCGAGGTCCCTCTTTGTGATCTGCAGCCTTTGCAACGCGTTGCAAAGGCTTTGGTAGTTCAGGCTGGCATCAAATCTCATGTCAAAATCGCGCTTGCGCATCACCACAGATACATCCTTCAAGTAGTCAATCTCTTCCCGATGCTGCACCAACATCTCATCTCTCTCGGAGTTCAGCTCGGCGCTCAGCTCTTGCTGACCGCCTTTCCAGTGTTGGTCCAGAGCTACCAGTCTTTGCACCTGCAGGTCCTGCAGTTTGTCTTGGAACTGCAGGTGAGAGACCTGGGCCTGGGCCGCCTGCTTCTCTGAATTGTTGAGGTCATCCGCCAAAGACTGGATAATATTATCCTTAATCTTGAGCACTTTTTCAAAGATCACCTTGGATAGATCGATGTCTTTGCGCAGATCGACCCTGAGCTGTTTGCGAAGAACACCCATCCATTCGTAGTTCAGTTTCTGTATGCTGAGAATGCTCAGCTTCTCTTCCTCGTGCAACTTTGCCAAAAGTTGCTGGACTTTCTCCTCGGCTGTGGGTCCACTTGCCTTACCTTTACCCCCCTTCTTTCCCTTTTCCTTTTTCTTTGCCATGATGTCTAAACAGGCCTCGGTGATTCCACTGTGCGTAGCTCAAAATGAATAATAGCAAACAGCAAATATGTTATATACTTAGCGGGCCTCGATGAGGTCATTGCTGACATCAGCAATGACCTCGTAATTACAGGTTGAAAATAATAGAAATACATTACCCACAAACCATCTGAACTGGAAGACATATCCATACTTTCAAGCATGCTGCTTGAAAGTACATTTGTATACACTACTTTATTTCTTATGTAAGGGGGGCTATATACAGAGACCAGTAGGCCGTGAAGTGATCCAGAAAAGGTCACAGTAGAGGGCCCTCAACATTATCAGTCCAGTTCAGCTTATTGTTCAGGTGTACGCCCAGGTACTTGTGTCCATGAACTCCACTGACTCCCCATGGATAGTGCAGGGGACTGGGGGCAGTGGTGGAAAAAGTCATCAATACTGCCATGTAGAAAATACTCTGTTACAAGTAAAAGTCCGGAATTCAAAATGTACTTCCAAAAGTAGAAAGTACTCATTATGCAGAATGTCCCGTTTCAAGTTTTCAAATGAATAAAAAGCTTTTGAAAATAGCCAATGTACAAGCCCACAACGCGTCGCATCGTGGCGCGTTGTGGGCTTGTAGGTCGGCTATTTTCGAATAGCCAAAGTATACGTTACGGCGGAAGTGGTTAATATATGTTTTGGAATAATGATGGAAATCCACAAAGTAAATAGAAACTAAAGTTTTCAAATAATTGCAGTGGAGTAAAAATGCAATATTTGACTCTGAAATGTAATGGAGTAGAAGTTAAAGTATTGATATTGAAAATTGGAAATACTCAGTACAGTTCAGTAAACTAAAACAGCCTCAAAAGTGTACTTAAGTACAGTACTTAGTTACTTTCCACCACTGTACATAACTGTGGTGATTCTGTCTGTTTTGCTACTTGACTTTAAAGGGATAGTTCACCACTTCACCCCCAAAATGATTTTTTTCCTATCGATTAGTCACCCCATGGAGACTTGAATTTATGAATAGTTTTTTTGTTTTTTGTCGCATTACTAAGCCAATAATTTGATGACCAGCAGCGGTTTCGGTAGGAGACACAAAGTGTTTCCTTTATGTCTCCTACCGGAACCGCTGCCTACCGGTCCGCTGGTCATCAACTTAATTGGCTTAGGAATGCGACAAAAACAAAAACAAATCCATGAATTCTACTCTCCATGGGGTGACTAATCGATAGGAAAAAAGTATTTCTTTGGTAGAACTATCCCTTTAACTGGCTCTTGTGTTTTCTACGCTGCCCGCTGTTAATCCACAGTGACGTCACGTGTCTGGGGTTAATCTGGAGTAGATGAGACTAGCCCAGATCCTGAAAATGGCTTAGGAGTGAAGGGAGTGTGAATAGGGCTTAACACAGGATCAATAACATGTCCTGTCCAACAGCAAATGTCACTTACGAGTGAGTGTGTGTGTGTGTGTGTGTGTGTGTGTGTGTGTGTGTGTGTGTGTGTGTGTGTGTGTGTGTGTGTGTGTGTGTGTGTGTGTGTGTGTGTGTGTGTGTGTGTGTGTGTGTGTGTGTGTGTGTGTGCGTGTGCGTGTGCGTGTGTGTGTGTGTGTGTAGCACTGAAAGGGAACTGGGGTAGTGGGGCTCTGTCGTTTCAATATGGAGCAGTGTACTAGTACAAGTTTGGTATTCAAAATGTACTTGAGGAAAAGTGCAAAAGTATTGGCATCAAAATATACTTAATGCACCAAAAGTAAAAGTACTTGTTATGCAGTGTGTCCCATTTCACAAGTTTGTTAGTGGAAAAATCTTTTGAAAATAGCAGATCTACAAGCTTGTCGTTCGGCTATTTTCAAATAGCCAAAGTATATATAGGGTTGAAGTGGTTAGTGTATGTTTTGTAATATTACTCAAAATCTTCAAAGTAACTAGTAACTAAAGTCACGTTGTGACGCGTTGTGAGCTTGTAGATCTGCTATTTTTCGTGAAGAGACTTGGTGTTCTGTAGGCTGGAAAAAAAACGCACCAAGTACAGTTGAACTCAGGTCCCTTTTACTAAGTATAGAGGGTCTAAGTGGTTAAACTGAAGTGACATTGATAAATTCCAAATATTATTATTAAGTATTCTGAGGCACCCCTGGACTTGCGTCAAGGCACCCAAGGGTGCCACGGCACCCACTTTGAGAAGCCCGTGACTAGAGTGAAGTTGGAAGGCTTACAGCAGTTGATTGGATTAAACAATCACCTGATTGATTGGACTCCTTCCTCCTGGAAGACAAGTTCACTTTTCCTGATCACTAGGTCAGGAAAAGTGAACCCGGGGTGTGAAACCGTTCTCTCTCCATCTACAGCATTGGTTCTCAAAGTGGGGTCCGGGGACCCCCAGGGGTCCTTGAGGGGGTTCCAGGGGGTCCCCAGGGGGTCCCCAGCTAAATGATGGATAGGAACCAAATGGACCCTTATGGGTCTGTAACTCTGAGAGTGTACAAATGTACACTGTACAAAACGAGAGTGTACAAATGTACAAGTACTAACGGGTCCATTTGGGTACACTCTCAGAGTTAAATTGACATAGATTTTACAATATAAATTGCTGTCCAAGTGATAGGAATGCCATTAAATGGGGGTCCGTAGCCTAATGCATGTCAAAGTGTGGGTCCTTTGAAGTTAAAATGGTTGAGAATCACTGCTAGAGAGCCGTAAAAATCTCTTATGGGGGCCATGGCTTATCTTTTCAAATCGGGGTCCGCTGGCTAATAAGCGTCAATTTGGGGGTCCTTGACATAAAAAAGTTTGAGAACCACTGGCATAGCTAGTCTACACAAGTACCAGAGCCATGGCACAGAGCTGTGTGTACTGTATGTGTGCTGGCCTCCATTCCTTGCTCAGGTGAGGCTTGTGGGAATTACGGCTCTTGATTGTTTAATCTGATCAGGGGGGGATTGGTGACATCCGGAGGCCAAATCCTGTGCCGAGCCCCCCCCCCCTCCTCCTCCTCGTCAGGAGCGTGCAGGGATGAGCCCTGGCGAAGAGCAGCAGAACGGACATCAGCACATCAGCTCCTCAGTCAGTGTGAGGGAAGCCGAGACGTCAACTCAACACATTTCTCTGGTTTAACGGGGCATCCCACCATTCAACAGGTAAGGGAGACGTTTGTCTCATTGTCTTACATTAAGAAGGTATTTCTTACTTCTCACTATACAACCACCAAGACAAGCTGCGGCTGAATTTGAATGAAATGCAGCAGAATACATCAAGTGTATAATAATAAATAATAAATACAAGTGGCATCAACGATGTAGGCACTGGGGAGGATAGGATGCCATGGAGAGATAATGCTTAATAAGAGTTTACATTATTTTATATAGTACTCTATAGAATACTATAATATAGCATTATACTAAATAGAATATTGTATTGTTTTATACTACCTAGAATACTATACAGTAATTTACTATAGAACACTTTAATATAGGCTAGTATTTTACCATATAGAAAAATACAATAGAATTTAGTATTATACTATGCTGTATATAATAATATAATACTATAATATAATACTTTACTATGTGGAATACAATAATATAGTGCTATACTACATACTGTAGAATACTATAATATAATATTTAATAATTTGGTATTATACTATATAGAACAATATAATATAGTGTTATATTTTGCCAGGCTATAGAATACTATGATATAGTATTCTATAATCTTGCATTTGCCAGTATTTGTTGGGTTAGGGTCAGGGTTATGAACCAGTGTGTGCATGTGGTAATTTATCATGTTGTATATCAGGTGGTAATTTATCATGTTGTATATCAGGTGGTAATTAAGCATGTTGTATATCAGGTGGTAATTAAGCATGTTGTATATCAGGTGGTAATTAAGCATGTTGTATGATCAGGTAGTAATTAAAACTATGATGTCTTTGCTCCCACAGCCAGGATGGCTCGGGACATGTCTGATAAGGAAATCCTGAAAATGGAGATGGATCAGTTGACGAAAGAGGTTAACACCCCACGCACAGCAGTGAGTTCAAAGCTCCTCTCCTTTTAACCACCTAATCCACTTAATGTTCAGTACTTTTACTTCTACTCCACTACATCTCAGAGGCAAATCTTGTACTTTTACTCCACTACAATTATTTGGAAACTTTAGTTACTAGTTACTTTGTAGATTTTGATTATTATTACAAAACACACATTAACCAACAGCCCTATATATATTTTGGCCATTTGAAAATAGTAGATCTACAAGCTCGGAATGCAACACATCGTGAGCTTGTGGATCTGCTATTTTCAAAATATTTATATACAATTTGTACATTAGAAAAGGTGTGAAAGGAGACATTCTGCATAATGAGTACTATTTTTGGAACTTTAAGTACATTTTGATACCAATACTTTTGTACTTTTACGTAAGTCAATTTTGAATTCCGGACTTTTACTTGAAACAGAGTATTTCTACAGTATTGATACTTTTACTTAAATGAAACATTTGAATACTTTTTCCACCACTGAGTAAACCCCAGCATTCGCAGATCGACAAGCTATTTGCCGATCGTCTATTTTCAGCGACAAATACAGAAAACAAAAAAGACACTAGAGCACTGAGGGACTTGGATCAAACATATAGAGGGTTTAATTGGTGGAGTATTAACACAATGAAAAAATATGAGCTTAATCTAAGTGTAGACTGTGTGCATTATGAATGAAAAATAAGTATAGGCAGTATTTTTGTTAACCTACCAGTAGTCATTATCTTAATTGTTATCAATTGCAATATGTTCTCTTATTTCCGTTTTAATATAAATCCTCATATTACACTTTTAAAAACTGACTGTAACATACAGGGTTGTTTTCTACCTTTCTCTTCTGACTAACAGGTCGGTGCAAACTGTCAAGATACTATTGACTGGGTGGAGGGCAAGGCAGCAGAGGACCCCCTGATCAAAGGCGTTCCAGATGACAAGAACCCCTACAAGGGAGACAAGGGAGGCTGTATAATAACATAACACACACATACGACGCCACAGGAAGACTCCGCTGTTGTCGTTTGGGGATTTTTTTTATCAGTCACTCCCATCCTGTAGAATCCATGTGGAAGAGCCTTCAAGAGGCTCGGAGACTGTTTGGTGTGATGTTGTATTGGTACAACCACAGAACCTCCCTGTTCCCCCCTATCACTGGATTATATACTGTATATTGATATGGATATGGATATGGATATGTACCTTGGTCAATTTGTAATTAAACACAAATAGATGTACAAAGCTTTGACCTGGTCTGGCTGTTTGATGTTATTGTTAGTCTGTACAGCAGGGGTCGGCAAGTAAGTTTGGCCTCGGGCCAAACTTTTTCAAAGCCATTAGATTGTGGGCTAGAACACAATCAATGGCTAATTTAGGACCTGGAACAACCGTATATACAATAATAATTATATTGTTATAAAGGATACTACATAAAGATGTGGTATAACAATTGATAGAAACGCATGTGGAATCAAATGTTACAGGTGCACACAGAAATGCTTATGTAATCCTTGTTGTGCAAGCGTCATCCTTGAATGTTTCACTTAGAGGATATTTTGTTCATTTTATCTGGAGACAGAGAGTCATACTCCTTTTCGAACAAGAGCTCTTTCATGGTTCAAGGTCTCTTAGAACGGAGAGAAACAATGGATCATTCAAGGCATGTGAAACACAGCTTTGGTTTGTTTTTTAAACGTGAGAGATTTTTTCATCCAAAAGTCTCAAGAGGAAAGTTGACAGTGAAAACATAACATTCAACATGACGGGCCAGTTCTGGCCCACGGGCCGCCTTTTGCCTACCACAGCTGTACAGTATACCTGATTAATACTTTATGATCGCTTGTTGTCATACACACACACACACACACACACACACACACACACACACACACACACACACACACACACACACACACACACACACACACACACACACACACAGTTTGATATGCATTACATCACAGATTAATTTGATAGCATTTTTATCTCTGGGGCGGTGGGACCCCAATTGACGCGGTAAAATCTTCAGTGTTAATCTAACTCTGAGACATCTCAGACCCCCTAAGGGTCCATTCGGAGTTTGGAGTAGCTATCAATCGTGCAACTGCGGACCCCCTCAAGGACCCCTGGCTGTCCCAAGACCCCACATTTACTTAACTCTAATATGGATCCACCTATTAGCACTTGTCTAAGCATGGCTATTCTTCACACCCACTATAAAACTCATACACATCAACATACAATACAATAGACACAACAAACAGACAATAAGTTAAACGATATATAAACTAGAATCGGGTGCAATAAAGAAAATAAAACAACTTTCAGAAATATACAACTTTACAATATTGAATAACAAGCAGTATTGTACAGTACAGGCCATCTCTGCACAGAGCAGTGGGGGTCAATCTGTTACGACACGAGAGCACGGTGACACAAAGTCATTCGAGTCGTGTGCCAGGTCAGGTGCTGCTTATAGAGTCATCATTCATAATAGGATTATTTAGCCATGCTCTTTGGTCCGCTGACACACTGCAGCTTCCTGTGTCAAAGACTTTAAGCTCATTTCTACACAGCTCTTTGAGCTTTGAGGAGCATCCAACTATAGTAGTTTGTTTAGTCTCAGTCTTTATAATATAATGTAGTATAATATAATATAATATAGTATAATATATTGTAAGTAATAAGTATAGTATATAATAGGTTGCGACATATTCAGTTTTTCTGAGATACAGCATAAGGCACACACACAATATACAGTACATACATTTCAGAAAGCTTATCAGCAAGCTGCATGGATGGGATATCTCCACATTTACTCTTATCTGATAAGGTAATTTAGATAAGGGATATGTTGTGGCTAATTCACAGTAGACTTTAAACATAATGTGGTGCACCTTTATGTCTTTACTACAGTACAGATAATGAACCACTTTCAACCTATTATGAAAATCACACACACACACACACACACACACACACACACACACACACACACACACACACACACACACACACACACACACACACACACACACACACACACACACACACACACACACACACACACACACACACACACACACACACACACACACACACACGGTTACTTTTGAGGACAATCACCACATTGCTGCATGTGAGACCTGAAGCTCATCAGTGTCCTCAACAGGCTCTGTGATGTCATATCTACAATGTACATAATGTCATATCTGAATTTTTATTCTCAGGTTGTACTATCTTATGCACACCTGATCAGCTCAGAGACGGGTGCGTAGGCAGGGATCCGACGTATATAATGAAATAAAATGACCAAGCACACCGATATGATGATAAAGCACAACTTTATTTAAGCAACGTTTCGGTCAATAGACCTTGCCTGACCTTGGATGCCTGAAGGAGGTCTATTGACCGAAACGTTGCTTAAATAAAGTTGTCCCTATAGTGCAAGTGTAGACGGTGTGCGGGTCATTTTATTTTATCATATACTCTCAGGATGTAACAATGGACCCTTTTGAGTCCATTTTGCACTCAGAATAAAACAAACACGGCAGATGTGACTGTGTGTACACTACAGAAAAAAGATCGATTGACACCTACAGGCCGGAAATAGAATATGGTGCCAACACTTATTTGACTGTATAATCTCCTGGGAAAAAAACAGTGTCTTTCACCCTTCGTCTTTATCTTTACTGCTTGTCATAACAAGAGTAGAATTACATGTCTGACTCTTGCCCTTGTTTGCCCACAGTCCTTATTGACATGGTGCAGTATAAAAGAGAGTTGGCCAAGTGAGCATCTTTCACTAACAGCTAATCAACCAACTCTGACAGTATAGTGGCTTCGTTTTGCCGTCATGTGGCTGTTGATTTTCCTGGTGTGGCTGGCGGTATGGGCCGGTGGATCGTACTGGTATCTGTTTGGGAAGAAGAGTCCCTTCTCGCTGGAGTCAGTGAGACCGCCTGCCCCTCGCGAGCTTGACCAGAGGAAGAGGGACAAAGTCATCAAGAACGGTAAATAAAAGCAGTGATTCTAAACCGTTTTAGATTTTTTAGGACAGTGGTTCTCAACCTGTGGGGTGGGACCCCCAGGCGGGGGTCACCAAATGATTTTTTATTTGGGGGGGGGGGGGGGGGGACGACGACAGTGACAGTGAAGTGACAATTTAAGGACTTTTAAGACCTTTTTAATAACTCAAAAAAGAAAAGAAAAAAGGCCATTACTGCATCAAAAGTAATCAACAAACTATACTATAAAAAAAAAGTCAAACTAAATGCAATGTCTCAACTCCTACAATTTCAAGTGCTTATCAGGGTGGGGGGTCCCCAGTTCAAATACGATTATTTTGGGGGGTCAAGGCCTGAAAAGGTTGAGAACCACTGCTCTAGGACCCCCGGTTTGATCTAAATTAGACCACGCACAACCACTGAGCTGAATCTACACCGTAAAATCAGTGTTTTACAGTGACAGATAACCCCCTAAGGATACCATTGGTTTCTAAACTATCAATCGTGCAAATAGGGACCCACAATCTTTGAATATATATGTTTTTTAAAGCGAACATTTTTAACTCAAATCTTTGCTTCTGGGGGTCCCTGGATCAACATATTTTTGAGATGGGGGGTCGGCGGCCAAATACATATCATTTTGACATGAAAAGGTTTGAGAACCACTGATATAGCAACATACATTTTTCAGAAAACTGTTTAGAACTTAGATTTGGAAGACATTTGTATAATCGACCTCAGGTCTTAATGGGTATAGTACAGTCATAATATCTACAGCTGAAGATAGGACATGAGCTGAACAGTATAGTATGTACAACACATTCTGCATGGAGACTTGTACAATACTTGTTGTTGAAGCCATTACTATTCTGCACCAAATCCACTTCATCCAATAGCAGGAGAAACATTTCAAAGTGTATAATCCCTATTTGATTAAAACAGTCCTTAATAATGTGGCTATGCGGTTTCATAACACTGTTTGTTTAATCATTGAAAACACATGCACGCACACACACACACACACACATTTCACTTGGAAACTAGAGACCACATCATTTGAATCAAAGGACCCTTCTATGTCAAGCTGCCCTGACATAATAGTTTTATCTTTTATGGTCACTAATGTAATTTAGACTTTATTATACGACCCAAGTTTTCCCTGTCTGTCATAACATATTGCGTTGCATGTTGTCAGGTGGAAACCTTGTATGTCCGTTCCTTTTGTTATTATTGTGCGACGTGTTGTGAGCTTGTAGATCAGCTATTTTCACTGCTTTTGTGTGACACTGTGACACTTGTATGATGAAGTAGGGCATTCATTTATGAAAAAACATGGAGATAAGAGGTTTCTACCCGACAGCAACAATAGATTTTAAATTATGCACCAGTGACTGTACTAGAAGTGCTATCTTTCATGTGTGCTGTTTATCTTAATGAAATTATGACCACGAGATTATAGCAACACCCTAATCTGCTATTTATTGCCGAGATAGAAAACCCTGTTCAGGAACTACGCGTTAACAATCGACAGACTCGAGCAAGGCAACCTTCAGACTTGAATCTTATCAATAGTAAATGATATAACACACATTTGAAACCAACTTTAACTTAAACATTTATCTATTCCTCACGTTACGTCGAGACAAGTTGCAAAGTATTGTGCATCCTGTTAAGTCCATAGCCGATCTACCTTCTCACAATATGTTGCATCACAACGAATTGTGAGCTTTTACTGTAGATCTGTTATTTTAGCTTTTTGAGGGAAATGTTTTGATACTATTGAAAAGAAGTATTTGCCTTTTAATGACATGCCCAGGATAGGGACGGCCGGTTTGAAAGTGGTTAAAACTATTAAATGACCACAATAAGATTACCTATTCTTGGACACCACTTAATTTGTGAGTTTTGTAGTTTTGTAACTTATAACTTTGGAATGTATTGAAACAAAGAATGATAATGGTTTCAAATAAGGACAGTGAACTCATACTGTATTGATCAGCGGTTCTAAAAGTGGGGTCCGGGGACCCCCAGGGGTCCTTCAGGGGTTACAGGGGGTCCCCAGCTAAATGATTGATAGAGAGAGAAATCGGTTCCATTCGTATACTGTCAGAGTTAAATTGACACTGATGATAGCGTAAATTGGGGTCCCAGAGATTAATAAAAAGACAAAAGAAAAATCATATCAAATGTGGGTCCGTGACCTAATGAATATCAAACTAAAAAGTTTGATAAAGACTGGTATAGATGTATGTTCTGAAACATGTGTGCCAATGATCTGTGTCCAGGTTTCAGCGTTGACAAGGTGCCTCAGAACCTGGACGTCATCGTCATCGGCAGTGGTATCGGAGGCCTGACAGCTGCAGCTGTGCTGGCCAAGGCGGGGAAGAAGGTCCTGCTGCTGGAACAGCATGAGCAGGCTGGAGGCTGCTGCCACACCTTCATAGAGAAAGGCTTTGAGTTTGATGTCGGTAAGAGAACCCATGTGGGAATTTATATAAAGCCAGCAGATATCAAAGAAATAGCCGATCTACAAGCTCACACAACATGTTGCATCACAAGCCATTGTGAGCTGGTAGATCTTGCTGAGCAACACTGGCGTGTTGGCGTGTGGGTGAAATCGCCTGCTCATCTAAAGGTATACAACAAACGATGTTTGTGGAATGCCTTGTTATACAGTATGTAGGCCTAGCTGAGGCAAACATATATATTGGCTGTTTTTGTATGCAAGTCTCTCTGCCTGCAATGACTCAATGCAGTATCATCGTCAAAACACAACACAATGGCATATAATCTAATATGATTAGACCTTCACCTCCAACTCAATATCTCATATGTGGAGGAATTTGGGGGTCAATGGCCAGTGTGCATAACTCCTGAACTATTCATTAAAGAAGGATGAGAGTAGCCTGGCATGTCCAGACTAATATCACTGCGTAGATATTGGGCTGGAACTTCGGTGTGGAAGATTCATTTACAAAGGGCGGTTACAAACAGATTCAAACGTCACAGCAAAAAAAATCCCACTTTGAATAGTGGGCTCTGATTGGTCACCCACAACTCTGGGGTGAGCGAAATGTAATTCAAACCGAAGAGTGCCAGACCAATCTGCCCAGGGTAAAAAAATATATAGCTGTGGCAGATTCGTCTGGTTTCCAGGCTATCGGATGAAAGTGGATGCATGTGAAAGCTTGTCTCAAGCCATTTCCCTTCCCTGCATTACATTTCCAAGATAATGTAAGATGATGATGCATATTTGTCTCTGAATCCCGAAAGGGAAAGAGGTGATACTGCAAACTGTAAATTCAAAATCAACAGGAAGAGTGTTGCATCATTTGAATCTGGAAGGCAATTAACCAAGCCGGCTTTCTTGCCATAGTGTAAAAGTACATACAGTACATAATACGTGTATGTTCTTTTTTCTGACTTGAGTTCAATCAGTTCCTTCTCGTTCATCACGCAGGGCTTCACTACATTGGCCAGCTCCACGAGAACAGCCTTCTTCGCATCGCCTTTGACCAGATCAGCGAGGGCCAGCTGGAGTTCCACGAGCTGGACCAGCACTTTGACACCATCCAGATCGGCCTGGGCGAGGAGAAGCGTGAGTACACCATCTACACCGGCAAGACCGAGATGGAGGCCCACCTGAAGAAGCAGTTCCCAGATGACACGGCCGCCATTGAGACGTTCTTCAAAATCATGAAGGTATAGAACAGACTGGGGCCGCTTCAACTATTTATTATTTTCTTAGCGATTAATCCATCGATTACTTTTTAGATTAATAGAGAAACGTGGTTTAAAATAAAATAAAAGTAAATTAACCGAATCTGGTATTAACCAAGCGTTATTTTATACTTTGTCGCACGACAGTGTCATGCAATTATAGTGAAAATAGACGATCTACGAAGTTGTCGATCAGCATTTTATTTCATATATTCTTTTATGATAAAGAAAAACATCACATGGATGCAACTGGGACGTATCATCAGTGTTGTAGCCTGGGGTCATAGGGTGTTTCGGGTCTCGCAACATACAACATACACCCTCGCTACGTCCCAGTAGCACCCACGGTCAGACCTATAGGGAAAGACAGGGCAGTCCGCTTCTCCGGAAGTACTCTGCCGGGACTCGGGGAGGCTCTGGCACGTGGAGGGACTAGGCTCTGTGGGTTGTCTCCTGGCCGGGCTCCTCCTTCGTCTCACCAGGTCCAGGACCTGAGCGCTGCGCCAGATCAGGTGCACCGCCCCGATCCAAACATTTCCTTCTGGCGTGATGGTTCCTTGGAACGATACCACTAGATTGGGCCGTCTAATGGTATTAGCTCTGCTTGCGGTACGCTGGAATGGCCCTCCTAAAGGCCTAACCGCGGGTTTGTTGGGCTTCTTCCTCACGGAAGACACAGCATGGGGCGCTAACCCATACTTCTCCCGGGGTGCCGTCTACATTCCGGCTGTCAACAGTCTCTCCTGTGGTCACCAAACTATTCCTGGTTGTCACGTAGTCTATAAATTCCTATGAGCCACTATAAATAGAATAACTGATAAAGAAAAACATCACATGGATGCAACTGGGACGTATCATCAGTGTTGTAGCCTGGGGTCATAGGGTGTTTCGGGTCTCGCAACATACAACATACACCCTCACCCAGGTGACCCAGCCAGGGTTGATCAAGCCCCGACTTACGTCCCAGTAGCACCCACGGTCAGACCTATAGGGAAAGACAGGGCAGTCCGCTTCTCCGGAAGTACTCTGCCGGGACTCGGGGAGGCTCTGGCACGTGGAGGGACTAGGCTCTGTGGGTTGTCTCCTGGCCGGGCTCCTCCTTCGTCTCACCAGGTCCAGGACCTGAGCGCTGCGCCAGATCAGGTGCACCGCCCCGATCCAAACATTTCCTTCTGGCGTGATGGTTCCTTGGAACGATACCACTAGATTGGGCCGTCTAATGGTATTAGCTCTGCTTGCGGTACGCTGGAATGGCCCTCCTAAAGGCCTAACCGCGGGTTTGTTGGGCTTCTTCCTCACGGAAGACACAGCATGGGGCGCTAACCCATACTGCTCCCGGGGTGCCGTCTACATTCCGGCTGTCAACAGTCTCTCCTGTGGTCACCAAACTATTCCTGGTTGTCACGTAGACTATAAATTCCTATGAGCCACTATAAATAGAATAACTGATAAAGAAAAACATCACATGGATGCAACTGGGACGTATCATCAGTGTTGTAGCCTGGGGTCATAGGGTGTTTCGGGTCTCGCAACATACAACATACACCCTCACCCAGGTGACCCAGCCAGGGTTGATCAAGCCCCGACTTACGTCCCAGTAGCACCCACGGTCAGACCTATAGGGAAAGACAGGGCAGTCCGCTTCTCCGGAAGTACTCTGCCGGGACTCGGGGAGGCTCTGGCACGTGGAGGGACTAGGCTCTGTGGGTTGTCTCCTGGCCGGGCTCCTCCTTCGTCTCACCAGGTCCAGGACCTGAGCGCTGCGCCAGATCAGGTGCACCGCCCCGATCCAAACATTTCCTTCTGGCGTGATGGTTCCTTGGAACGATACCACTAGATTGGGCCGTCTAATGGTATTATAAACTATTATCGCCTACTGTATAATAATGACATGCCAAAAATAGATCGGTCTGAGTTTTCATTGTTATACCGATAAATAGGATCTTTGCCATTGATCCAAGCAGGAACATAATCAATTGATTGATCATTAAAATAAACATGCTCTGAAAACGCACATGGCTTTCAAGATTTTCAAGTGGGCCCCGAGCCGAAAAAGGTCGAGAACCACTGCTCTACCATACAGATTGGATGAAATAACATTTTATTCATTAGCGCATTAAAACTGGGAAAGCATCTGTGTCATTTTAGATTTTAGCTATTCAAAAATAGCAGATATACATCTCATAGCGTGTCACTCTGTGCCACGCTATGACCTTGTAGATCTGCTATTTCTGAAAAATCATGAAAATGGTTGCAAATCTTGGAATACATACAGTATATATTTTTTAACTAAAATCTTTGCTTCCGGGGGTCCCTGTAACAACATATTTGGGGGTCGGGGGCCAAATACATGACTGATATAGCAACATACGTTTTTTTTTAAACTGTCAGGATGTGGAAGACATATGTAGAATCGGTCTCAGGTCTTAATGGGTTAACATATTAAGTTCCGGATTGCAGCTTTATGGCGATTCGCAGACATTTTCATTTTAATGTGAATTCCTGAAGTCCTTTTGTTTTCCAACAGGTCTCTGCCAAGAAGACCCACTACCTGGCAACCCTGAAGCTAATCCCACGCTGGTTTTCTCTGTTCCTGCTCAAGACCCGCATCGCACACTTTGTGTCAGAAATCTTCACCCTCACTGGCACTGGTGCCACTGGCCTGGTCGAGACCTTGACCTCCAACAAAGACCTCCACGTCATCTTTTCCTATCTGTTTTATGGTCAGTTCTCCTGGACGTTACCAATGTCACCAAAGTCTTCGTAACACCTCTAAGAGTACAAGACTGAATCTGGGAACCTTGTAAGCAGGGTTCAATTTATATACCTCATCATATGACAATTACATTTGGGGTGGGCGGCCATAGCTGAATGTGTTGTCCTTGCTTACTAAAAGTCGCTCTGGATTAAGAGCGTCTGCTAAATGCCAAAATCGTAAATTGTAAATTGTAGAGAGCCTGTCTGGGAAGCAGACGGTCCCAGGTTCGACTCCCGGCCCCAACCGATGTGTCGAGGTGTCCCTGCCTAACTGCTCCTCCTGAGCTTGTAGATCGGCTATCTTCGCTGCTTTGTCATTTAAAAAATGAAATCCTAAAATAGGGATGCGAGGGTTAATGTGGTTAACTTATGTACAGTATGTATATGTATTTAATTCAGTCTGACAAGAAACAGGGATAAAACATATATCCACCGGCCATAAATATGAATCACCATAGGGGGGATATCAGAAGCAGAGGCATTAACTATGCTTAGCTTTTGAGACAGATGAAGTGTGCACAATGTATTCCAATGTATATAATTGTATGATGCTTATCACACAACACAATAAATCCAGTGAGAACGGGAACTGTACGAGCCAAAAGAGGGACGCTCCCAGGCTAGGTTCTAACATAGTTAATGTATGCAAATGTAAGGGTTTAAAACAACAACTATTATGTGCATATGACATTATGTGTCTACTTCCAGGTGTGCCACCAAAGGACTCCAGTATCGTCATCAATGCCTTGCTGATTCATCACTACAAGCGCGGCGCCTACTATCCCAAGGGGGGCGCCAGTGAGATCGCCTATCACATCATCCGTACCATCCAGAACCACGGAGGCACCTGTCTGGTCAGGGCCCCCGTCACCAAGATCCTGGTCAACGACAACAACACAGCCTACGGTAAGGACTGACTCCAGTTCATTACGGCACAGGAGCAGTTTAATACAGTGCTTCTCAAACTTTCCCCAGATTGATATGCATTAGGCCACGCACCCCCATGAGAGATGTTTTAAATAAAAGTAGCATTACCACAATGTAACAGTTCTGTTACAGAACCCTTCAAACTTTCACTTGAGTCAAAGTACAAAAGTATTGGCATCAAAATATATTCCTACAGTAAATGGCCCATTTCACTCTTTTTATCTAGTAGCCTATGTATTAAATCAGGGCGACATTCTGGTATGAATTGTCTCTGTTGTGTGTCGTGTTTATGAAGGTGTGAAGGTGAGGAAGGGCCTCTCCGAGGAAGTGGAGATTCACGCTCCCATCATCGTCTCCAACTGTGGCCTCTTCACCACCTTCCAGAAACTGGTCCCACCTCACGTCACAACAAAGCCTGGTAGGTACTATACTAATACACTTCACAAATGTTATTCTGTCCAATCTGTATGGTAGAGTATATTAATACAATATAACTTAAACAAATAGGGGTCGTTGTATTTTGTCTCCCTGCTCTTCTATTGAGACATTTAGATCCTGTGTCTAGGTTAGACACAACCTTTTCACACAATCCTATTTCTGGTTTGACGTGCATTTTGAAATCACATTTTACCCCTGAGCAAGCAGGCAGGCTCTATTAGCTCAGTGGTTAACATTTCAGCACTTGCGCAGGAGACCCAGGTTCAAATCTGGGGTAGAACAGGAAAGTTACGTAGTGCTGCTTTTAAGTAAATGTGCTACTTTTACGTCCCTCACAGATGTTCAACAGAGGCTGGACATGATGAAACACGGCAGGGGGTCCTTCCTGGTGTTCTCCGGGTTCGAGGGGACCCAGGAGGAGCTGGGCCTGGTGTCCACCAACTTCTGGCTCTTCAAGAACAACGACCTGGATCAATCGTAAGCATGATGACACACATGGGAATATGATGCAGGAAGAGTGGGCCCCATCACAACCATGTTAAATTGGCTATTTTTCCACTTGTGCTGCTCTCAGAGCCCACAAGGCGGAGCTAGCGTATAGCGTAACAGTAATAGTAAGAATCATTTACACAGGCAGAGAGCAGTCTCTGCTGTTTGTTGCCTCTGCTTGGAGAATGAGAATGAATCATGCATGTAACATCTTGTCAGAAGAGACAAAATAATAATAATAATAACAACAACAGCTATAATAATATTGTGAAAATCTGAGGTAACTCCTGTGTTTGTAGGATGGAGGACTACTTCGCTCTGAGCAAAGAGGAAGCGCCTGATAACATTCCCATGATGTTCATCACCATGCCTTCTGCTAAAGACCCCGAGGCCAAGATCAGACACCCAGGTACACAAACACACACTTAATAACACCACCTGACACTTCTAGAGTTCAGTGAACAAATTTTACTGTGTACTACTATTCCTACTACTACTACTACTACTACTACTGCTGCTACTACACGCCCTATAACTGCACCAGGCTTTGTTTTACGCTACAAACTCCCACAAACTTGAATTAATATGAAAATGGCAGCCAACTTTAAATATCCAGCAAACACAGACACATGCATGTTGTACTGAGCTTAAATTACCCAGTAAGGCCATCACGTTGCTTACTACTTTCTTGTAGTGTATATGTATATTGACATACTTGTATACCGTACACCAGATCCTATAATAAGAGCCATGCTGGGTCTTTATAAAAGAACATAGAAATTGGTGTGTGTGTGTGTGTGCGTGCGTGCGTGCGTGCGTGCGTGCGTGCGTGCGTGCGTGCGTGCGTGCGTGCGCCATGCATGCATGTGTGTTTAGTGGGAAACTAATACAGCCTGTACCTCGTGTCTTGTCTGTCTACAGGAAAGTCTTGCATGACCATACTGACCATGGTGAACTATGAGTGGTTTGAGGAGTGGACGGACACCACAGTGCGTAAGAGGGGCGACGAATACCACGACTACAAGATGAGATTCGCAAACAACGTCTTCAACTGGGCCTGCACTATATTCCCCAAAATCAAAGACAAGGTAACTTAACTCTCCATCACAAAAGCGCAGTCCAATTAATCCACTGTATTCATAGTAAAGTCTTTAATTAATATGATTTTCTTCTCTGTTCTATAAACTCATCAATGAATGCCAATGAATGTTTTTTACTTTACATTGCTATGATTTGTCTTTCCACGGCATGGCACTGGAGGGGCCAAGCCATCTAGAAGACAGTGAGTGTGTGTGTGTGTGTGTGTGTGTGTGTGTGTGTGTGTGTGTGTGTGTGTGTGTGTGTGTGTGTGTGTGTGTGTGTGTGTGTGTGTGTGTGTGAGTGTGAGTGTGAGTGTGAGTGTGAGTGTGTGTGTGTGTGTGTGTGTGTCCACGGCTAATTTCACAAACCAGTCCACTGTACTGATCAGCCCCAAATTTCTGGTGCATGCTACCAGTTGGCCAAATAAGTAAATCCAAGAATATACTTTTTTCTGAACTTTAAAGGGGGGTAAAAGCAATATTCTTTGTTAAAAGTGTTACATTGATATATATTCCAATAGTAATCATTGCTGTCCACATTTTTTTTACTTGAGAACTACTTTTAAAATGACCAGCTCAACAAGGTCTACCCCAAAAAATGATTATCCCATTGCAGAAAAACATTACCCGAGGGGGCTTTGGAATAGCCCTTCGAAATAGAAATAGTTCCATTCTGTATGGAAGTAGTAGGTTTTCGGGTTCTTTGCCTTGCACATTTTTATATAACTTTATAATACAACTGACGTTTGTGAGCAACACTCAGCAACACGCAAACAAATGCCTACTATAGGAGATGTGAAGGTAGCTGAGGCCCTTCTTGATGTCAATCTATCAAGTCACCTTAATCCAAGTGGCAGATACCAAAAAGAGGAGTTTTTGGATTTGACAGGGGTCTCCAGTCTTCTCTCCTTCTGATTGTTTAGTACTGACTTCATAGACTGGCCACATGGTGTCAGAGATCCACAGTCTTGTTTTTTTCTTGTCCTCAGCTGGTGTTCCAGGAGGTAGCCACCCCTCTCACCAACATGCACTACCTGGGAGCCCAGCGTGGAGCCATGTACTCTGCAGAACACAACCTGGACCGCTTCCACGCTGAGGCCGTGGCCAAGAACAGGTGTGACACTCCGGTCAAAAACCTCTACATCTCTGGTAAGACAGCCTGCCTCCAGGACCAGCAACACTTCTGGTGGAAATACATCACCAGAATCAATGTTTAGTGGAGCCCAATTCAGTGAAGTTAGGCCTAGAAGATAAGATCAATTGATAATCCGTCGTATGACGTGTTGTAAGATTGTTCAAACAGCATAGACCATAACACAGGTTGTAACCATTTAGACCCTCTAGACTTAGTAAACTGGACCCGAGTTGTTTTTTTAGGCTACTTGGATCGCCTTTTTGAGCTTGTAGATCTGCTATTTTTGGCTAATGTTCCCCCCAAAATAATGGATGGTGAATGCTGGGGTCCAAGTGGTTAATTTAATATACAAAAAAACCTGTACATATAAGCAGTGAGATTTTTTTCTGGGCGTCCCTTAGCTTTCTTAGAAACAAAGATCGCCCGGCCGAGTGTCCCTTATTTGAATTTCAGGTAGTTGTTCAACCCTATATGTGTGTGTGTGCCTATTCCAGGACAAGACGTGTTCAGCTGTGGGATTGCAGGAGCTCTGCACGGAGGTCTGCTGTGTTCCTCCACCGTGCTGGATCACATCGTCTACATCGACCTGCTGTTTCTGAAGAAGAAACTGAAGAGGAGGAAGGCCCAGCATCTGGCTGAGATGGCCAAGAAGAAGCTGCTGTGAGGTGGGGAAAACCCAAACCGCAGCTCTTTAAGCCCCCTGGTGGACAATGGTGGTGAACTGCACGCTAATGTTTTGAATTCTGAAAGAACGGTATAACAGCACCCTTGATTACAACGAGGTACCCTGGCCTGATGTGTAATCTTTAGACAGATAGGGTACATTTATCATGTACTTGAGCTTTGGTCGAATACACAGAGAGCCGTCTGCTGTATCTGAGCCTGCTGGCTTTGAGAGGAATACTGAGATATGAGGCGTTATATTTAGTTTTAAGTGAAAGGCCATTGTACAGTAATGTCCTTACATGTATCTTGTTGACGTTTCAATTTCCTTTATCTCAACCCTTGTTTTGCTTCCACATCTCTAACTTAAGAACCGGAAGTGAATGTAGATAGTGTAACTTAAAATTTTGGGGCAGTGCAATTTCTTGTTATTAAATAATGAATGATAGATTGATTTGTAAATGTCAAATAGAGGAATGATGACAAATCAATAGACAAATCAATACTGGCACATAATGAGTGTGTGGCCAGTATTTTAAGTTGAAAAGCTGTGAGCCTATTAATTGTATATGGCTCACAAAACAAAGCAAAACAATGCAGAATATTTTAGATTAACAATCTATTGATGCAATAGATTGTGTTATTCTGTTATAACAATGAAAGTTAGGCACCACTTGGTCTTAGTCGTATATATTACAGCTGTGTTTAAAGGAGTTCTTCACCCACTTTCAACCTATGGTCATTATAAGATGGGACCATTTCTGTCTCGTTCTGCGTCTCAGAGGAGGGCTGTGGACAGTTCAAAAACCTGCCTACTAGTGACATCATCTGTAGGTTTGGTAATTTCAAACAAGATTTAAATTGTTTTTTAATTGATGCAAGAACAATAGCTTATTTCAGCTTGTTAACTTTTCAAGAAAAGAAAGGCTGTAGTTTCTATTAACTGTCCACAGCCTGCCAATGAGACACAGAGTGAGTGGACAGAAATGGTGTCATCTTGTACTGAACATTAGTGATGATGATCAATTGGTTGACAGTCATAGTATTATATCATCTAATTTTTACCAAAATTCTGCACAATGTACAGAATATATTTGTGCTGTCACATTTTATGGTTTGGTTTTGTGTTAAGCCAGATGTGGATTTGTGATCTTGTTGCATAAACCAAATAAACGCAATGACCATTAAAACAGTAACGGGTTTGTCAAATGTACTGAAAATATGAGACAGCCTTTCTGAGAAACTAGCTGCAAAATATACTTTCTTAATGACACAATACTGTCAAAGAAACTCAAACACAAGGAGGCATTTGGGAAATTAAAACTTTCCAACATTCAAAGTGTACTTCACAGAACAATGTATTATTTTCCTCTGCCAGTGACGTCATGATGAAACTGGAGAAAATAAATCACGTGGCCAAATTCTTCTCCTCAGTATTAAGCACATAGGTCAGAGTTGAGCAAGTTCAACATCAAAAAATCACATTTTTGTGAAGTTAGATCAGTGGGACTCCCATAACTCCGAAACTGTACAAATGGAAACAAATGGACTGTTTGGTCCATGATACTGACAATATACTGACCATGATACTGACCATGCTACTGATCATAATACTGACCATGATACTGATAATATACTGACCATGATACTGACATGATACTGACCATGATACTGACCTGATACTGACATGCTACTGACCATGATACTGACCATGCTACTGATCATAATACTGACCATGATACTGATAATATACTGACCATGATACTGACATGATACTGACCATGCTACTGACATGATACTGACATGATACTGACCATGCTACTGACATGATACTGACATGCTACTGACCATGATACTGACCATGCTACTGACATGATACTGACCATGCTACTGACCATGATACTGACCATGCTACTGACTATGATACTGATAATATACTGACCATGATACTGACCATGCTACTGACCATGATACTGACAATATACTTACCATGATACTGACATGATACTGACCATGCTACTGACCATGCTACTGACCGTGATACTGACCATGATACTGACATGATACTGACATGATACTGACCATGCTACTGACCATGATACTGACATGATACTGACCATGCTACTGACCATGATACTGACCATGCTACTGACCATGCTACTGACCGTGATACTGACCATGATACTGACATGATACTGACCATGCTACTGACCATGCTACTGACCGTGATACTGACCATGATACTGACATGATACTGACCATGCTACTGACCATGCTACTGACCGTGATACTGACCATGATACTGACATGATACTGACCATGCTACTGACCATGCTACTGACCGTGATACTGACCATGCTACTGACCATGATACTGACCATGCTACTGACCATGCTACTGACCGTGATACTGACCATGATACTGACATGATACTGACCATGCTACTGACCATGCTACTGACCGTGATACTGACCATGATACTGACATGATACTGACCATGCTACTGACCATGCTACTGACCATGATACTGACAATATACTTACCATGATACTGACATGATACTGACCATGCTACTGACCATGCTACTGACCGTGATACTGACCATGATACTGACATGATACTGACATGATACTGACCATGCTACTGACCATGATACTGACATGATACTGACATGATACTGACCATGATACTGACCATGCTACTGACCATGATACTGACATGATACTGACCATGATACTGACATGATACTGACCATGCTACTGACCATGCTACTGACCATGCTACTGACCATGATACTGACCATGATACTGACCATGATACTGACCATGATACTGACATGATACTGACATGATACTGACATGATACTGACCATGATACTGACCATGATACTGACATGATGCTGTAGTGTTTACAAGCGGCTTGGATGAAATCATGGGTGAAATCTCCGGAGACTTCCGGAGGGCCGCATCTAATAGAAATATGCGATTTAGCGCACGGACCAGGACCATCCGCTCACGTTTTTAGCTGCGGTGGAGTTATGAAAATGTTCTACTGTACCACTCGTCCTATAGGATATAATAACATCATATAAAAGGTAAGAAAAGGGCTAGTCCGGAATTCTCCTTTAACACGGCAGCCTGTCGGCTACTGTGTTAAGTGGTCAGATGGGTGGGCCACAAGCGCTGTAGAGATTTTCAGGTGAGAACCACTGATCTAATGCCATAGGGAGGGACTCAAACCACAGAGAAGTCCCTATGGCATTTTAAACATTACTCTTAAAAAATATTAGCGCTCTTTAAATATTATCCAGAGTCAAATTGACCTTGTAGACTCTCCCGGGGCCTTCGGTTCCCACCTATGTTGTTCTGACCCGGCTAATAACCCCCGTGTTGTTTGGCTAAGCACTGGCATCAAAAGGTAAAGCGGGGGAAACCTCAGACTTCCTGCGCTAAGTGAACATTTCCTCAGTAAGCGGCGAACAGATTGGCTGGCGGGGCTGTGGTCTAAAACGGGACGACCAGGGGGATCTGCAGAGAAGAATGCCCCCTCTGTCCCAGCCTCTCCCAGGCCCACGGTGGTGGGATGCTGTGTGTGTGTGTTACCACTCGCCCTGTACAAGCCCTCTGTGTGTCACTACAGCTAAGGCTGTGCATGTTCTGCTGTGCAGTAAAGCAGTTTTTCTCAAACTTTTTCATGTCAAGGACCCCCAAAATGATATGTGTTTGGCCGCGGACCCCCATCTCAAAATATTTTGTTCCAGGGACCCCCAGAAGCAAAGATTTGAGTTACAAATGTTCGCTTTAAAAATATATATATTCAAAGATTTGCACACATTTTCAAGATTTTTCAAAAATAGCAGATCTGAGTGCCGTGCTATGAGCTTGTAGATCTGCTATTTTTTAATAGCAATGTATAAAATATGGATAAAGGGGTTAAAATGATTGTGACGCTTTATTCATTAATTTTGCTAGGGACCCCCTGGTACCCCCCCAAGGACCCCTGGGGGTCCCCGGACACCACTTTGAGAACCAATGCAGCACACAGTGATGGAAAGTAACTAAGTATATCGTTGCTGTCGGGCAGAAACCTCTTATCTCCATGTTTAAGGTTTTTGTGTTTTTTTTTTGTAAATGAATGCCCTGCTTGATCATACTGCAGCGTCACACAAAAGTATAAAAATAGCAGATCTACAAGCTCGAAGCGCAGCACAAAGTGACGCGTTTTGAACTTGTTGATCTGCTATTTTTGCTATTTTTCAATTTGAATCCTGTGTTTTTTCGTAATGTAATACTTGATCATGCAACAGCGTCACAGCATCAGAAATAGTAGATCTGCAATTCACTGAAGTACTGTACTGAAGTGCAATTCTGAGGTGCTTTTACGTTACTTGAGTATTTCCATTTTCAATGCTTCATACTTCTACTCCATTACATCTCAGAGGCAAATATTGTACTTTTTACCCCACTACAATTATTTGAAAACTTTAGTTATACGTTTGTTTAAAGATTGTGATTATTGCTACAAAACATACATTTACCAATTAAGCCCCATTTCATACTTGTCTATCCGAAAATTGCAGATCGACAGTAGAAGTTCATTTGACGCCTCACAACGCGTTGTGAGCTTGTACTTCTCAGACTTTTACCTAAGTAAAGAAAGAGTACTTCTTCCACCACTGGTGATGCACAGTGAGCTTATGTGAGTAATAAAATATCCACTTTTTATATGTACTTATACTTAAATTCAAATGACAAGCCTGGGTGAAATTAAAGGACTGAAAGTAGATTCCCCTTTGATGCGTTTTTCTTATTTCCTGGCACAGGAGTGGCTTCCCAGATGGGATGATAACAAGGCTTGTTTAATATGAGCTGTCTAATCAAATTCTTTGGAGGTTTTATTTAAAAAAAAAGCCCTGCTTGGAACTGAAAAGTTGAATGCAGAATGAGGAGAAAGGAAACAACACAACAAACATGCCTTTCGTTGATACCACGGGACGGGTACTCAACCATAGTTTGGATCCACAGAATTTGGCCTCAAAAGTAGAAACTCTTATGCTGGGTTCACACTGGACACAGAAGTACCATGGTAAAAATAGACCAGACACTGAAACGATTACTGAACACCAGGAGCCGTTGCAGGCGGTATGGACAGATGAATTGGCTAACATGGGCGTAGAAAGGATAGGCTACTGTCTGTCTGACTCGTCTGGCGCTTCACAGCAGTTTATGATGCTTTAAACATCCAATGTGAACCCAGCGTTAGACCCTTTGAATCAATTTAGTTCATTTAGTTCAGTAATCTCAGGATGGCTGTTTTGGTCAGTTGGTCCATCTGTCTGTAAACCACTTTCAACCCAAACAACATAACTCAAAAACTGCTGCTGACTAGATTGCCATGACATGTCCTATAATGAAACCCAGAGCATGGCCTCTGATTTTGGTGACTCAATGGCCTTTCCTCTATAGCGCCACCATTAGGCCACCATTTCCACTTTCACACAAGCGTATATTGCCATGAAACTTGCTGAGTGCATTTATGCTCCCTGGAACTAACACTATTTGACTCATGACCACCATCTATCTAGCGCCATCCTCAAGGCCAAAATGACAACTTTTCACATAATCTTGTAATCGAATAGGCAGCATCCGAGATGAACCCTATGGCCTTTCCTCAAACTCCACACTTTGGCCACTTTCCAGAGCAGCACAGACTGAAGGAGCTGCTAGCGTGGCTTTCAGACCTTTAGTCTTGTTTAAGTATAACAGTTATAGCTCTGCTAAACCGTTAACTGCAGCACCTGTTAGGAATGGGGGAAAAAAGAGGCCAGACTGAACTTGGTTTCAGAAAAGAGTGAAGAGGAGAGTTAATTACACTGACTTTGCCTGGCTAGAAATTCTCTGGACCAAAGCATGTAATTACGGTGGCTCGATAATGTGCACCACTCCACTAAAAATAGAGGTCAGCACAGCTTCTAACTCTTACTTTCCTTCCCTGCCCCGCCGTCCGACTGACTCACAGAGAACTATGAAGACACCATGGCTGTGTAGTCTATGCCAGTGGTTGCCAAACGATGGGTTGGAACCCATTTTTTGTGTCACGGACCCATTTTGTTTTTAATTACGACAACCCCCCGCAATTGTCAAGCAAATAAAAAGCAATTCCATAAATGTACAAAATAAATTTGAAAAAATGTTGTAAGAATTGCCAATCTACAAGCTCGCAATGCGACGTGCTACTGTATTTTCACCATTAAATAGGGTTTAAAGTGGTTAATTCATAATGTATTTGTTTCTCTTTTCGGTCTCGAGCTGAAAAAAGCTTGGGAACCCCTGGTCTATGTGACTAATTATTACATTTCTACAAACTCCTGTAGAAAACTGTAAAAGTAATCAACTTTGTAGAGAATGATTTATGTAGGTGTTTTTTCCACAAACAAGCTCAGGGACAGAAAAATATGTGTGAGTGAGGATATTGCAAGTGGGCCCGCAAATTATTGCGTGCCCACCCCATCTGACCAGTATTAAGTGGTCAGATGGGGTGGTTCGCAATCGATTTTAAAGTGAGCCCTGATCCAGAAAAATGTTGGGAACCTCTGTGCTTGTCATTAGGAAACAATGTCATTTATCTGTGTTGTTTCAGCTAAACGAGGAGATTTGTGGAGGAAGATAAGTTCCTCTTGACCAGCACAAACTCCTCCTTAGTCTGCCCCCGCCCGCCCACACACACACACACACACACACACACACACACACACACACACACACACACACACACACACACACACACACACACACACACACACACACACACACACACACACACACACACACACACACACACCACTTTCTTTTCTCAGGCATGCTAACACACGCTCTTATGTCAGCATGCAGGAGGCCCAGAGGGCTGCCTCTTAAAAGCAGACAGCCTGTCCACTCTCAACTATCTCTCTCGCTTTGTCTCCACTCCACTCTACCCCTACTACTCTTCATCACTAGAGTCTTCCTTTCAACACCAACCACACCCCCTGTAGATCAGTGTGTCCCCCGAATGTTAAATTACAATTAGGCGTGTGATGGGTATCTGCCACACTCCATAATACAACAACATTAACGTACAGAAAACGTGTGTTTTTAAGAATGGACAGAATAACCCCCCTCCCCCCAGCCCCTCCCAGCCACCGCCACTACAACACGCTGATTGGCTGAGAGACACTGTGGCACAGTGGCTCTCAAATTGAGGTGGTTCCAGGGGGTCCCCAGCAAAATGATGGATAGTTATAGAAAATGGACCCTAAAGGGGGGGGGGGGGCGCATGCTACCATTTTCGGTGATCACTCTTTCACCACGGGGGTTTGAAAACTACAACATGACGTCACTGAGCTGAGCAGTGATAAGCGACTCACCGCTCACCTCAACACATCTCTCTGCTTTTACTGACCGACATCACCGGACTATGAGCGCCTAGTATCATATCACCTTTCCACCTACAGTAAAAGGTGAAAGGGTGATCACCTAAAATGGTCACCTTTACAGGTCTGTAACTCTGACAGTGTTCGTGGCCTAATGCAGTGTTTCACAACCAGGGGTCCGTTGCCAAAGACCATAGTCTGCAGCTATTGTCGGGAAGCCCTGGTTAATGCAAACTGGGGGTCCTTGAAATTACAAAAAGCTATAGGACAGGCCAGGCGTGTTGCTGGTCTGTCTCTCTCTCTACTCTTTGTTTTAAGGCAGCTTTCTTTCTTTTCCAGATGTGGTAGAGAGAGAGCCCCTCCCCCCGCGTGCATGGGGCCCGGTGCTTGGCAGGGGAACCCAGCTGTAGAGCCTCCCACCGGTGGAAGCTTGCCAGCAAGCCCACAGCTGCTTCCAATCTGCAAAGCAAAGGGCTCTCATCAGAGAGTCCGAGCAGTACACGGCGCCGGCGAGAGAGGAAGACGCGGTCTAGCGAGAGTGTGGAGAGAACTGGACGAAGATGGGGTTTACAGACGCAAGCAAAAAAAGTAAACGCTATCAAAAGATTTGAGGGAGCATCCCGTGGCAGTCACAGTGCCAAGCGTGCCCGAGTATTTCGGTGTTTTTTCCCCATAAACTACTAACTAAACCCCCCAAACCAGACGCTAAGACTTTCCCCAAAAAGCTTTAATGCTGGCCAAAAACTGCCCCGCTTCAGGCTATAGTTTCTGTTGAGCTAAATGGAAAGTACAGTAGAACCTAGCTCTGGTCTATAGCCTTAAAGGAGTTCTCCTTAAGGAGAACTCCTTTAAGGCTATAGACCAGAGCTAGGTAGAACTATACCAGTGAAAACTCACTGACCATTTTCTCTCCCCGTTTCAAACGTTTGTACAAAATATATGAATCACTGTGGACTATTACTTCCTGAAGTCTATACAGGGCCGTGTGCACATGTGGCCATGGGAGCAGCACTCGGGCTACCACACGTTGTTTAGGTTAGTTCTGCATCAGTGGAACACATGACACGCTGGGGTGAGAGAGAGAGAGCTTGAACGCCCCCCTTCCCCAGTAGTCCATATCTTCACCATGAATCTCTGGAACAGTGTGTCCCAAACAATGGGTCGGGACCCCATTTTTGGTTCACCGATACATTTGTATGGGTCGCGAGTAAATTAAATGTCCTATATGTACACAGTGTGTGTGTGTGTGTGTGTGTGTGTGTGTGTGTGTGTGTGTGTGTGTGTGTGCCCCCGTGTGTGTGTGTGGTGTATTTCTAAAAATAAATACTTTTCACACTAGTCAAAAGAAGGTTTTTTTTTTTTTTTTTTTAGATTTTTTTTTTGTGGCTTTTTATAGCTTTATTGGGAGAGGGATAGTGAAAGTACGGTAGGCTGACAGGAAATGGGGAGAGAGATGGGGGAAGACACGCAGCAAAGGCCGTCGGGAACGGGACGCGAACCCGCGGCACGCTGTCTGTTAAGGGATTTCAACCAGGGTGCCTGGACCGCGACGCCACGGCCCAGGCCAAAAGAAGGTTTTTTTAATCAATCATTTTTCTCATACATTTTCAGAAAGTTTAAAAAGTAATGAAAATAGCAGATCTTAGTTGATTAATTCATAATGTATTTTCTTCTACTGCTCTGGTCTGGAAGGGGGTGGGGTAGGCTGTTGGGAATCGGAAGATTCCATTTAACTCCCCGTTAAAAAACCTTGGGAAGGAGGTGCATGCCAGCAGACCCTTACGTCTGGTCTACACCCATGCTTCCAGAAAAACCCAGTCACTTATAAATATCTTTCACAATTGGGAATGCTGAGATTCTGGGGAATGAGTTGCAGGGCTCTGTTTTTTAGAGGGCAAACGTTTTTTAGTTTTTTTTTGTAGCCTACAAAACTAATGTTTGAAACTGTGTCTGTTCTGTTGAACGGTGCAGTCACACGTGTGCTAAGTGATAAAATAATTGGCTCCCATCCTGAAGAAAACGCCTTGCATATCACTGACTCTACATCCGCATGCATGTGTGTGAGACTGTGCATGTGTGTGCATGAACATGTATAGTACGTTCATATGACAGAACTATAAACCAACCTTTTTTCAACTTACAACTACTTTTCATTCTTAGAAACTACTTTTCATTCTTAGAAATCCTGTTTCAGATTAGTGACATTACATAAGAATTCAGCCCCAGATCCTGCAGTTTTCCTCCTTCCTATTGGCACATCTGAACGTGATCTGGTGTCACAGAGCTGTAATTGACATACTGCCACCTTGGAGGAGTGGATTACCAGTGACTCTCCTCCTGCGCCAGATGCTATAGCTCAGTGGTGGAAGAAGGACTCTGAATCTGAAGTACTCAAGTAGCCATACCACGGAGTAAAAATACTTTGTTACAAGTAAACGTCCTGCAGTCAAAATCTTACTTAAGTCAAAGTACAAAAGCAGCAAACTAAAGTACATAAAGTAAAAGGTATTCATTTTGCAGAATGCCCGTTTCAGAATCTTATATCATGTCATTATTGCTCATTAACCTCTTTAAGCCCTATTTTATACTTCAGCTATTCAATACTAAAATATCCGATATACTGTACAAGTTCGTAAGCTTTTAGATCTGCTATTTCCGAAAGATTTAGTGATTTTTTTATTCATAATTGTATAATTATTATTAATAATCTAAATCTGCAAAGCAACTAACCAAAGCTGTCAAATAAGCGTAGTGGAGCAAAAAGGACAAAATTCGCCTCTGAGATGTAGTGGAGCAGTACGAAGTGTCAAAGAAATGGAAATACTCAAGTAAAGTAAAAAGTCCATTGGAACTGTACTTACAGTACAGTATACTTGAGTAAACGCACTCAGTTACTTATTTACTTAGTTATACTTACTGATTACTTATACTTTACATCAGTGCGATAGCTGACTCAGCTGTGTGGAATGTGTCATGGCAAGCGTTCAACTTTCCATTTTTCAGCTGTTAGCAATATTTCCTGTAGGGCTGCTCTGCACATTTGATTATAAATTATGTTGCATGTAAGAGTTTGGTAGAGAGACAGAGTCTGGAATAGAGAGAGGCCCACGAAGAGGAGAACATTTTGGATGTTTGGCTTTGTGCTCTCTGTAAACCGAGACAACTTCTTTTTGTAGATGTCTCACAACTAGAACGATTTTTTTACATGGATTTTGTTGAATCCGTTTTCTTGGCCTTTATCTTTGAGTCACTCAACTGGGTCTCGACGTCGGGTCAGGTCACCACAAGGGGTTCAAATGGACCCCTATCATGATAATTGTGATTTTTTTTGTATCCTGATGGCTGCTTGGTACAAACAAAATGAATTTCCGCAAGGACAAATAAAGTATCCATCTATCTTATATGGGTCTTTGACTCTGAGAGCGTATACATGGAACCAAATGGACCCTTAAGGGTCCATTTGGCTCCATTTGTACAAGTGGTCTCTGATAGGAGTGGCATTTGAAAGTAGGCGTACAAGGTGGGTAGTATTAGGGGAACACCTCTATGTACGAGAGGGGTAGTATTAGGCTTACACCTCCATGTACGAGGGGGCGTAGTATAAGGGTTACACCTCCATGTACGAGGGGGGTATTATCTAGAAGTATCAGACAACTCCTGGAGAATGTGGAGTGTGTTCTTATCTGATGCTTTTATTGTCTCCTCAGGTGACACCTGGCAACAACAAATAGTTGACCTGTGACCTTCCATTTCTAAAGAGATGCCAGGAATGGAATGACAGTCCCATATCACTGCCCCCACCCAAGAACCATGAAAAAAAAAACGTATTAGCTTGCAGCGCCTTCTGTCTTGACATTGCCAGACTCATCCGATTGGACAGAGGGGGGAAGCATTGAGAGGCCCTGGTGCACAGAACACATAAAACGCACACGGAAAGCTGCGCAACGGCAACAAACCGCTCCATTCCTATGGAAAAACATTGGCAGAATCCGCCGTATAGACAGAATCAAAGTTCTGTGTGACTGTACCCTTAAGCCCTATTTCAACCATAGTGAAAATAGACGATCTACAAGCTCACAACGTAAGTGAGGAAGGTAGTGGCTCCTGAACGGGCAGTATAATACAGTACCCACGATGCATTGCATAAACAGCCAGAGCAGAGCTGACCTAAATTCAGGTATAAAGTTAAAAAGGTGGTGTTTAGGTGTGGGTGTGGGTGTGCTGTGGTTAAACACTTTCACCCTAGCATCCATATCTTGGGCATGTATGTCATTATAGGTGAAAATGTTCAAACACGGCTCACATCACGATGCAATGTAAGCATGTAGATCGCCAATCGGCTGCATTTGAAAATGTTTGCATAGGGCTTAAGTAGTTATGGTTGTGGTTTAGATTGCGTGACCTCAAACTCCCAGATTTGGAGCTTGTAGAAATTGGATACCCAGTACCAAAACAAAAGCCACAACCAGGGAAACACAGGCTTATTTTTTAGATCTTCGACCATGAAAATTATACAATGTGTTTTGAATGAGTTTTCATAAACCTCAGCCCAGTGTTGCAAAGTAACGTACGTTTACTCAAGTACTGTTCTTGAGTACAATTTTGAGGTACTTTTACTACTTGAGTTTGTCCACTTTTTCTAAAATGTATACTTCCACTCCACTACAACTCAGAGAGGCAATAGGCTCTATGCACAGCAGCCATTTTGGAGAAAAATTGGGCCTCTTCTTACTTCCTTCACAGGTGTTACCAATGATACTAATGAAGGCTCTGCTCCATTCTGATCAAACAGAGTCAGGGTGAGGGTGCTGATATTGTGCATGTTGGTTCACTAGAAATACTAGTGGGTCTCAAAGTGTGGTCCAGGGACCCTCATGGTTCCTTGAGAGGGTGTAACTCTGAGAGTGTACAAATGGAACCAAATGGACCCTCCCGGGCCCATTTGGTTCCATTTGTACACTCTCAGAGTTATGGGGGTCTTTGAAATTAAAAGGTTTGAGAACCACTGTGCTACACTAAATGGAACAGAGCCTTCATCAGTGTCATTGGTAACACCTGTGAAGGAAGCAAGGAAGGGGCCCAATTTCTGTCCAATATGGCTGCTGTGCATAGAGCCCATTATTGTATACTTTTTACTCTACAATTGTAAACTTTTTACGCTACAATTATTTGAAAACTTTAGCTACAAGTTAACTTGCAGATTTAGATAATTTGCTAAACCTATGGTATACACAGTATTAACCACTCAAATTTCGTACTTCAGCTTTTGGAAAATGGCTTGTAGATCTGCTATTTTCAGCTCATGACACTATCGTGCGACAAAGTATAAACGAGGCTACAGATGGTACAGTTGTGGTGCAACTCGTGTATGACAGCATGACAGGGAGCGCCACTTTCATGCCAGAGGGAGATATTTATCATTCAAACAAAAGTAATCACCACCTGGAAAACCACAGAACTGTGCTCTATTGTGTGATGGTAGTTTACACTGTATTTTTGGATTGCATGGAGGATAAGAACCTCTGGCTGGATTCCAAGCCTGGGAATATTCGAAGGATTTGGCATCCATACAACAATATTTTCATGTTCTCTGCAGATTATACGTGGGAGTTTTTTTATCGGACACTGTTAAACAGAAAAGACCATTGTGTGTTGAAGACATTCATGCAGTTGAACATTTTTAAACGACAAATTTGCAATCTTTGTGACAGATAGAGGAAGATTGGAAAACTTGATTCTGTAATAAACACTTAAAAAAAGAGGATCTTGCAGGGAGACAGAATTAACCAGGTTAATGAATGAAGTCTTAATTAATTCTGGTGTGAGGGCAGTAACTCTTTAAAATGTTTATTCAGTGAGGAAATTCTCAATGACCACGATGCAATTAATCATGACAATAAAATTCAATAAAGTTAACTGTTGCACCTTTTACTGTCATGTCTGAATTACACTGGTGTTTATATCAAAACGGTTGTACTCATGGCCAACAATTGAATAAACTGTACATATTTTGGGGATCATCTCACATTTCACTATTCAGTGTTGATGTCGTTCCCAGACGTCCCATCTCCTCCCCCTCCACCAAGCGGTGCCACCCACCCAGTAACCCCCCGCATTTATCATTTTCCCTCCTGTCCATATCTAGTGTGGGCTCATGTTTACAAGGTAACACAGCTTGGGGAAGTTGGGGGCGAGTCCACTATTGGCAGGGGAAGACAGAGTATGCAAGGGAGGGGCTTCTGTGGGAGTGATATTCCAGCTAACCTCGCATGGAGAGCCATTCTTGTGCAGTTTTTGGTAGAGAGAGAGACCAGACTTGCCTCAAGTTTATTTGCCTCAGAGGCAATAAAATATTGTCCTTTCCCATCGGAGCAGAGAGAAATCCACTGACAAACGAAAAAACTAAAGCTATAGCTGGGAAGAGTTAGCACTGTTTTCTGCGGGGCTTAAACTGAGCGTTTCTTAACAACTGGCTGTGACACAAAAAGTGGCGGAATGGAAACAGAGTGGAAAAACATCTGCTTTGTCTGTTAACATGAACAACAGTTTTGTTTCATGTCTGTCTTCTCGAGGTCTGCCTGACCGACGGCCTCTTCTCACCACCATAGCTTAAGATCAGTGGTTCCAAGAACTGGGGGTCCACATGATTTTTGGGGGGTCCCCAGATGATTAGCTTAATGTGCAACATTGTTTTCTCACTAAACAGTCATACAGTATACTGTAAGTGTATAGGCTACAGGGTATCTGCACATTTCTAAAGTGACAATGTAAGGACTTATAAAGACATTTTGAATACCTCATAATAATAAGACAACACTACGTCAAAAGTAACCAACAAACTATACTACTATAAAAAATGGCCAAATTGTCAAATATTACCTAAGCAAGAGGCAAACATTGTTAAAATAGCCAATCTACAAGCTCACAACGCCTCGAAGTGCGAGGCGTTGTGAGCTTGTAGATCGTCTATTTTCTCAATATTTATCTGTGGAACCGAGTCAAACTAAATGTTACTACAATTCCAAGTGCCTGTCAGGGTGGGGGGTCCCCAGTTCAAAAATGATTTTTTTGGGTGGTCACGCATGGCCTGACAAGGTTGAGAACTCACTGGCTTAGATCAGTGCTGGAAAAGAGAGAGCTTGCACAGTGCTGCTGAGACACGCGTTGGTCTTGATCTTCAGTCAACCCATGTATTTATTTTAGGACTTAGCACTCAGACACGAGGAAAAGGGTTTGACCAGAAGGTGGCAGAATCAGTTCCCTGATGGGGTTTCTCCGCCTCCACTGTTTGTTATTTCACCCCTAGATTTGTGTTACGAGCTGTTCGAACCCTCCTTCCCCTCGAGTGAATGGACATAATAAATGATTTTCACATAGAACGACTACAGTTATGAAGTGGAGATAATAAACATATTAAACACCGAAAAGGTCTCTGATGTATAAGGCCCTCCTCCCTATGCAAACAGATGCTGTAGCCTGGGCTGTCGCCTGCAGCCTCTCAGGTCCTGTGTGTGTGTGTGTGTGTGTGTGTGTGTGTGTGTGTGTGTGTGTGTGTGTGTGTGTGTGTGTGTGTGTGTGTGTGTGTGTGTGTGTGTGTGTGTGTGTGTGTGTGTGTGTGTGTGTGTGTGTGTGTGTGTGTGTGTGTGTGTGCGCGCGCACACGCGCGCGTGTGTGTGTCTCAACAGGACTGACACCATTTCCTCCATCTTGATCTGCTGTGAAGCTTGTGGAAGGTTTCTTTCTCATGGTGGCAATGGTGGTGGTGGTGGTGGTGGTGGTGGTGGTAATGGTGGTGATGGTGATGGTGGTGATGGTGGTGGGGTGTTTCCCAGGATGTTGTTTCACTAGGGTCTGGTCTGGAGAACGAGGCCTCATGGCAGCAGGATCATCCCATTCCCCGAGGAGTCATCATAGCAACATGTTTTTATTTCAGAGACGCGGCCATGTGGACAGGAAGACACATCTTACCTCCCAGTAGGGCTGCAACTATCCATTACTTTCGCTATGAGTGTTTGGTAGGGTATGACCAGAGCCTCGTATTAGAAAGATGCGTCACCACGTGGGCAGAAAATAGCGTCGGTCAAGTGGTTCATGTAAACCCGAAATAGTGACAAATGCTCACAGACTCCAGTGCATTCCGTAGACGTCCGGTTCAGGGCTTTGTCACTATTCGGCTCCTCGGACTGGCCCGATGAAGTGAAAGGAGGTGACGCAACTCTCCTTAAATGGCTCTGGGTATGACCAATGGCGACTGGCGAGGCATCTGGCCAATCAAGCTGTGGCACACAGGAAGTGACATCAGCACGTATAGGGGCTATATCAGGAAATGAAACGCCTGAGTAGATTGGAGAAGAGCAAGAAGGATTCGACCAAGCAACGTGCGGAATAGTCGCCATGTGTGGAGTGTCACAGTAAATGTCACAGTAAAGCCTCTAGCAGCGAAACCCTGAGTCTGCAGAGTCAGGGAAGGGTGGGATTTGTTACTTAGAAGTGAAACTTTTGTATTTGTTGTATTTGTATGTATAATGTTCTGTAGTTATTAAAATGTGACATAGTGAAGCTTTAAGCCTTAATTTATACTTTGTCGTACAACGGATGTACAAGCTCCTGTCCTTTTGACAAAATAAAAAAAACTAATATATATGATCGAAGAAATCAATTAGTTTGATTAACAGTTACACCCTTATACCTCCTGAGAAAAATACAAGTTCTAGAGACAGGGTTTGCGTGGCACTTTTAAGTCAAAGTGGTCTCAGAGTCAGACCATTTGTGGCATTGTTAACAATGACACTCATTGAACTGGAGTTTGTGTTTTCTTTAGTCTATCCGCTTCAGGCTCTGTCCTCTCTCTTCCAGACTCTGTCCTCTCTCTTCCAGACTCAGTGCAGTAAAAACGTTGGCCATTGGGTGGTTATTGTTGAAGCACAAACCGTCGGAACAGACAGTGAGCCTCATGATTCACCCTTTCCACTCTCCAGTGTTTGGGCTTGGAGCAGGGTGACTGTGCTTCACAGGCCCCCCTGTCTGTGAGTGGGACGAGCCACGGGAGCCACACAAAGAGAGCAGATGGACCCACGCCTATCAATGTAGCTACAGTATATACCAGGGGTCTTCAACAAGGGGTCCGGGACCCCTAGGGGGTCCTCAGAGTAACTACAGGGGGGCCGCCAAATCTTTGTGCGATAGGGACTTTTTTTTTACACTGAACCCTATCATCTCTATTCTGAGGTGAACATTAGCCGAAAATAGATCAGATCGACAAGCACACAACGCCTCGCACAGCGCAAGCTTGTAGATCAGCTATTTTTGGCAAAGAGGTTTGGTGTAGATGGAAAAAGAGCAGACCAAGTACAGAGCCAACGGTCAACTTTGCAAAGTATTGAAGGTTTAAGTGGTTAAATGTCTGAAAACACACATTTAATATGTAGTGGGGGTCCCTGCTTCATCCCCCTCTCAGCTAAGGGGTCCTTGGCCTGAAAAACGTTGAAGACCCCAGGTATATACTGTAGGCCGGGCAGTGGTTCTCAAGGCCCGTGAGGGCATTACAAGGGGGTCTTTTGAAACCTTGATATATGTGTTTTCATAATGACATGAATAATAGATAAGAACGTAATGCATACTATGCTAGTTCCATTGATCCAAGCTGGAACACAATCGATTGATTGATCATAACGTGCTCTGAAAATGCACGTGGCCCACACATCTGACCACTAAACACGGCAGACTTTTAAGATTTTCAAGTGGGCCCCATCTTTATTGAAAAAAAATGCATATCCATATTGCATGAACATAATTTGTACATAACCGACAAAATTATAAAACACATTAAAAGCTCGTAAGCTTATTTCCATTGTGGTGCTTTTTGTTATTGCCCCAAAACTAGGAAACAGCCTTCCACTTCACATCCGCTCATTTGAATCTGTGTATAAAAATAACAAAGGAAAATGATTCAGGACCGTTTTTTCCGCCTTTTCACAGTCTCTGATGCTGTTCTCATGGTTTTTATAAATTCACTGCACATCTTTTTTCCGACTTTCAAGTTGACTTTTGATGATCTGAAAAATATTCACGTTCTTTCCCCAAAATAGCACATTTTAATTGAGTTTGGGAGTGCCGGGTTTCCCAAAAAAGCGATTTGTAGGCTCTTACGTGGTGTCTGAAGAATGACTTTAAAGGGATATTTCACTTTCAAAAAAACTTTGGGTCATTTTATAGTCTACTCAGGCTTTTGTGAGCCCCCCAGACCGTTTTTAAGTTGCTTGATTCATTATTTAGATATTTGATATTCATTTTATCAGACACGCCCCCTTCCTATACAAACCCATTATAACTTCAAACTCCATTTTTAACATGTTAGATTCATCAAAAACACCCGTCCTTTTTTCTGGTGACTCTCCCTGCCCTCCTAATACGCGAGGGGGCCGTGTTTTTTCGATATTTTTTTTCATTTCTTTTTAATATATTTTTTTGAAAATTTAAAAAAGTAAATACAATAAAAACATTAAATAGAATAAATGAAAAAGGTAATCGAAAAAACACGGCCCCCTCGCGTATTAGGAGGGCAGGGAGAGTCACCAGAAAAAAGGACGGGTGTTTTTGATGAATCTAACATGTTAAAAATGGAGTTTGAAGTTATAATGGGTTTGTATAGGAAGGGGGCGTGTCTGATAAAATGAATGTTAAATATCTAAATAATGAATCACACAACATAAAAACGGTCTGGGGTGCTCACAAAAGCCTGAGTAAACTATAAAATGACTGAAAGTTTTTTTGAAAGTGAAATATCCCTTTAAGCAATTTTTAAATGTTGGTGGTTATGGTTATGGTACTGTAGAGGGGGCGTATACTTATTATGTCAAGGGTTCCCAAACTTTTCTGGCCGCGACCCCCCAAAATACTCATATTTGAACTGGGGACCCCCCACCCTGACAAGCTTTGTAGGAGTTGAGGCATTATGTTGTTTGACTCTTGTTCCACAGATAAATATTGAAAAAACATGCTTTCAGATTTTATATACAGTATGTACGGCTAAATGTATGGCTATAGTTAAAGTTTAGGTGAATGGAATATAGCCCCAGGCGACGTTAAAAACACTACCTGACTTGTTATGGCTTGTGCCAGCCTGAAGTTACTGGAGAGACACTACTTCACCTCTGGAGAGAAGTGCAAGAATGACACACGCACACGCACACACACGCGCATGCACACACACTCAATAAAACACAATGACACACATACACAGGAGACAAAACTTCACATGTGGATAGAAGTGCTGGAATGACACTCCCCTCCCACACAGACAAACCACGCACACCTGACACGAGTCATCCCCCCAACACACACAGCCACACATACTGGCCCTCATTTATCAACGGAGCGTATAAACCGGCGTATATTTTTCCATACATTCGGTCGTACACCAAGGACAAAGTCACATTTATCAATGAATCCTATACAGCCGATCCTAGCATACATTGGGTCGGAGCCTTGATAAATGTCACGGCTGAAACCGAGCGTCATTTAAATAACACGCCCTTAAATATTCTGGAAACACCCCGATTTTACGACATGAAGAACCGAGTTACACAAAAATAAAGCAGTGATTCCGTGCCGCCACGTTAATAAGAGATTGGAGCGTCGACTCAGGTTTATATCCTTAACCCAGCCAGGTTGTAGTCTTCATAACTCTCTATGACATAACTCCATACCATAGGACAAGCTACTGTAAGTTTGTACACCTCACTGTCCATGAAAAGATGGTCGGGAGTCCCGAAAATGCGCTCGCAGAAGCGCTCGTATATTTTGAAAATAGTAGATCTACAAGCTCACAACGCCCTGTTGTGAGCTTGCAGATCTGCTATTTTCAAATAGCCAATGCAGCCAGATCTGCAAGCTTAAAGGACAACTTTGTTTTTTTACAACCAAGGTTTATATTTTAGCTTGTAATTAAAGTAAATAAATGATGAGTGTAATTTTTTTTTCATTTACTGCTTTCTATAGTTTTAGCATTTTTTGCGATATTTTTTACAGTGGGCGGGGGCATTCTGTCCGGTGGCTAAATATGCCTTTTTTACACAATAAAAAAGGTCCGGCTGTCTGAGATGGCCAGATGTGAGTTATTGGGGGCTAGAAGAGCTACTGTAAATAATAATAAAGAAAACGCCGGGTTAATGTGTTAAAAAAATACATATTTAGCCACCGGACAGAATGCCCCCGCCCACTGTGAAAACACTGTAAAAAAGATTGTGAAAATTGCTAAAACTATAGAAAGCAGTAAAAAAAAAAAAATTAACACTCATCTTTTATTTACTTTAATTACAATCTAAAACATAAACATTGGTTGTAAAAAAACAAAGTTGTCCTTTAACCGAATGACTGTTAAAGCAGTTTGTTTAAATTACTTTATAAAATGTTATATTTTCACAGGGATTATTTGATAGTGTAGATATACATTTAGGAGTGGATTATGTGTCCAGATGCCTGTCAGACAGTCAGACAATGCTGCTCGGCAGGTCTACAATGGAATAAACGGGCGCAGCCAAAGTCAACAACTGGTCTCCACCAGACGTGAGATCTCAGCGTACGGTAGGATGAAGCCAACGTCAGGATATATTGATAAATGCCGAAAGTTGCCGTGATCTCGCCGTACGCCCATTATTTGGTCTGCACCGCGTTGATAAATGAGGGCCGCACGCACGCACGCACGCACGCACACACACACACACACACACACACACACACACACACACACACACACACACACACACACACACACACGCACCTTTGTGTCTGTCACTTTTCTTTTGCATTAATAATTAAACTAAATGCACCTGGGGGGCAAACCGTGACTTATTCTCGTGTGCTACATTTCTCGATTGAGACCTTTTCAACAAAAAACTTAAATCATCTCTTTGTGAATTCTACTGATCATCCACACCAAGTTTCATGACAATCCAGTAGTCTGTACTCAAGTTATTTTGATAGCAGTAAGACTGTGACCTTAAAGGACGACTTCACCCACTTTCAACCTATCTTCATATAATTGGTCCTCACTAATAGTCATGATAAAATGGTCCTTTTTTTCCTACTTGGTCTGTCTTCTGTAGTTTTCGTATTTATTAATGCGAAAACTACAGCTCACTTCATTTAGATGGGAAAGAAAACAGGGCACAGGAATGTGATCAGTGATATCCACCAGGAAGTCAACAGCATCACACAGGAGACTAGAGAGCTCAACAACTGAACTGCATCATTCAGGACAAGACATGACAGCAAAGGAGAAGATCTCCAAGAATAGAAACTTTTACGCTCAGTTGATCTCCATCAGGAATGACTGCAGACAAAGAGCAGCTTTTGGGCAAAAGAACAGACAATAACGGTAGAGGATTTCAAGAAACAGATGTTTGTAAAGAGGTTCTCCTTTACCAAACATCTGGGAGTGGGAAAGGAAGATGACTGCAGAGGAGACCTTTGTGGGTTTGTTTGTTTTTGTTTTTAATTTATTTATTTATTTCGCTGTTGTGTCATGTTTGAGGCAAAATTAAAGCAAGCAGTGAATACTGTATGAGATCAGAATTGCAGTTACTTTCTAAAGTATGACAGCATTGTGTCCGAGGAAATACAATTCACAAGCATTCACTCTCCGACAGCCCTTCACTGTCATCCTAATTGTACATGACATGGAAAATACGTGAGTGTGACTGCTGCCTAAAACTGCTAAAATGCTGTCATGTCATGATCAGTGTTATGTCAGTATCATGATACTGACCATGATACTGTATCATGTCAGTATCATGGTCAGTGTCATGTCACAATGTCAGTATAATAGTCAGTATCATGGTCAGTACCGTGTCAGTATCATGGTCAGTACCGCGTCAGTATCATGGTCAGTACCGTGTCAGTATCATGGTCAGTACCATGTCAGTATCATGGTCAGTACCGTGTCAGTATCATGGTCAGTACCGTGTCAGTATCATGGTCAGTATCATGGTCAGTGTCATGTCATGACGTCAGTATAATAGTCAGTATCATGGTCGGTATCATGGTCAGTATCATGTGAGTATCATGTCAGTATCATGTCAGTATTATGATCAGTATCATGTTAGTATTATGGTCAGTATCATGTCATGATGTCAGTATCATGGTCAGTTTCATGTCAGTATCATGTCAGTATCATGGTCAGTATTATGGTCAGTATCATGTCAGTATTATGGTCAGTATCATGTTAGTATTATGTACCAGTGGACAGCAGTGGACTGAGGGTCAGACATATAGGCCACTGTATTTCAAGTCCTAGACTGTGCTGTACATAAACAAGGTTTTGTTATAGTCAGAATCAAAGACAATAATACATTGTTCCATTGCATGAGGGTCCACCCCTCAATGATAGTTTAATAATCTGTTTTGTGAGTGTTTTATGATTCTGGAAGTAGAGAGGGACCTCTCGAGCCAAACCACTAAGTTAAAAATTGGTTTGAAAGGCAAATAAAACAAGCAAACAAGCAAATTCAGTAGAAAAACATGTTTGCTAACGTTATCCGTGAATTATAAGGTGAGAAATGATCAGTCATTCAAACATAGAATAAGGTGAATCTAAAATAACTGACTGGCTGTTGAAGCAAACTGGCCTCATAGGTATTTTGTATGCACTAAAATCCTCATTTATCCATTTGGTTCCATTTGCACACTCTCAGAGTTATGTTATGTTATGTTTATTTGTTTTACGTGGAAATCACAGTCACATTGGACGAACCAGATGGATTGCTTAAAGTCTATATAGCACGAGTAATAACTTTCAACACCTGTCCACAGGAGACTTTTATGAAAAACTCTCAATATTATACAGTGTACTGTGTTGAGGATTGTTTCTTGTACGATTACAAACATTTGTAAGTCATTTATTTCTGATGGCGGGTCTGGTTCTGGTCTGGAGTTCAACCGGATGAGAGAATTCATTGATCTTATCCATGAGGATGCCGATACTCCAAATGAATTGAACAGCATATTAAAATGTTCCAGTTTGGAATGTACAGCACTGAATGAGGCAGGAACTTGATGTCCATGGGAACATTATTAGATTTTCCGCAACATGGACAACTTCAGTTGTTTATATGTCCTATCAAAAAATAGAAAATAAAAACAAAACTTCAGAGACTCCGTTCTGTTTCAGTTTTTCTGCTGTACTGTAAATGTTTTGTGACCAAGGTTGAAGTGACTGTTAGCACTGTAGCAATGCAGCACAGACCCAGCAGTACAGCCTCATAAGTGACTCCAGATGTTTTAGCAATTGAATTCGTGTGCAGGAGAGAGAACAAAAAAAGATGTTTCCCCTTTCTCTAATGCCTCACGCATGCTCCGTCGTCGTATGACAGCGTTGCAGACCGAAAATGGCCGATCAATAAGCTCAGAAGGCGCAGAGGTTGCGACGCCTTGTGAGCTTACAGATCTGCTATCTTCGGTCTGTGACGTTGTCATACGACCAAGTATAAATCAGGCTTCAAGTCATCAATCCTTGCTCTGCTTGCTGTCCAGTACTGTACTGTACTCCTGTAATCTGCTTGCAGTACAGCAGTGCAGTGGTGGAAAGTAACTAAGTACGTTTACTTAAGTACAATTTTGATGTATTTGTACTTTACATGAGTATTTACAATTTCCAATACTTCTACTCCACTACATCTCAGAGGCAAATATTATACTTTTTACTCCACTACAATTATTTGAAAACTTAAGTTACTGGTTACTTTGCAGATATAAATTATTACATTATAAAACATACAGTAACCACTTTAGCCCTATTTTATACCTAGGCTATTTGAAAATAGCCGATCTACAAGCTCACAACGCGTCGCGATGCGACGCGTTGTGAGCTTGTAGATCTGCTATTTTCAAACATTTTAGTACTTTGACTTTTGGTACTTTAAGTACATTTTGATATCAATACTTTTGTACTTTTACTCAAGTTCCAGACTTTTACTTGTAACAGAGTACGTCTACATTGCAGTATTGATACTTTTACTTAAGTAAAAAAGTAAAACACTTTAGTTCTTTTTCCACCACTGAGTATAAATCAGGCCTCAAGTCATCAATCCTTGCTCTGCTTGCTGTCCAGTACTGTACTGTACTCCTGTAACCTGCTTGCACGGTACACTGAGAACTCCATGCAGCAGGGCCTTTACTGTACTGTACTACTGTCTCTGCCATGACATGAAAAGAAGTGAAAAAAAGCATTCTCTCCAGCCAAAGATATCAAGTTTCTTTAAAACGGAGTGGAAAAACGTTCGACACAGTGGCTTGTTGAACATTTGGAGCAAAAGGCAGCCAATGGCTGGAAAAATGTGTGGTACCTTAAAAGAGCTGGGATTGTAATATTCTACTGTTGCTTCGCTGTGATCCAATGGTTTTATGTAATCAAACGACAATACTGGACGTCATGGAGTCACACTGATAGGACACACATGAAACTAGTTTAAGTTAATTACATAGAAGCAATTAAACAAATTACTTAAAGCTGCACTATGTAACTTTCCTCTTCTACCCCGGATTTCAACCCAGTTTCCTGCTTAAGTGCTGAGCTTGCTCAGGGGATAAATTGAATCTTGCCCATCAGGTCAAAATTCGTGTCAGATCCTGTGTCTAGGTGAGACATGACCTTTGACACGATCTAAATGTCTCAATAGAAGAGCAGGGAGACAAAATACAACCAACCCAATTGTATAAGTTATTTTGTATTAACATACTCTACCACACAGATTGGACAAAATTACATTTTATAGTTCAGAAATAACAAATATACGTATATCCGATCTTCAAGCTCACAACACATATCAATGTGACGCGATTATTCTTTTTTTTTTTTAACATTGTTCAATATTTAATGAAATGTATAGACATTTGGGACATTTTTGAAATGTTAGATTTTTGGAAATTCTTGACCTCATTATTGATGTCATTTTTCACCTATACTGTCTGGCATGCACAAAATAGGTACTCCAGGGTTAAAGTGGTTAATAACGGTCCATTCAAAGAATCCTGTGTCCATTCTTCAGTATACAGTACAGTGCAGTGCCCACGCACGTGTAGCCACTACAAAACCTGTTGACAGACAGACAGTTCCGTGGGGCGGCCACAGATTTCTCCCCTCTCAAAAAAAAATCACATCCCCGAGGGCAAGGCAAGTGCAGGGTGTGGCTGAGTGGGATTGGGCCGTGCCCAGAGGGGCTGGTCTATAGGCTTAGTGGGTGGGAGAGGGTGGAGACTGGAGGAGAGCATGCACCCCCAGCCCCTGAACTGTCAGCATGCCTCAAGTGTTTTAGCGGAGCTGCTTCCCCCTCCCACTGTGTGGATGCACCACTGGGAAGGGGATCAGAGCAGAGGAGGAGTGGGGGGGGGCTTTGTTGAATTGAAGAACTTAAGCAATGCACAAAACAGGTAGAGACAGGACCAAAATTAGCAGCGAGAGATGAGGGGGGAGAGAGAGAGAGCGAGAGAGAGTGGGGGAGAGGGAAAGAGACACGGGTTCAAAGAAGTGGGGGATGAGTGAAGATGTGGCACATACTGTAAATGGGAGGGGAGAGAAAGAGAGAGAGAGAGAGAGAGAGAGAGAGAGAGAGAGAGAGAGAGAGAGAGAGAGAGAGAGAGAGAGAGAGAGAGCATAAACACATCTAGCGGTATGTTTAGCTGCCTGTCATGATTGCAGCTCTCAGGCCCTGTGCAGAAAAACAGATGAGCCTAAGAATACTTAGATAGATACACAAACCAATTCCCCCTGTTTATTACATAAGTCACTGCTCACTAGTTCTCCTTTTTATATTGTCAAGGCAGTAGCAGATAGTGATCAGCTTTGGGATTGCTTCCTAATGGTACCTTGTAAAAGGGCCTAGTTCTGATGAGGAATGCATGCAGTCTGTTCAGTGTCTCAACATGTTGAGCGAGAGGTGGGCTGTGAGGGAAGTCCAGCGCCGAAGCCTTTTAATGTCCTCCATCCATGCAGTTCATGATTCATGATGAGAGAACTGTGATCTGAGAACTGATCTGTGTCTGAAAACGACTTCATTTGATACACAGCATGAGGTACAAACATTCCCCAACAACACTAAAGGAAGAAATGACATTTTCCGCTTTGCGAGTCACCTAAGCTATGATCAGAGTAATTCTTTCCATTATTTTATTCCATGCTTTGTGGTGGTTAGGCATGGGGTTGATAAAAAAGCACTGCATTTCTGGGGAGCGCTGGTGAGCAGGAGAACACATTAAATGTGGTTTTAACCCTGATCTTTTAAAATGCAGAAGTCAAGAGTTTTGTGACTAAACAAACATTACTGGGTTTTAGTGAGAAAGATGCTTTGTCATTAGCTGTAATACTTTAGTGTAAATACTCATCTGGCTTAATAGTTCTGTATTCACATATGTGTGTAACTTTTGGATGCTGTATGTTTTATTTTAGTGCTCATGCCAAAGTCCTTCAGAAGATAAACTGGGCGTAATATTATGTCACTGCAAAGAAACCTAAGGACAAACCCTCTTGTTTGTCTATGAAATGTCTTTGACATGTGATATTCTAATTTCTAATCCACTTATACTTGACTCTGCGGAGGTCTGTGGGCTTCACTGTTTATAATTGTAGTTATTTGGATCGTAGAACGAAGAGGTGTGCGTGAGGAAAGTGCCTTAAACGTGGACGACCACAGTCATTGTCAGGTACGCAAGTATAACAATTAGACTTAACTGCTCGTCACACCCCTGCTATAGTGAGCGTTTCCCCTCTCGCTGAAATGACTCCAAAACATCTGTCACGGGCTGGGTCTGCTTGACAACCTCGATGACATACAGTATGCGCTGTCTGCTAGCCCCCCCCCCCCTCCCACTCACACACGCCACCATCAGTGTGTTAGCAGGTAGTTTTATTGCAGCTAGTGTATTTGTGTTCTGTCACTTGTAGCTAATGTACACTGACATGTTTGCTGCTATACTGTAAGAGATGTCTCACAACCTGCACATGAGACTAGGCCATACGCACAAAGAACTGAGTTTCTATATCTGTTGCAATTTAAATATTATAATAAATGCACATTATTATGTATATAATTGACGAGCATATTAGAATATTTGACGTACAGTCTGTTTTACTTGTTTCTATCTCTATCTATTATTTTCCCCTATTCCTTTTTAGACCTGTAAACATGTGATGTGACAATAAAGAGTTTATGTGACTGAACCTATTGACCTTCCACGTTCTTAACTCGCTTGGACAAGCCAGGGGTTCTCAAAGTGGGGTCCAGGGACCCTCAAGGTTCCTTGAGGGGTTTCCAAATGGTCTGTAACTCTGAGAGTTATGGGGGTCCTTGAAATTTAAAAGTTTGAAAACCACTGGACTAGACAATTCAGTCCCACAGCGAATCTTGCTTGGATTCACTGGGAATATCTGGTACACGGCTCGGATGACTCATTCTGTTTAATCAGGGCTGCACAAAAATGTGACTCGGCCCCCCCTTCGAACAAATGACTATAAAGACATCTATCTACTGTATTTCATCGAGGTTTCCTCGTCTTACACGAACAAAGCAGACAAAGCATAACGCCTTATGGCACAGGATGCCACGTACCGTAAGCTTTATACTCAATACGCACACACAAATCTTTCTTTGAGCAAAGTAACTTGGCCACAGTGGAGTGATTCTCATTAAGAAGAATACTATAAGTCACTATCAGTAAGCTGAAGGCTGAATGCGTGTGCGCATGCATGTGTGCTTGTGTGTGCGTGTTCAGTATGTACAGTATGCGTACACCATTTACATTCAAACATTTTGCCAAAGCCCTCAGCCTCTCCCTGCATCTCTCTGTGGCAGATTGTTCACGTTTTCTTTTCTCTTCCTCTCTCGTTCGGGAGTGAGGACATGGTTGTTTCGTATTCTTTGCGTCTCGGCCAAGTATACTCCCTCTGTTGATGTGGCAGGCCTGGGAAATGAGTGCTCGATGCCTTGTGTCAGGCAAGAGAGAGAGAGAGAGAGAGAGAGAGAGAGAGAGAGAGAGAGAGAGAGAGAGAGAGAGAGAGAGAGAGAGAGAGAGAGAGAGAGAGAGAGAGAGAGAGAGAGAGAGAGAGAGAGAGAGAGAGAGAGAGAAGAGAGAGAGAAAACAGAACCTCCTCTTTCTTCATCTTTTGTGTGCAAACGTGGACAAAGGCAGACAGAGATTACAGTGACTCATGGGACAGTGACACAACATTTCAAGAGAGGTGTCCACGAAACTGGACTTCTTCAGCATGGTTCAAAGAAGTCAAAGGATGTGTGTGTGTGTGTGTGTGTGTGTGTGTGTGTGTGTGTGTGTGTGTGTGTGTGTGTGTGTGTGTGTGTGTGTGTGTGTGTGTGTGTGTGTGTGTGTGTGTGTGCGCGTGTCTGTCTGTCTGTCAGGGGGTCTTCTGTAAAGCGAGTGTTGATTTAACTCTGAGAGTGTCCAAATGGTTCCATAGTTAAAGATGGTTAAATGAACACTGTGAAATGTGTTTCACTGATTTCTTTCACATTTATTACTGGAAACTGGGAAGAACTACAGTATGGGGGAGACAGAGCGAATGACATTCAGCTGAAGTCATGGGGCTAGCTAGTGTGATGAGTTGCATCTCTTTGTTGCTATAGCCCAGCATCAGAGCATGCCGCTCCGCCATAACCTATACAGCATGTCCATGGAAGTTCTAGTGTTTCAAAACATTTTGTGCAAAATTGTAGCCCAAACTGTGATTTACAAACAAAAAAACTAAACACACATCTTGATACCAAAATCAGCTGGTTACGTTGTTTTGTTTCACGCACCATTTTCTCAGCTACATCGTGAGCCAAAGCAATTTCTCACCCTTAGTCAAGGTGTGTGCTCCAAAACATTTCATGACCCACTATCTCAAAACAGATTGGTCCAGCATGTGAATCTGTCACAGGGAGCCAGATTCTAAATGGCTGAACGAGGTACTCTGGATGGACCGGCAGGAAAAGTCAAACACTTTCCATGAGGTGATGTGGAAAGACATAATGATAGAGTGAGACAGGGAGGGGAGGGGGGTTAGGCAGGCAGATACAGAGAGAGGCAGACAGAGGAAAAAAAGAGAATTAAACATTGATAGAGAGAGAGAGAGAGAGAGAGAGAGAGAGAGAGAGAGAGAGAGAGAGAGAGAGAGAGAGAGAGAGAGAGAGAGAGAGAGAGAACCAGAAATCATCCTTCCATCCCGAAGCATAGCTCAACACAACCCAAGTAGGCAGGGACAAACGGTTTATCTAAATATGGCCGAGCGAATGAGAGCTCAGCCCTGACATCCGTTCAGCCCGCCTACACCCGACTCATGGCTGATGACTAACACCCCGCCACCCCCACCTCCACTGTGTTCCATTATTGTAGTGAAAACGTTACGTGGAGACTGCTGTTTCTCCTTACCAAATGCCCTTTCCCCCTTGGCTGAGCAGAGTTCTGTTCTCTCCTCCTCCTGGATTCTGTATCTCTTCTCTGGTATTTCCTCTGAAGAGGCCGTGAACAACGCTCTGTTCCCCTGGCTGGCTGAAACACACCGGAGGCTGAAGCTGGCTGCTTTACGGGAACAGAGACATGGTTCACTGTGCAGCGTTCCTGCATGTGTACAGAGACAGAGAGAGAGAGATGTTCGCAATCCCTGACGAACAGGTGCAATCGTGAAAGTACAACATAGAAACGAAAGTACCGCAGGCTCTCGTTGCAATGACGCTGACCTCGAAATAAGTCTCTTGTCTCAAGGTTACAACGACTGAGTGAAGTGGAAAATACACAGAACTCCTCAGTCTCTTGCACCTGAACTAAGTTTCACACTCATTCTTTCCCTCATCCAGCCACGGTAGTGATTTTTTTTCAGTGAGTCACTGAAGAAGTGTCTCCTGCCTGGAGACAGAAACGTATACAGTACCAGATTTCTTGAAACAATTAAGCTCCGAGGAGGTCGCCTTCCCAGCCAAACAAACCCTTATAATATCAGTGTGCTTTGAAGAAAACAAACAAACAAGAAAAAACTATGACGTGGATTCTAACCTTCTTCTGAATGTGTGCATTCTAATGTGTGCAATCTAACCAGCTGATGCTCAGAACCCACCCCCTGACTGCTTTCAGCACGTGAGCTGTGTATTACCCTTCTGCACCGACAGAAGGCGTTTCGAACTTTCAACTCGCTCAAATGTTTATCCGTTTGGACGGGGGACAAGTTTCGTGGAGAAACCAAATAAAGTCTTCTCCCTCTCCCTAACTCTCTCTCTCACATAGATCCTCCCATTCTGTCTCTACTGTGTACACCTCTCTCTCTCTCTCTCTCTCTCTCTCTCTCTCTCTCACTCACTCTCTCTCTGCCCCTCTCTATAGTGAGCTCAGCTGAATTCCAGCATCAACATACAGTACTTGATCATCCTCAGATTGTTCTGCCCTGCCAGCTATTGGAATGAGTGAGAGAGAGAGTGTGTGCATCTGTTTCAAACTATGCATGTTTCAGGACCCGTCCTACCTGCCATATCATCTAATCCTCCAACCATAGTTTCGATCATGTTTCATCGTCCAGGCTGATTTATATTAAGTTGAACGGCCCCGGCCGTCAAAGCCAATACGGTAAATCAGGATATTTTTTTCCAGTTAGAAATTGAAATCCCTGCGGTGGCTACTGCAGTGGTTCTCAAAACAATTTCATGTCATAGACCCCCGAATTAATATGTATTTGGCCACAGACCGCCCATCTGAAGAAATTGTGAGGCCAGGGGCCGCCGCCATACAAGACTTGTGTTGTGATTAAAATGTTTCAAAAAGATTGTTTTGGAAATAGCAGATCTACAAGCTCACAATGCTACACATCGAGGCGCGTTGTGATCTTGTATATTGGCTATTTTCAAATGGTTAAAGTGGTTAAAAGGATTGATTGATTTAGCTGGGGACACCCTGGAACTCCCTCAAGGACCCCTGGGGGTCCCCGGACATCACTTTGAGAGCCACTCGTCCAACCAGCTCATATCCACGGGTTGTAAAGGTGCAGTCTTGTCAGCATTAAACACTAATAGCCAATAAGGGTTTACCGTGCTCTGCAGGTGTTCCTAGCTCAGATGTTCCTCAAAGGTGGCGGGGGGTGCAGTTTACAGAATCGCAGTGGTGGAAAAAGTACTCAAATGATTTACTTAAGTAAAAGTATCAATACTGCAATAGAAATAGAAATACGTTTTCAAATGTATAAAAATCTTTTGAAAATAGCCGTTCTACAAGCTCACAATGCGTCACATCGCGACACATTGTGAGCTTGTAGATCTGCTATTTTCAAATGGCCCAAAATATATATAGGGCTGAAGTGGGATGTATGTTTTGTAAAAATATTAAAAATCTACAAAGTAACTAGTAACTAAAGTTTTCAAATAATTGTAGAGGAGTAAAAGTACAATATTTGCCTCTGAGATGTAGTGGAGTAGAAGTAAAAGTACTGAAAATTGGAAATACTCCAGTGAAGTAAAAAATACCTCAAAATTGTACTTAAGTACAGTACTTATGTTCACTGTGTTTACAGTAAATGTACTTAGTTACTTTACCCCACTGCAGAATCGAGTTTTCACTGAGAAACGCGGCGTCTGCCAGTCTCTGAAGCTATACGTAAGACCTGCCACGCCATCACACAGGTACATAAACCGCTCTCCACCTGCCGTATGCTATCCATTAGCTACGGGGAAACAGACCTGCTTTATGGTGCTCTATATCGCCAGGGAGCCAGGCCTATGGGTTATGGGCATATCTCCTCAGTATACCTGCTAATGCCCCGTGGCTACAATCAACACTTTAGCTTCAGGTAGTAAAGAAAGGCCCCTCTTTTATTCAACTTCTTCCGTAATTAACGGAGCCACTTGAGCACGTTTCATGCCAGTAAGGTCAGAGTTCCTGCATTTTAAATGTGTGGCACGGCAACCCACAAAGGGTGCAATGTGGTGTTTTCCAGATAATATGTCTTACAGTGTAAGATTGAAAATCACATCATCTTATGATATATTATTTACACGTTCAACACTTACAGGACCAAATCCAACATGAAGTCATGGACCTGTGAAGTTCAATCTGTTTTCAGATATACTTTTCAAATCAATCCACACTTTTTTGCATTAACAGGTACTTGAGTAATCTCTCAAGAACAGATTCTGCCTAATATCAGAAAACAGAGGTCGCTGTTTTTCATTTTCTGTGGGGTCTGGCTACGCGAGACTAGTACTTGAGTAACCCCAGTAAAATATTACTCAACTACAAAGTAGTTCAGTCAACATTTTACTCAAGTTAAAGTACAAAAGTAATTGCTTTTAAAAAATAAATAAAAAACCAAGTAAAAGTACATCTCCATGTAACTCTCTGAAACCACATACACTGCATTGCTTGTAGAACCACTATGCTATACAAAGCCTATACACCTATGAAAACGGAAAACACGGTAATAACATTTTGTAAAATTTTGAAAATATATGAACCCTTTCTCATCCTCAACAATGACTTGAGATTTGGTCATGGGTGTTCTGGTTTGTCTGTTTTGCCAGATTCATTGAGCTGGTCAGACTTAGCGTGTTCTTCTCATGGTCAATATCATGTCAATATCATGTCAGTATTATATCAGTATCATGGTCAGTATCAAGGTCAGTATCATGTCAGTATAATAGTCAGTATCATGTCAGTATCATGTCAGTATCATGGTCAGTATCATGACAGCATCAGGTCAGTATCATGACAGTATCATGGTCAGTATCATGGTCAGTATCATGTTCAGTATCATGTCAGTATCATGCCAGTATCATGTCAGTATCATGGTCAGTGTCATGACACACCGGTAGAGCAAAGTGATTCAACATTCAATATCTTCCTCTGTGGAGGCCTTTGGGTACCTCAGCCTTTTGGCAAGGACCACAAGCTTGCTTCTGTCTCCGTTTTAAAACCCAGCTACCAACGGCTATTGTAAAATAGGCCTACGCAGGGAACGCCAACAAGAACACAATAAAAACACCTTGATCTTCTAAACTAAGGAACAAAACTAGCTCCTCTAATGGTGGACCTGCTACTGTGAGGACCCTGGCCAACCACTCTAAAACCAGCTCTCATAAACGGCTGTGGAAATCAGAAACAGGGCCTGGTGTTTGATCTGACTCTGTGATGGCGAAGGCACAAGAATACATTTTTATGATCAGGGATAAAAATGGCGGAACTTTCAGATATAGGATATTGAGGATTCGATCGTAATGTGTGATGATGGTAATTGTGTGATTGTGTTTAAAATAGTCAAATGTGGGGTTCGCCTGGTAAGAGTGCATACAGTACAGTAAATAAAGGTCCTTGGACAATGGGATGCATGATGAATAAGCTATCCAAAAATGTAACAGCAAATATTCCACATCAATCTATTAATTTGGTGATGCCTCATTCATACAGGTTGGTGCTATCATTCGCATTAAAAAAATCAACCTTGTTTCGAACATAAATTATGTTGCTTTGTCACTGTGAAATATTTGTGTTCTGTGTACTCATGACACATACACCAGTTAAAATTAATGCACATTAATCGCACAAAGTAAACACACCAGATGTGTACGGATAAAGTCTAAATTCCAGCTTCAAATCCAACTCAAGGCCCTTTGCTCGCTTTGCCAGCTTTGTACTGTAGCTGGAATATTACACACCATAAGCAAGAGATCAGACAGTCATTACACTGCAGACAGAAACACACAGTATTGATCTAAAACTTTTAGTCGGAACCACACTTGAACAAGGTGTATCTCCCTCAGCAGAATAAGATATCTCTTCACACGCTTGTTGCAGCCTGAATATTGATCATACTTCTTCTAGGCTGCGGTCCTCAGAGACTATGTTCGCTCAGGTTGCAGTACCGGCGTCCAACAGCCATCTGGTTTTGTCACTGTTGGACACTTTTTGGAGCTTCAGCCAGCAGCACACGCTCACTCCTCTTGCTTAGAATGTGACTGGAAAAGAAATCAAGTCAGAAGGGTTGCCTGCCTCCAGGTTTTGGAACAGTTACACGCCGAGAGAGGATTTCCTTATGTGCAAACCATGTCCAATGTGAGGGAGAGAGACACACTATGCTGTTGAAGTTCAGTGTGGGCCTCAATGTGGAGGTGGTTTGGTTGTTTGCCTCAAAGGGAAACTCGCTGTTGGTGTGCTTTTCAGTTCATTGTTGATGGTTTACGTAACGGCTTACGGCCTACAATTCTGTCTATGGCTGCCATCATTACATCAATGTGATTCATTCTGAAATCAAGATAAAGATGTAAACACAGTGAACAAGGACAACATCACAGCCAATGAGGGTAACAGGAAGTAAGGGTTCGGTCACGGATTGTACCCAAGCCCCCAGAACCGCGGTAGAACAGTGAAGCTGCCGTCGCCTGGTGGTGAAATCTGGGATTCCAAGACTTCCGCAAGTTCCGCATCTAAAACGCTACTGCACGTGCATCTACTGTACTGTTTGAAACCCTAGTGCGCCTGCTCGGTGCTCAGGTCTTCCGCATTTATTATAACTATGATTTTACCCCTGTGACATCACTAAGTAAGATTTGTATTTGTAATATGTTTACAAATGAAACAGAATATGTCAGACTGGCAGGAATCAGCTTCCCTCAGCTTTGCTCCCTATGATGTTTTACCACTTAAACCCTATAGCTATTAGTTTACCGCGGTCGGGGTCCCCTAGGGCTATGTAGTTGTCCGGTCCTTTTTTCCCCTCTACACCAAATCTCTTATACTGTACTGTATATAGGCATGCTAGGTTGGTTCATGTGGTTAAACTTGAGCGGAAAAAAATGCTCACATCAACATCTCTGCACCATCTCCCATCTCCGAGGATGGAAAGGCAGATCAAAACGGTCTTTATAAAGGCTAAAGATCTGTCAGGCAGAGATTTGCAAATACAGATCTCACAAAATGGCTGTGCTTCCAACCAGGGGAGGACTGCGCCTCCCAAATTTCCTACATAAGCCCTGTCATCCAACTCCCTGTTTAAACACTAGCCGGGATCAGAGAGTCAGAGACACCCACAGACAAATCTCCTACTCTCTCTATTTTTGTCTGTCTTTTTGTCTGTCTTTTTGTCTGTCTGTCTGTCTGTCTGTCTGTCTGTCTGTCTGTCTGTCTGTCTCCCACTCAATGTGTGCCACTATTTTATCTCTCTCACTCACTCTCTCACTCTCTCACTCTCTCTCTCTTTACCTCTCTCTCTCTTTTTACCTACCTTCCCACTACACCCCCCCTCGCTTTCTTCTTCCTTGGTGGAAATGAGAGAGAGTGAGCCCTCTCATTTCCACCTCTCTTCTCTTTCTCTACACTCCGTCTCTCTGTCTGTCTGTCTTTGTGTCTCAGCTCTACCTGGCAGGGAACCAGGAATAATAAGAGAGGGAGAGAGAGAGAGAGAGAGAGAGAGAGAGAGAGAGAGAGAGGCCAAGAACCAAACCCACTGGCTTTTTTTTTCTCAGTCTATAACCCTCTAATTTTACATTTATTTTAAGACTGTGAGTTTATTGAGCCTACACTCGGTGCCATGTCAAACGCATGGTGGCCAGTTGACAATTGCATTGTGATTCTCTCTTTCTTTCTCTCTCTCTGCTCGCTCCAGCTCATCTGGGAGTTACCGTAGTCACTTCAAGATGAGGGCTTTCATTGCTCTCTAATTTAGGCTCCTGTGGTGTCGACGTACTCGGAGCATCGAAGGTCAATAGACAATAGTTTTATTTTATATTTTTTGAAATCTAGGATGAGGGGATGGTGACAGCCTTGAAAGTACAGTATGGCATAACCACCTACGTCCTGTTTTATGCTTTGGCTGTTCAAAAATAGCCGCTTTACAAGCTCCCAATGAGCCGCGGCAATGCTTGGTGCTGTGTACTTGTAGATGGGCTATTTAAAAAAAAAAGATTTTGCATTGGAGAAAAAGATCACGACCACAGTCAACTGAATCAAAACTATCTGGCTCAGTGATCTTCATTCAAAAGTGATGAAGATTTTAGATTTTTTTCCTTTATGCTGTCATTCCAATTGTTACAGTTACAAGCGTGTCCATTTTGTTCCAAACTATCGATGATTTAGCTGGGGACCACCTGGAACCGCGTCAAGGACCCCAATTTGAGAATCACTGCTTTATGGGAGGTTTTTTATTGGCTGCCATTAACAGGGCAGGCCCGGCATCACGGGGGTGCATGAGGGGGGCGTCACCCCTTCAAACCGGCCCATCTCGCCCCCCTAAGTCAAGACTGACAGTTTAAAAAAAAAAAACCTCTGGTACTTTTAAATTAATAGCGGTACTATTAATAATAATTAAAATATAAAATGTAAAAAAAAATGTGCACGCCCCCCATACCTACGGGGTATGGGGGGAGGACAGGGGTGTCAAGTCTGTGTTCAAATTCCAGCCGTAGCTCACGGGACAGTGAAAGGGTAGCAGGGAGATTGGAAGAAATGGGTGGTGATGGTGATGCTGGTGGGATGAGCGGAAAACCTGCACGCTCACCTGGTTTCAGGGCTCTCCAGGTGTGCCTGCCTCAAAAGCGCCTTTACAGGTGCAAAGCAAGAATTACAGTTCTTCTCCCTTTAAAGCTAATTTCAACCTGACGTCCTTATTTTTGGCAATATAGATGTCATTATAGGTGAAAATTACCATTTAAGGAAGGACGATCGTACGACGAAGTATAAAATAGGGCTTAATGATGCACCACAGACACATCTGGCTTGCCAAGCGTCTATTCAACCAGTGGTCCGGGACCACCAGTGGTCATTGAGGAGGTTCCAGGTGGTCCTCAGCTAAATGATGGGCAGTTGGAAACCAAATGGACCCTTATAGATCTTTAACTCTTGAGAGCGTAAAATGAAACCGAATGGACCCGTAAGTTCAATTGTTAAACGTCTGCATTACTTAATTTATAAGAAGTCTACACAATTAGAGAATATAGAATAATTGTTATTTTGATCAACGTTTTCCTGTTATCTCTCCTATGGTACCAACATCAATACAGCATGGAATTGTGGACAAAATCGTATCCAACGACAACAAAATATTCAAAGTTTTGGGTCTGAGAAGCTAAATCTCATCAAACGGTGGTCCGTGGCTCAACTGCCCAATAAATAATGGACCTTGATATGAAAAGGGTTGAAAACCACTGGTCTATACGAACACAATTGACCATTGTCTGTCAGCCTTCTGATTGATCCCTGACCGACCACCAACCAGAAGACTCTAATTTGCATAGCAGCGGTTGTTTATGCTGAGTTTTCTAAAGATCTTTGTCGCCGCTGCACATACACCAATGGGCTGGGGTGGCACCTGTCAGCGGGGAATGTTGAGGAGGAGCACGGAAGTGCTAAATAATACAATTCTCCACACAACAAAAAAAGTGGTTAATGATGGCACAACATGATAATTTGCCATCGCTGGTGAGAAAAAAAGGTTGAAGGAAGCCATGTGCAAAATCTCAGGATCTTCCATATGGTTAATGAATGATTACAATCTTTGTGATTTGAATCGTTTGATGGGAACTGAAATCAGTGATATTTGTGATTGAAAAGTGCTACTTTTTATGCCAACAAGCATTACGGGTATTGTACAGTCAGTGTACAATACTAAGTTTTAGGTAGAGAATGTGTTGATCCAACTGGATCAACACATTCTCTACCTAAAACTCTTGTGTAGAAATAAATTACATGGTTCTCAACATCACTGATTTATGGTCTCAAATGCACTGCAATTGTCAGGTCTGTTTCACCCATGCCCAGTCTATATCAACATGGAACACAACCAATTCTATCAAGAGATAGAAAGTCAAAGGAAATTCACTTTCTTCAAACGTAATACTGCGGGATGTAAGTCCATCCACTATATACAAAGGCTAACTTTTACCATTTATATGAATGCATTGATTTCCGCACAAAACTAACTATTGAAGCCCTAAAGCATGGGTCCTCAACAGGGGGCTTTTGTTTTGTCACCTCCCAAAAGAAAATGTCTGAAAATACACATTAACTAAATACTAACTAACTAACAAAAAAAAAAACACTCACTGATGATAGAGCTGTCAACGACTTTATAAGCCATCAAAGATGCAGCATCACTTGGAGACAATAGTCACTTAAAAGAAAAAACAGTGGAATAAGTCCAAGCTGTCAACAGACATGTTCTTAAAAACATGTAAGGCTTTAAAAAAACAAAAAATAATGACATGTTTACTGTATAGTGGGGCTTCCTACTTTGTCTCTCTCAGTTAAGGGGTCCTTCGCCTGAAAAACGTTGAAACCCCCTGCCCTACTGTGTATACTATATTCATCGTTGGGTGAATAACAAACAATATTATGCAAATGTCTGTGCTCTGTCGGCCACGCCCAAATATAGAGTCCAGACCAGTCTGACCAGTACATCAGTACTATGATACAAGTATGCACACACAGAGATTTTATTTATACTATAGATAGACTAGGCCGATGCCTGTTGTATATCCGTTTGTCTGTCTGTGTCCCTTTTATGCCCATATATGGAGGTCAGTACTATGACATCATATTATTAATGACATCAGGATTCTCCATATATGGGGATTTGCAGATCTGACCGAATTCCCATCAGGCGCATCACTCCCTCCTCTGGTCCGTTGCAATCTGGGAACCCATTCGGTAAAAAAAAAGGAAAGAAATATTGTTTCCCCTTTGTTTTTGCCTCTGGGGGCAACACCTCCTTTTTTGTGTAGAAACAGGATTCGGTTTGGCTCTTCCCCTTTCGTAGTCCACTTCCTCCCGGGTGCGTCTGCATTTATTCCTACTGATAACAATGGATGGACACTGAGTTTCTCAATCAGTCAGGCGGTTCTCGAGATACGCTGGGCTGGGGACACACTCATTCACTCACACGCACAAGAGCGTAATTTATAGAAGGATATACAGTATACTTTAAAAAACTTTAATACTGGAAATCACTGGCAGTCGGGTCGGACTGAAACTTTGCCCAGCTATGGAGATGACAGACATCATAGTACCGACCATACAGTACAGGACTGAGGGCATAGCCTGGCAACAGGAAGTCCAAGATCCATTATTAGACCCCATCTAGTTTAGTCTTCGTCTTTTAGTGGTCGCGACGTTGTCCAGTGGGCTTGCCGTTTCTTTTTTCCTTTTATTAGCGGGCTTGTTGGCAGCGAGCACACGCTTGTTGTTAGTCATGGCCGCCAGTTCCCACCTGATGTTGTGTGGGAGCTCCGACCGCTTCAGACGGAACCGAATGACAGCTACCTTGCATAGTGTCTTCAGACCAGTACAGAAGTCTAAGATGTGCAGGTCATCAGCGGCGGCCGCCGTGTATCCTCCCTTGTATCCTCCAAAGAGGATGATACGATCTCCCACCACGCAACAGCACATCCCAAACATCCGAGACGGGCCTTTCCCCTTGGGCTCAACCTTCTTCCAGACGAAGGTCTTTGGGTTGAATCTCCACAGATCATTGAAGGTCTGCTTCCAGGTGCAGCCGCCAAATATGTACAGCTCTCCATTGTAGACAAAGGCTGACTGGCCAAAGCGTGGCTCTGGAAGAAGCTGTGCGGGAGGCATACTCAGCCAGCAGTTGGTCTTTGTGTCAAACACTCTGATGTTGTAGTCCTCCTGGTCACCCCAGCCCCCAAATACAAACATCTTTGTTCCCATGATGGTGGCAGAGTGACTTGATGAAGCAGGTGGCGGAGTGCCCCTGGTCTTATTCAAAGACCAGACCATTGTGGTGGTGTCCAGCTTGTAGATGTTGCTGTTGCATTCAGTCTCAAACGCATCGTTTATGGTTAATCCTCCATAGACATACATGAACGTCCCCAAGGCGCAGGCCGAGTGGCCGCACCTTGCTCCTGGAATAGTCCCAGAAGTCCTGGTCTTGAACCAACTGTGGGTGTCGATATCAAATGCGTAAGTGACGTTTTTGCTATAGAGCCCTCTGTAAGTAATCCCGCCCCAGATGTAGACGGTATCTTCAACAAGCACGGCCGCGTGGCCCCCGCGCATGGAGGGAACCTCAAGGGGACATTTTCCACTTCTGGTTCTAGTCACTGGTGGCAACTTCGTCCAGCTCAAGGACACCGAGTCGAAGACGTGCACGTTGATCTGATCGACGTCGTTGCAGGTTTCCCCGTTGCAAGGCCCTCCGAATGAGTACACATTCTGCCGCACCGCTACTGCAGCATGATGGGTTCGCGTCGGCCTTTTGGCTTTGGACACGGTCCAGTACATCTTTCTCCCGCTCGCTCGTTCTCTACGTCGGAGGTCTCTGTGTCTGTCTCTCTGACTAAATATCTCTGTCCGGCTGCCTCTCTCTTGACGTACACGGTGATTAGCAGCACCCGCAAGATATAGGTTGGTCTGATGACACACACAGAACCGTCATGCATGCCTAACAACAACGCCAATTTGTACAGACATTCTGATCTGCACACTTTGCTGATGTGTTCATATATGGAGATCTCTGTATCTGTCAGTCCTTGTCCTTTTTATGCCCATATATGGAGATCTCTGTATCTGTTAGTCCTTGTCCCTTTTATACCCATAAATGGAGATCCCTGATGCCATCAGTATATGTCCATATATGGGCATGCCGATATACTCAAATATGGAGATCTCTGTCAGTCCCTTTTATGCCCATATATGAAGATCCTTGATGTCATCAGTATATTTTGGGCATGCTGATATGCCCATATATGGAAATCTCTATAGTCAGTCCTTGTCCCTTTATGCCCATACATGGAGATATCTGTATCTGTCATTCCTTGTCCCCTTTTATGCCCATATATGGAGATCCCTGATGTCATCAGTTCAGTATATGCCCATATATGGGCATACTGATATGCCCATACATGGAGATCCCTGATGTCATCAGTATATGCCCATATATGGGCATACTGATATGCCCATAAATGGAGATCCCTGATGTCATCAGTATATGCCCATATATAGGCATGCCCCCTTTTGTGCCCATATATGGAGCTGACTGATTTGTTTGCACCTGACGCCATGCATGACGACACATTGAGGTTAGACAACACACTCCATATTTGGGTGTAGCTGCATTGAGGTTAGACAACACACTCCATATTTGGGTTCAGCTGCATTGGGAACTCCTTATATGGTTATGGCTGAGTCATGGTGACATGAGCATGACGTCAGAGGTCCACCCTGCCGGTCCTCCCTTAAGCCAATTTCAATATAGGCTAGGATGATGCAACCAATGCAAAACTGCACAAATGTAATCCTGCGATGTGAAATGTAACGTAACGCGCTGTCACTGGGCTACACTCACTTTGCAAGTCCTTCACAAGAGGAAGTAAGAAACGGATGTTGAGAACTAGTGCTGTAATTAACCGGTTACTAACTTAATTCAGAAAGGATTTACAAGCAGCCGCCATCAAACATTATAGTGCCTAGAACAGTGGTTCCCAAACTGGCTCCCAGGGGTTATCCAAATTATTTTGGGTGGTCCCCAGATGATTAGCTTAATGTGCAACATTGTTTTCTCACTCAACAGTAAACAAACCAACATACGGTATAAGTGTATACAGGATATCTGCACATTTCTAGTTACAACTTTTAAGACCTTTTAAAAAACATATTAGCCAAATTGTGAAATATTACCCGAGAAAGAGGCAAACATTGTGAAAATAGCCGATCTACAAGCAGTGTGAGGCGTTGTGAGCTCGTGGTTCAGCTATTTTCACAATATTTATCTGTGGAACGGAGTCAAACTAAATGTAATGCCTCAAATTCCAAGTGCTCGTCAGGGTGGGGGGGGTCCCCAGTTCAAATATGATAATTTTGGTGGTCACTGCCTGAAATGTTTGGGAACCCTTGGGCTAGAAGACGTCACCACAAATATACAAGCACACCATTGCCTCAGTGCCCCCCCCCCAAACATCTGAAACCCTTTAGCTGTGCATTTCCAGGGTGACACAGGAGGCAGAGGCAAGCATAAATCTTGCTCCTCCTTCCTCTGGCTCCTGGCACCTTTTGGAGCATGTGGCTGGCACCAGAATGCCTCCAAGTGTGCAAAACCTCTCATGCTGGGGTCTGCATGCATGATGACACTGATAACTTCCAGTGAAAAGAGATGGGTGTTCAGCATACGCAACAAAATCCCTGGTATTAATTTAACTTTGAGAGTGTGTACAAATGGAACCAAATGGATCCTTACAGGTCCATGTGGTTTCCGTTTGTACACACTCTTGCAGCATACTGCATGACTGACTCAGGCCATTAATTGGCTGAAAAGGAAATGACTTTGGAGTTTAGATTATACTTGGATTTCACTGTTTAAGATTAAAGTTTTGATTTGTTGTTGTGATACCATGACGATGGTGGTGATGATGATGATAAAAAACACATGACCCTTTCTGAAATGTTGAAATTTGCAAAAATTGTCTGTGCTCTATATAATGATCAAACCAATTAGACTAGAATATAAAATCGCTTACAGATGCACTGTATGTGTTGAGCAGTGTACTGTATTTGAGAGATTATGATATATATGTATATAATAGCTTATCATTGTGCAGCAGAAAAGGCATTTGACAAGACTAGTGCTTCATCTTCTTTTTAAACTGTGTTAATTCAGCTTCTGCCCTCGGGCTTATCAGTTATAGTATCAGCCCTTGGGCTTATCAGATATCCCCTCTCAGGTCCTTTAATCACTCCCCTCACCCAGGGCAAATACAAAGGTTGGGAATGTGGTAAATTGGCTTCTAACTTGGAATATCTGTCTACAGGCCTCAAACAGTGTGTTTTAATTTAAAATGTAACATGGTTCCACTTATATTTCCATGGACAGTGTTATGCCCCAGTCCCCGGGTTAAGTGGCATTGTACCCTCTTGTGCATCGTCAATTGAACCAAAATGACCACAGCAAAATGCTTGCAGAGAGTCACTGTCAAACTACACACAAGTTAAACTAAAAGGGAGCCAAAGTTTACTGTCACTGTCACACACAATTACATCCAATCTAACTCCACAATCAGGGGGGAAAGGAAGGGAAGGGAAGGCAAGGCAAGCGGAAGTAATGACGGCTATCGGCATTATGATCGGCCTGAGTTTACTTGGAACTGAAAGACATTCTCAAATCCTGCCTCAAAGCTTGATCAGGTAAATGAAACGTGTGTCGACGCGAGCAGAAAGACACAAAGACTCTCAGGCGGTGCTTCTTTGACTATGTGTAGACCCGTTAACTACAATGGTTAACTACAGCTGTTCTTGCCTTCATAACGTGTGAAGTATGCCAAGGATGCAAGGATGCGTGCCAGCGTCACTTTTATTTGTTTGTCTTAAGCATTACTTCTGCCCGAGTGAGAACAAGGGAGAGAGTGATACACGGAGAGAGCATTTAACGTGGCAACTTTATTCACATCCTCTCATGACAAAAAAAGAAGAGAGAGAGGAGGGAAAAAAGAGAAAAGGGTTAGGTGAAAAAGAAAGGAGGAAAAGGGAGGAAGGAGAGAGGAGGCGATTTGTGGCGTTTTTAAATGGTCAAAGTCATATACACTCCCTCCCGCTAAACAGTGGGTTAAGAGAACGCGTTTTGCCCGAGTTGGATGCTAAAGGGAGGGAGAGTAAACCACATTGCATTCTTTTCAATTGAGGTCACTTTTTTTCTCCTCAACCACTCTCAAGTGCTGCTCAGCGAGCTCTGGGCCTGGACTGCAAAGGGGTCTACTGCACATGCTCAGAACACACAGGCGGCTCTAATGCTCATTTCTCTATATTGTGACAGGGGACTATTAGCCCCCGCCCCCTTTACCCCAAACACACATTCATGGTTCTGATTTTACTTTGAAGCCTTGGAACAAAATGTGACCTGCATGCAAAATCCTCCCATCTATCCTGTTTGTCTGTCATGTATCACATTATAGTTTTGGAGGGATGTACTCTTAGTCACAGTAGTTTTGGAGGGAATAAAACTAACTACCGAATTTACCTAATAAAGCTAAAACATAATAAATAAATAAAAACTAGCAGAAAAATAAAATAAGAGATTTATTTAAGAGATAAATGTTCTGTACTTTAACTGTAGAAAAATAAAGAATATTATACTCTTTGTCATTGGGGCTGGATAATGTTGTCAATAGGAGTCTGTCTGACAGAATTGGCTTTTAAGGACTGGTTAACGGCCCTATAATTGTCTATTATTGCATTGACTGTACTAGGTAAATTGTCTGTATTTCTGTAACGCCTTATTTAAGGATTTTACAATGAGCTTTTACCTTCACCCATTCATTCACACAACATCAGAGGAAACCAATAAAGTAACAACCTGCTCATCGGGCACAGAGTGCCACACTACGAGCTTGTTTTTGAAAAATCTTGAAAATGTGTGCAAATCTTTGAATATATATGCTTATATGTATGTTGCAATAATATCAGTGGTTCGCAAACGTTTTCATGTCAAGGACCCCCAAAATTATATGTATTTGGCCGTTGACCCCCATCTCAAAATATGTTGTTCCAGGGACCCCCCCAGAAGCAAAGATTTGAGTAAAAATGTTCACTTTAAAAAAATACATTCAAAGATTTGTGCAAAGTTTTAAGATAAAAAAAAATAGCAGATCTACAAGCTCATAGCGGGACACTCACACAGTAGGAATATAGAAATTAAACATGAGAATATAATGTGAACTGAACAGGGGGAAGGAATATGACAGACAGAAAGCCATAAAGAAAGGGAGAATGGAAGGGAGGGGGCCGCACTATGAGCTTGTATATCTGCTATTTTTTGAATAGCCAAAGTATAAAGTAATGGCTATACACAGATGCGTTCCCAGTTTTAATGGACTAAGGGTTCAGTGTCTTGTTGATATGAAGGACACTTCAGCAGAAAGCCAGGAGCAGCCGGGTATCAAACCGCCGTTCGTCTGCCTGCGCTACCTCCTCAGCCACTGCCATAGTAGGAGGGCCTCACCAGTACAGGCACTTGTTGCCTCCAACAAATTCTTTTCACGTTTTTTTTCTGTTTATTTTTTCGAGAGCCAAACGTACAGCTACAGGTTCTCACTTAACTCAGCAGTTAGCTCAGCAGTTAAGAGGATCCTTCCTGTGTTTTCCTGCCAGGTCCTAGAGGGAATCCGACCAGGTAGGATCCTGGAAGCAGCCTCGCATTCATCACTGACACACATGCTGATGTAATGTCAAGCCATGGAGCTGGAAAAACAACTCTGGCAGGAAGTGAAGACAGGCATTCTACAGGGGGATACGTACTACCACCACCACCACCCCAGGAGCTGGTGATGATGCATGGACACACAGGGAATATGTTCCAATGTAAAGACAGCAAGCCTGGCCAATATTCACATGAGAAATGTGAACGGTTCAGTAGGGCATTGGCTCACAAAGTGGGGGCCCCTGGGGCCAGGAGCTGGCCGCTAAAAAATGAAAATGATTTAAAACAGCACTATGTCACTTTTTTATGAATCAAATGTATCATTCTGTATGGTAGATTAGCCTATATATCTCATAATACAACGCGCTAATTCTGTTATGTACTGTTATCACTGTGCTCTTTCTTTTCATTGTTCAGCTATGTTCTACCAAAGAACATGTAGAATTTCCGGACAATAGTTGGCCACAACTACCAGCATGCACATGGCCTTTGTTTCGTCTACTTTTAATTGTTCACTATACATTTGGCTCTTTTGAGCATATTTATTTTCTTTCAGCAATATTTCGGCCCAGTAGGCTCAGTAGGGGAAGTACACCGGAAGGGAAGTTAGCCAAAATAGCTAATAGTAATTAAACATTTGCCACTTACTATGTCTTTGCAGTCACTTGCGTTAATGTCCGTATTCCATAGCCACCCCAGTCACGTTAATATTTCCGTAATTTTCGTGTCATGTACATCCCAAAAACAAAATTAAATTATTAACCACGACTTTAATGACTTTATAAACAACAGTTCCACTTGACCAAAAGAAAAAAGCGGCCATTTTAAGGGTGCGTCGGTACAAGGCGTCCGGGCGGAAACACGGTGCACCAAAAATGTGTTTGGCCCGTCCAATTTAGCAGCAGTTGAGTAGGAACCAAAAAACTGTCTGTCTAAAACATCCATACACAACCGGCAGTGTTGACTGATTGTGCTAGAGAAATAACTAAGCAACTTCTAGTAACTTATACAATTGGGGTGTTGTATTTAGTCTTCTATTGAGACATTAGGATCGTGTCAAAGGTCATGTCTCACCTAGACACAGGATCTGACACAAATCTTGACCTTATGGTCAAGATTACATTTATCCCCTGAGCAAGATTAGCTCAATGGTAAAAAAAAAAGATTCCAGCACTTGCGCAGGAAACCGGGTTCAAATCCAGGGTAGAAGAGGAAAGTTACATAGTGCAGCCTTAAATTCAAATTTAATTCATAATAATATTGTGCCAGTTTAACCACTTTCAAGCTGGCACCCCTATCTTGGGCATGTTATTATTGTCAACAGTTTCAAGGAATTTTCCAAAATAAAAACAGCAAAAATAGCAGATCTACAGTCTCACAACATGACGCGATGCAAGACATTGTGAGCTTATAGATCTGCTTTTTCCCCAAGCCATTTTGCTATAGGGGGGCTGCAGCCAGAGCCTATGGCTTTGGTCCTTTTGGCATGGAAAAGTTTGGGAACGTCTGCTGCAGTAAAGGACTGTGTAGCTTCTGGCAGACGTTCGCATGCTGTTAGGTTTCAGCGTTGTTGAGGTGGGCTGCATGTAAGCATTCCTGTGCTGCCGTTGGTTCATCTCTCCACTGATATCATCACATATGGAGCACAGATGCATGGACCTAAACGCAGACTCTGTGCCGCAGGCCATTTGGGGCACGGGAAAAGTGGCTCATAATGAATTCCAAACATGACAGTGTGTTTTCTTTCCGTCCTTTACGTTTCAGACTGGCATACGATGCCCAAGTAATTTATGTCAGTGGTTCTCAAACTTTTTCATGTCAAGGACCCCCAAATTGACACTTATTAGCCCGCGGACCCCCATTTCAAAAGATATAACAGGGACCCCCATAAGAGAAGATTTTTTACGGCTCTAGCAGTGATTCTCAACCATTTTCATTTCAAGGACCCCCAGTTTGACATGCATTAGGCTACAGACCCCCATTTAATGGCATTTCTATCACTTGGACCGCAATTTATATTGTAAAATCTATGTCAATTTAACTCTGAGAGTGTACAAATGGAACCAAATGGACCCGTTAGGGTCCATTTGGTTCCATTTGTACACTCTCAGAGTTACAGACCCATAAGAGTCCATTTGGTGCCTAATCTATCATTTAGCTGGGGACCCCCTGGAACTCCCTCAAGGACCCCTGGGGGTCCCCGGACCCCACTTTGAGAACCAATGATTTATGTGACTTCTTCCCAGCATCATTTATAAATTTGAAGTCCTTCAATTACAGACCAATATCAATTATGAGTTATTATTTTACAACTCCATTTGATCTAATTCCGAACAATGCATTGTAACGTCATTACAAAGAAAATTATTAATAATAACAATTAAGAAAAACTCATGTGGCATACTGTGCTAACAATAACAACTAAAAAGATGATTTTGATGAAAAAATTGGGAAATAGTGGGCTCAGTGGGAAAAGGTATTGTTCACTTCACTATCTTGGTTGCCTCAGGTAAGTTGGCCCTCTTTATGCAGTATTAGTTCCACGAAAAGATCCTCGAAAAGCCGGGATGGCTTTATAATGACGACATATTTGCTCTGCCGAATGCATTTTTTTGACTGCTGCCTCAATAAAAAAGATTTAAATAAGAAAAGAAGGGATGGTGCGGTGCTGCCAGGTAGAACTGATGGATTCACCAGCTGTAGACGGGGGAAAATATTAGGACAGAAGATCCAGCGAGAGTTTGACTGCCAAGGCTGAGATAACATGCAGAGAGAAAAGCTTGTTTCTTGGCCTGCGTCAAACCAACCTGGGTCAGACTGACACTACTGACAACACAGCCAACACACGGCAGAGGAGTGTGCCTTTTTGTTCAGTATTATTATCAAATGATTGACACACACCTAACATCCAGAAACCCAATATGTCATTTCTGGGGGCAAGGTATGAAATTGGGAAAATGCTCCCTGAAACTATAGTCTCATCTGGTCAGGCCTTAAGAGTGATTTATACTGTCCTTGTCTGCACACCTTTGTCGCGCAACCAAGAATAAATCAGGCATTACGTCAGCAATTCCAGTGACGGCACGATCTGAATCACAAGTCAGCATGGTCGGGTTTTGCCAGAGAAAAAGTCAGGTAAGCCTCTGATTAATCTCTCAAATCTGTCGGCTCTACTGCCTTAATATTTTATATTAAGTAATATTGTTGTTAGTAGGAATAAACACAGGAGCACCCTGATGGAGCGGACTGAAAAGGGAGGAGCCAAACTCGAGTTCCTGTTGAACACGAAAAAAGGAGGTTGTGCCCCCAGAGGCAGAAACAAAAAAAACAATATATATATATTTTTTTTTACAGAATGGGTTCCCAGATTGCATGGCCTCTGATTGGCTGGGCTGGTTGGTCTAAACTGGTCTGTGGTTGGTCAATTCATTCATATGGCTGTCATGCATTTGTTTGATCCTTGACAATTGTTCAACAGTTGTTCCCCAGACATTTGGCATCTGTCTAATCATCTGGCTACTGTGAGACTAGCCTGACACAGGCAAAAACCTACAGGGTGACGTGTGTTCACACGTTTTGTATGTGAAAAAGTGACACATCATCTGTGGTATAACTTTTAGTGCATTTGTCGGCCATTGTAGTCACCCCCCAAAAAGCAGTCCTGCCGAATGAGCCTGAACAATGCAGAAACTAGAGAGCTGTCCATTTCTGTGGCTGTGGGGAGAGCGTGAGTCATTCACAAGACGGGCATTTAAATTTTCCTCCCAGAGTTCCAGCCTTCTCTATTTCCATTCCAGTCTCCCTAAAAAAACCTGAGGTTTACCCCCTCCCTTCCATTCTCCCTTTCTTTATGGCTTTCTGTCTGTCATATTCCTTCCCCTTGTTCAGTTCACATTATATTCTCATGTTTAATTTCTATATTCCTCCTTAAGGTTTGACACTGATTTGTTGCTTAGCAAATGAAAGCTTGGTTCTGATTTTCATAATCTCATTTTCTCTTTCCTCGAGTGTTTTTCTCCTTTTCCTCTGTCCCTTTCCCCATTATTCTTCAGTGGTATTCCCCCTCTCTCTCTCTCTCTCTCCCTCTCTTGAATGGGAACATCTCTGTAGGCCACAGTATTTATGGTGGTGTGCGGAGGGGAGGCAGGCGGCTGGGCTAACGACATTTCCAGGAGGCACTTCTGAGCTCATTTCCACTCCAACCCCCCCCCCGATGATTTTCACATACTACCTTTTACTGACAGGAGCATACGTCAGTCTCAAAGCACGGCTCCCCTTCCTGAGAGGTGCACACTCCAACACACTAGCTGTTGATGATGTGTAACTTAAGAGACAGTGGTGAAAGAGAGGATGAACTAATGACGGATGGCACTTGACGTGCAAGTCACAAACATTTAAAATGCAACCAATCTCCTGGAGAGCTGGTCTATAACGCATAAAGAGCCCTAATGGACGTTTGTTTTGACTAGATGCCTGTACGTCTATCATCACCTCTCAGCCTCTCAGCCACACACCGATAACGATGTTTCACTGTCAAAAGAGACACGATCAATGAAGATGATTTGGAGGATTTGGAGGGGAAAAGCTGAGCAATGCGTTGTTGCTGTAGGAAAAGACGAGAAGGGCCGTCTTTTCCCAGATGTTGCTCTGGGCAGCAAGCAGCGCGCAGCCGACTGTTCCAGGTCGCCTGGAAATTATGTTCAAGCTGAAACACGGAAAAAAGGTTCCCAGTGTCTGAAAGACTCCTCCATAGACAACAGCGTGTCGCACGCATGTCAGTCAGAAATGGAATCAAGAGCCTGTGTGGAGCAACGCGTGAAGCAGAAATCTCAAACAATGCCTCTGACTTTGAAACCATTTTGAGCTGCCTATATGCAAAATAGTTCAGGACATACGTGTCTAATTAGGACACCCACACGCGTGCATTAAAGTGTAGGTCACTCCTCCCCCAAAGAATGTTCCATCCCAACATTATTCTGCTAGCTAAAATCTCCCTCTCTCTTTTCCTCGGTTTGTCTTTTTCACTCTCTCTCTCTCTCTCTTTCTCTCTATCCGTCACATAAGTGTCTCCCTGGGTTTTGATTTTCTTTTTTTTTCGTGGCTCTGTAACATGACACCCAGATGTGCTGTGTGAGGCTCCTTGGGTTTTGTGTTGTAGCATCTGACGTCATGCTGACACGCAGACACAGCCAGCATAAACATCACCATGCGATGGGGCTCTTGAACGCGCTATTCTGGAGTTCTTTTTTAATTGAGCCTGCTGTCCTGTCATCGCCTACGACACCCATTCTCTCATGTCTCAGGAATATTGATTGTTCGGTAGCTTCTCTCTGCGGGCAAAGCAATTACTTCCATGAACAGAAGTATAAACCCACACAGCTGCTTGTAGTGGTTATAATAAGTGTGGGGGTTTCACAACCCTTTCTGTCACATTGTGTTCTTGCACAGAGTTACCAGAGATGCAACAGAGGTTCTGATCGACCAAACGATATATCTCGGTCATCTTGGCCGTGTGAGGAAAAAACAGGAAAGGCAAAAAGAACACTTTGCAGTGAAAGTAACTTGATTTACACACACTGAAAGGAACAACCAAGGAAAACGTTCCTGTCTTTTCTCTTCCTGTCTTCTCTCTCTCTCTCTCTCTCTCTCTCTCTCTCTCCCTCCCTCTCTCTCTCTCTCTCTCTCTTTCTCTCTCTCTCCTCCTGTTTAGTGGGGTCACGCCTGCCAGCAGGCTTGCACATTATCTGAAGTCAGGGAAGAATTCAGTCATATTTTCCATCCACTGTCTGACTGGTCGTCTGCACCGGTGGGGGAGTGTGAGCATGGGAGGAAGGAGAACAGGGAGGGGAGGGGAGGGGGGAAGAGGGAGGGATGGAGCGATGGGGCTGAGGAGGGGGCTGGGTCTCTGGAGAAGTCCAGATGCAGAGATGAAAAGAAAGCTGGACCGAGGAAAAGCTGAGGAAAAAGAGACCTTTCGCTGAAAATCTGTGCTTGGAGAAAGCCTCGAGTTAAAAGATAGAGAGACGTTTCAACATGGGTTGTTGTCTCTTCCTTGACTGGTGTTCTCCAGTGTGTTGTCTCATAAAACGTCAAACTAACTGGTCTCATGCATGTGGGCATAAAGAGCCAAATCTGACCTTGTAATCAAACGACAGGCTTGCTTACACTTTCATTAAACTGTCATCTTAATTGGGCCATGAAGGACACAGGGCCACGATAAAGGCCACTGGGTTTGGTATAGGGTTTGGGTGCCTCGCCATTTTCTCTCACGCCCCGGACGGGGGAGGCGGTGCGATGCCTCGTGGGCGGAGTTGAGCAAGGGGGCTGGATTTTTGCTTTAGCAGCTCCTGTTTCAAAAACAGCTAGGAGGCTTCAAGTCTGCAATGCTCCATTCCTCGTTTTATACGTACTGGCTCCTTGCCAAATGTAGATGCTTTAGATTGATTGATTGATGAAACTTTATGGAAGGTCACAGGTAACATTTACAGAGCTGTCTTCATTCTTTTTTGTAACATTTATTGAAGAACTGATGATCATGTAACAGTGATGACCATATTTACATGTCAACCTGCATCCTCCCAGACTTACTGATGTCAAGTGTGGGAATTCACAGGCCTGGGGTAATGACACACTGCTGCAAAATCTAAACAGTAAACACGCAATTTGGTTATTGGCCTCACATTCTGACATACATGTGGGAGCAATGTTCTGGTAGTTCAGTGGGTGAGTTGAGTCTGTGCCAAATTCTGTATTGAAAGGGCTTTCTTCACATGCACAAAAGAGACATGATTATGATCAACGGGCAATTTTTCGCAGTTTTGACAGGTAAAGGAACAGGTGATGATTATGTTCTCATGTAGGATAACCAAAGGGAGATTGTAACTAATGGTTGTGTAAGTGATATTTGATTTTTGTTGAAAAGTTAAAGCTCTATATTCTTATATTAATCATTGCTGTATAGAGTGTTTGTTCAGTAACAGGGATCTCCCCGTCTCTCTCACCAGCTCTTTAATAAACAGAAAATTCATTTTCAGGTGGGTTGCCTATTTCAGCCAATTTTGATAGTGTTCCATTTCCAATTTGTGTCTGCACACTTCTTTGTGTAATCACTTCCAATTTCATTTGTTTATCCTGTATCCTGTATGAGTTATGTCTCCTGATTTTATGTTTACTAAAGAGCTGGAGAGACGGGGAGAGCCCTGTTACTGAACAAACACTCTCTAGCTATGATTCCTATCAGGATATAAAGCTATTTAACACTTATTTTAACTAAAACAAAAATCACTTGCTGCACCGTTAATTAAAAATCCCTGTAATTGCCCTCAATCTTCAGAGTCAACAGAGGACAGTGGCTCAGAAGGTAACGCTGCCGTCTTGGAATCAGAAGGTTCCCATTTCGATCCCTGGTTTCTCCTCACAACGCCTCCGCGCTGCGAGGCGTTGTGAGCTTGTAGATTGGCTATTTTTGGCAAAGATGTATAAGTGTAGAGGGAAAAAAGAGCAGACCAAGTAAACACAAAAGGGATAAATACAATATAGAGGAGATCCCTGCTTCATCCATCTCTCAGCTAGGGGGTCCTTGGCCTGAAAACGTTGAAGACCCCTGATGTAAAGCACAATGTAAATCGCTTTTAGATAAAGGCGCTACACAAATGCACCATTTCCCATTTAACTCAGGTCGTCAAGCTAAAAACACTGCAGCATGGGCCTATGACGTTGACTCACTGTCATCTCTACCTTATCACACAGCAGTATTCACACATGCAGTAGTGGAAAATGATGGGCCTGGTTGATGACTACTGTATAGGGCGTGGATGTACAGTAAGAGTGATGTTAGGCCAGAGAGAACCAGCCCCAGGCCAGAAACCCAAGGGGAAAAAGATCCAGGGCCTTATATGACATGATTGCAGTTCACAAAGGGCTTCACTAGGACAAACAGCCATGCAGAGCTGGACTTGGGAGAACGCACCCTGTAATTCAGTTCGTTTGCCCATAACGCCGCGTGGAAGTCACTTTATTTCTCTGAATTTATACGTCTCGGTCTGACAGTGACTGGGTGAGTCTAGGACAAAGCTGGAACTTAGGTTTATTTTCACAGAGGTGACTGGTGCAGGGCATGCAGTCGCTGCATGTCGGACAATGACACCGGTTTTGCCTGTCTGTGCACGTGGGGTTCTGTCTGGACATTGGATGAAGAAGACCTCTAACGGAGGCCTCGGTATGAATTGACTCAGATGCTGTGCCTTGTTAATACCACTTATAAACCCTGTGCTTAGTTGACTGGGGTCCCCCAGGGCTCTGTACCCGGTCCACTCCTTTTTTCCCCCCTCTACACCAAATCTCTTTGCCAAAAGTGGTCGATTGACATGCTCACAAAACAACGCGTCACAACGTGTCACAGACGTTTGTGTGCACACATACTCTTGTGTGCACTCCAGGCAGTTTTAAGTTGCTTGATTCAATATTTAGAAATTTGATATTCATTTGATCAGACACGCCCCCTCCTATATAAGCCCATTCAACTTCAAACTCCCCATTTTCTCCCCATTCATTAGAAGGACAATATCAGTCACCAGAATCAGGGCCGTGTGTTTTCAATGAGTCCAACATGGAGCCAACCCTAACCCCAAGTTGAAAACAGGGGGGGATGTCTGATGAAATTAATATCAAATACCTAGATATTGAACCAAGCAACTTAAAAACTATCTGGGGGACAGAACAGTCAGATTAGATGTGAAAATTACCCCAGAAGTGAAATTCCCCTTTAATAGGTTAAACATGCTGGGCCACCAGAATGGTCCTTTAAAGGCTGGTAAAATGCAAAGGCCTTGACAACATCAAGCTACCCATTCCAGTTGGCCTATATTGGTTTATCTGCCAAAGAAAGGTTAATTTCCTTGGTCCGTTGGGAAATAACACACTCTGTTTTAAAGCGTGGCTTGAGAAAACAGGTTGAGATATCTTGGAACGTGTCAGCAAGCAGAACGTTGTCCAGCAGCCAAGGGGGAAAAAAGCTGCTATCTAAAGACACATTTCACTACAAGTTTTTATTCCTTTATCATAAACACTGAGGGAGCGAGATGTGCAGCCTTGGGGCGAGCATATAGTTTTTAAATATTTTAAGAGATGTCTTAAATTGTGGAGTTACACTTCATCGCAGACATTTTCAATTAAACGCAGAGCGGGTCGGCGCTCACCCTATAATTTGTCTCAAACGGTTGTGATTACAATGGGATTGCGCCGAAAGAAAACATGAAGTTTCTGCACGAGACAGGTATTTACAGGAAAGTTGGCCCTCTGATGATGAGTCTCAACGATAACTGACAAAGTCATAATAGCACATAACTAAGGTATAATAGCCAGTAAATATTGGCCTTCGTCAGCCGCTGTAAATAAAAATGAACGCTTATAGCCCCTTTCGGTCTGACACAGAACAATGGTGTTGCAGACACTGATTGATAGATGGAGGGGAAAGGAAAAAAGAAAATACAGCGAGGGAGGGAGAAAGAGAGAAGAGAGATAGAGAGAGAGAAGAGAAGAGAAGAGACAGAGAGTGAGAGAGAGAGGGAGAGAGAACGCTTGGCATTATGAGACTTTGGCTAGCATAAACTGAAGTGATACAAGTAGAAACACGTGGCTCGAGCCAGGCAGATGCTACGTGTTGCCGGCACATAGAGGCTCTGCCGCACACAGCTGCACACAGTTTTAGCACCAGTGCCTTTGCCTTTCATGTTGTGCCTGGCCGCCATGATGCTGCCTGCAATAATATATACCGTTGTTGTTGAGGCAGAAACCTCTTATCTCCTCATTTGAACTTATGTTTTTTCGTTAATTAATTCTACTACTACAGTCTCACACAAAAGTGCCAAAAAATTGCTGATCTACAAGCTCAAAATGTGGCGCTATTTTGGAATTTGAATCCTGAAAAGCAACAGTTTTACACATACAGTATGAGGTTTCCACCCGACAGCGAAGATACGCGGTAATATATTACACAAAATTCACATGAGGTCTGCCTGCTTCTACTGTACAAAATTTATGCTTGGGATTTGAATAGAAGCATGCCCGTTCCCGAGAAAACAACATGAACCTGGATCGCTTTTCCACTCTCATGTAGAGTGGAAAGCAGGTGATCCCATTAGTGGAGACTCTCCATGACTTGTGCAAAGTATGCCAGGTCGTGTTACAAAGACGTGTTTTTTATTCTGTTGTGTTGTTACTTTGTTTGCCCCTTATGAGGGTCTGCACTGTGCTTTTTGAGCAAACGTGTGGCCCTGCAAAGATTAAACGGACAGCTTCTGTTCACAAAAGCTTCTAAGGGAGGCTTATAACTTTAGGTTTCATTACGGAAAACAGCAGTACAGAAATATAATGGTGTTGATGTGAAGGTGCCTTGGCCTTAGTCTTGCGTAGCCAGACGATCACCGATCTCTGCCTACCAATACGTCTGGGGAAATCTAAATTTCTCCGCTAGAACAGCGGAGAAACCCTTTGCTAACATCACCTAGAGCTTTGAAAACTAATAGGCCTACTGATACAGCCCCAATATGAAGGACCGCCCTCAAGTCTGCATGGTTCTGAAATTATTCTTTTTTTTAAATGTTCTTTCCCAGTTTTAGCCCCTACATTGAATTTAGATGTTACTAGGTGGAGATGTCCCTTTCTCTCTCTCTCGTCTGGCTATGCAAGACTACCTTGGCCTACACCTTAACATTTCTAAGGCTGATCCTTCCGAAAGCAGCCAATAATGGCAAATCCGGGATTTCCTTTTTTCCAAGTCATGCATGGCTCAGCGGCTCCAATTCCAAAATGCATCTCGCTCCTTGGCTTGCTCTCGAAGGAGAGGCATCTGATGATAAAAAGTAAACACTGCCTGACATACTGAACCTTGGAGGTTACCTACAGTACATGTGAAAGGGCGGGACAGTTATTTTTAAACATCCTCAACTGGTGCTCAACTGGATTCGGGGCTCAAACTCTCTCACATCCCCTTTGGTATGCAGGCAAACTTCAGCCTGATTTAAACGGCGGTGGCAATGAGAGGAGTTATTTCCGCTACCTGTGAGAAAGCGAGTCATCCCAGGCAGCGTGGAGACTGAGAGACATGATGAAAAAAAAAACCCTCCATACTCCCATTCAAAGTGCTTCCACCCAAACCACCAGTCTGGACGAAGGGAGACGCACCACAGGAAAATATATTATAGATTGCAGCAACTCCAGTCCAAGGCAAACAGCAGCAAATTACACAGTTCTATTTAAACACTGTCCTGTGAGCTTCCACTACATTTCACATAAAGTAACTCAGTCGGATTGTGCTACTAGTATCGTCCAGTGGACAGACTTCCTCCATCCATCTATGTATTCATCTAGTCACAAGTTTAATAATGGTCACTATGTTGCGTTTAACACATCACACTCTACACTGATGATTAGTAGACACTGATAACCTGGTGTCCTTCGGGCAAGTCATTATGGGCAATTTCTTAAATGTCTATTACGTTTTTTTTTTTTTTTTTTTTTAATTACCCCCTCCCCAGAAAATAAAACAAATAAAAATAAACACGTTGCAAGCTTGCTGATCGGCTATTCGTCATTCTATAAGAAGTACAATATATAGGCCGTAAGTGGTTAAGAACGAAGTAAAATCAGATGTTTTAAAATAAAGTTAAAGTTATGAAATAATAGCAACTCATCCATCAGTCTGTCCATCATGGAATGGTAGCTATACTGTATATATCGCTACAACCCGGCCTAGAGGTCACCACAGGTGCAACATAAAAACTCCCTCCTTCCCAGTCCCCAAACACAACCAGTCAAATATCCAAAATACAGTGGTTTATTGTCTAAATTACAAAACATGGGTAATTACCTCAGGGTGGGGCCTGAACATATAATCCTAATCAAAAGAAAACCATGCTTACCTTTACCAAACCCAAAACAAAGCACAGGTATTGCACTACTGGTTGCAGACGGCCGAGAATTATGTTGAGCAGGTGCTCAATAAAACTGATGTCCAAATGTGTCCGCTGAGTTCATAAAAAAATACGGCATACAGACTATCAGGCCTCATCAACACAGTCAAAAAACTGTTTGCCGCTGCCAATCAGCAACACCTGCCCTTGATTACAGACCTTGCCAAATAACCTGACCAACCTTGACCATGCCCTGCAGTGACGTCATCAAAGGAGAAACAGAAATCATATGGCTCTTACAGGTATCTTACCTAACAAACAAAGAGGAACACATGATCAAACAAACACAAAAAGGACACCCACCCACCCCTACACTACCAAGACTGTAACCCATGTTAACGGTGACACCTCTAAAACACTGGCAAATCTGAAAACACTCAAACACAGAACTTGTGTGAAAAGACAGGCCAACCAGGTGCTCACAGCAGATACAAACATCTTAAAGGTGTATGGTGCTTCTAGGATCAGCAGGAATGTAAAAAACTTTAAAAAAGAAGAGATCCGAGCACTCAAAAAATGGAGGGGAAGTATAAAAGTATCTTATAAAAAGGTCATTCTATATTTAGAGAATAAAACTTGTTTTAACTTTAACTCTCTTTAACTCTCCTCTTTTTGAGTGCTTGGATTTCTTCTTTTCTACAGATATAATGCAGTTAAAGACTGGCAAGATGGAATTCACCAAGCATAGGAGAGACAGCTAGCTTTATAGTCCCCAGCCTGGTCACAGGAGCCAATCACCAGCAGGCTCCACCTAGTAATTAGCCAGTCACACTCAGACACCACTCAGTCACCATTCACACCAGCTGGTACTCAATCAGCCACTCCTTACCACTCATTCACACACTATTTTATTAAATATTTCTTACATTGAGAAGAAGAGTGCCATGGAATCTTTAGCTTTTTGTATGTGAATATATTTATGTTGAAATACTAGATTCAAATAGAGAGAGAGAGAGAGAGAGAGAGAGAGAGAGAGAGAGAGAGGAGGGGGGAGATGTAGAGGAAAGGGGGAGTGAGAGGGAGACAAGAGGGAGGGAGGGAGGGAGGGACAGAGATTTCACCCACACAATAATGGGTCAGTTCTGGGTGCCGAAACCGGAACACACCGACAACACGTCACTTTGCGACGCAATAATCCTGGCAATGCCATGCAGGCAAGCTAACAATGTGGTGCTTTTTGCTTGTACAGTATAACATAAAATTAAAACCATTAAAGCCTAGCTACGACCTACAACAACTCGTCTCTTCATCAAAGGAGAGTGGCAAGTAATAGGTGTGTCTTGTCTCAAAGCCTCAGACAGACATCACCTTATGCCCAAGGCTGTCACATTATGCCACAGCAGTTACATTACTGGACCTTTTGTGGCAGGTATGCAAGTGTAACAATTTACACATAAAGATAATCAATCAATGCATATTGTATGTTTGTTTTTGTTTTGTTTTTTACATAAAGGGAGTGATTAAAATACACAATATGATGTAACAATCTACAACTAAGCGAGTTTGGCACTGTAGTGAGACTGGTTGGCTGTGAGCGATACTTCCTTTGTGCTTTCAATCCATTTTAGAGGAATGTCCCTTCTCTGGCATAACAGCAAAAGAAAGACAAACCAAAGTCAACACAACTCCGAAATCAACACAGAGACTGGGGAACTCAGCTGACCTTTAAAGTGACATATCTGCTGTCATATCTCAGGCTGGCAACAATTCCGACTTCTCTGTAATCCTAGGATTAGCAGCCCCTAACCCCAACCACAGCCCCAAGCCTAAACTTTAACCATCTTTAACTTTGTTGAAGGGGTGGTGTACAGTTACTGCTGTCTGGGGGGCTAATCTCCGGGCAAGAACATCTCTTAAATAAGACGGCTTGGCACACCAGACCACTTGAGGGTCTAGCAGCAAAACTACATGGTGTATTGAATTGCCAGTGGGTGTCAAAGAAATATAAATTGAATAGTGCAGCTTTAAATAAAGTAAATTGAGTCACAGGTTGTTTGTAAAGGGTTGACCACCCCAATAATGATAACAACGTTCTTTTTTTCCTCTTTTTTTTTTAGATAAGCTAATTATTTTTCACCCCCTTTTTCTCCCCAATTTAGTAGTTATGCCAATGAATTCCTCCCCACACACTGCTGTTATCCTACTGCCAGTGAGGAGCCCCCACCAGGAGGACGTAAAGCCTTCGTCCTACTCCTCTCGCCCAACAATCCCCACTGACAGGTGCCACCCCCAGCCCGTAGCAGTACGTACAATGATCAATATCATCCTCCCCGCCCTGCTTCCCTCCCCCAAATACGGGCCAACTGTGTTTGCATAGACGCCCAACACAGCCGTATGCAGCGGTGGATTCGAACCCACAACCTCTGCGGTGGTGGACAGTGACTTTACCACTGCGCCACCGAGTGTCTTGATAATAACCCTGGTCATCAAATCGCTCTTAAAGTGATCCCAACAATATTGTTCACCACTGACATTTTCTTTATACATGTAGTTGTGGTGAGGAACATTTTTAAGACGACATATTTATAGTTATTGTTAAATTTATCGTTCTCGGACAGCCCTAAAGTCCAGTGTTTTCACCAGAAACTAAACAAGTCATCACGTTTTTATAACTCTGTATACAAGTGATTTTATACCCAACTAACTCATACTGTAACATGACCTATATTAAGGCTGGCACTTTCCCAACCCCATAATGCACGCTTGGAAGCAATACGCTGTAAGCATTCAGCGAAAGCAGTATATATGCCATAGTAAATGTACATATGAACCATAAATCTTCAGTCATACCACAACGCCCTATAGAACAGATGTATACATTTATTTTATATATATTTACATATATATGTAAAGGGGCGTTAAAATGTAGATTGACAGCTGCCTGTCTGCTAATGGCAGGTGTTAGGAGCAGCCAGCCAACCAGTTTTCATTAGACACACACAGATGCTGAGAATTAAAATACCTGCCTCGCATATAGACAAAAATCACTAACCACAGGCTTTCCCTGAAACCCTTCATTTTCCCTGCAGCTGAGGGAACATCATAAAAAAAAGATACAGGTATTTAGCTCAGTGGTTCGGTTCTCAAAGTGGGGTCCGGGGACACCCAGGGGTCCGTCCTTTAGGGGGTTCCAGGGGGTCCCCAGCAAAATGAGGTTTGAGTTTTACTGTAGCTAACCTGAATAGCACTTTGAGCAGACATACAATATATTTGTCGTTGGAAGCACAGGACATTTTTTAATGATATTTTGAATGCATCATTATTCTACATGAACATACAGTATGATCAGTCAGTGTCCAGGATCTGAATCATATTTTTGCAAAAAATGCATCTTTTTAAAAAGCACTTTCAACCTGTTGTACAGGCCTACCTATTTTGGGCATGTTATTATAGGCAAAATTGCTTTTGAAAATAACCGATCTAAAAGATCAGAACGCATTGCGATGCATTGTGAGATGTAGAGCTGATATTTCTGCGCAACACCATCATACAGCAATGTATGAATTGTATGTGGTTTAAAGTAATTCCTCAGTTTGGAAAGATAACAGGTCAAATCTATAATGCAGTGGTCCTCAAAGTGAGGTCCAGGGGACTCTCAGGGTTCCTTGAAGAGGTTCCAAATGGACCCTTACAGGTCTGTCACTCCGAGAGTGTACAAATGGAACCAAATGGATCCATTTGGTTCCATTTGTACACTCTCAGAGTTATGGATCGGTCGTTCAAATCAAAAAAGTTTGAGAACCACTGCTCTAAACTAATGCATCCTCTCGATTTCAACTGGCACAGCGAGACCGGTTTCTTCAGTCTGTATCGTCAAACTAAGATAAATGTATAGTATGGGGAGAAAATGAAAGGTCAGGCTGGGTCGTGGTTGTAGAAGCTGCTACGTGTCCTCTCGGTGCAACCAGAGGGCTTTGTACACCTGCCAAATTCTCTTCCCTCTGTCCCGCCCTGCTTGCTGTGTAACATCATCAGGCTATGGAGAGGGCCAAGCCTGATTTGGAAACCCTGGATTATGGAGTGTAATGGATTGCCTTCATGGCTTGTATTAGTGTGTCTGCTGTTACACTAACTCACTCTTGCTTGTGAAAAACAAGATATATAAATAGATACAATATTAAAGCATTGGTTTTGTTCAAATACTGTAATTGCACAATGTAGGTACACATGATTCACAACATGTAAAAACTGCACAACCAGCACACAGGAGAAACAGCAGCTGGATGAAGCCTGTCTAACTTCCAATTAATCATTATCAAACCCATTTATTGAAAATAGCATACGAGTTATGCAAAAATAATCTCTTGAATTCTATTTTTAGACTCTCGGGTGAGTTGGCACCCCCGTGCGTAAAATGCGTAATTGATACCACATTGTATCACAAAAATGCATGCTATAGCTGGAGCTCTTTTAAAAAAAAGTGTTTTATATGTATTAAAACTAAAAACGAATCCCCCTAAAACAAGCCACGTACAACCTGGCCAAGTAGCTACTCCTCCTCTCTACTCCCGTTACAAGCTCTTTTCTATACGAAGAATCTAGACCCAATGAACTTGTATCTCGACATCCAGACAATTAAAACGCATCTCGCTGATACACTAAGTAGCCTACATATCAATAAAAGACTAGAAACCATTAATTAATTTAAGAAAATCCACTTCCAGATCCGGACAATGATGAGCCACGTCCAAAATGAAGCAGAATCGACGCGTTAATGATGTTGAGCATCCACGTATTGGAGCTGAAACGTGAACTTGTTTGACATGTTTTAAGACGGCCCCCTCGCAGAGATGAAGGGAGGGACTCTGGGACTCGAACACAGAGACGGGCCGGGACCTCCCCAAAATATCCCGGGCATATAAAAGCCTCCTAGCTCATTTGTTTAGTCAGTAGGGGAGTTTCTGCTAGGGTCTTGGATTGGAGTTATCACAGAACGGACCCAAAGTTGATGAGTGGAGTCTAGAGGAGAAACAAAACCAGGATTCCCCCTTGCCCCAAAGAGTCTACATGTCTGGTATTTAAGACATGTTCAGCTTTGTGGATATTCGGTTAGCGCTGTTGCTCAGCGCAACAGTGCTCTTGGCGAGAGGTCAAGGCGAGGACGATAGTAAGTATCCTTTTCAAACACTGCATTCTCTCTTTTTTTTTTCTTGGGACAGCTGTGGCAATGCTCAACATCTGGATATAGAGCGTGCGTAAAAGGATGCTGAACAATTTCTTCAGTTCATGTTTGGAAATTGGAATTGATCCGGCTTTGCGTGAGGCCGCCTGAGCCGACGTTTATGGGGCAAAAGGTGGTGAAAATGAAGCTTTGGGCTGTTTTCTTTTCCCGAGATCTGGAAGTAAAGAATAGGATTTGCTTAGCTTTTTTCCCTGGCGTACAGATGTTGTTGCTGGCGTCCTCTCCCCTCCTGTTCCATGTCCCCAGGCAGGCAGGCAGGGCCAAATAACACGCACGCAGGGCAGGTCTATGGATGAGCTCTTGAGGTGATTGATGATAGCGAGTTCAAACAAAGTTGAATCAGAATTCAAACATAAAGAAACGCATGAAAGGCGTTTGGAACAACGTTTCATGAATGTATATTCAAGGGTGCAATGTGCAGGTTCTATTGCATTGTGAATGAAACTCAATTAAAACTGAAGGGCCCACATCTGTACAGCAGAGCAGCCTACAGATGTTTTACAGAGCTTTTACACTGCAGCTGCACCGAACTTGAAACATCACTTGTTTCAGGGTGTGAGAAAATTATATAGTTTTCCCCCCGACTTTGTTTGAACGTTTCCAATAAGGCTAGGTCAATGAGCAATCCTAATTGAATTTAGTTTAAGCTAGAAAAGTGTATTTGTATGGCACAATGCAACAATAAGGCAATTCAAAGTGCTTTACACAAACATTAAGAACATTAAGTCCAACATGCAAACGAAAGGCCTTTTAGACCTTTATGGACATGAAAAGAAACACCTTAGGCCTTTATGGACATTTGATTAAAATGAAAGACTATAATTCCATTTTAGAGTTTGTTTCAGTAAAGGAACAATGGAAAATTGCTGAACACTGACGTCGACTGCAGAATGGTCTAGACATCATGATGATGCGTTAATCACCTAAAAGAAAAAAAGCAGGGTGTGTGGTGAAACCTTTTTGTGGACTACTAGCGCCTCCTTGTGGTGAGCCTCACAAATGCAGCCTCCAAACACTGAACGCCCCCTCCTCCCCTCCAACCCCCATGCAGGCCTCACCAAACCATCTGCAGCCAGGGGGAAAAAAGATGTCTTTTTCCAGTGTTCCTCTCATAGTTTTTTCTTTAAGCCACATCTGTGGAGCAATGTTGAATACAGTGTAAGTGAGTCATGGGCTTTGCACAGCAGCCCTGTGCCAAATTTGGACTCAAGGCCGTATGGGCCTGCCCTATAAGAACTTTTATTATAATTTACTGTAGGCTACTTGCATAGTGGGGCTTCATCAAAATGTCTATTCCTTTTCATGTTTCTGCCTTATGTGCTCAACCACACGATAGGCATGAATTCCAAGACTTATTATTGGGACATCAGCATGGCTTAAACATTCATCTAATTTTGACTTCACCAGCCACACACTACCTAAGTCATGCTCAGTAAATAGCAGATCTACAAGCTCACAACACGTCACATTTGTGACGTGTTGTGAGCTTGAATATCTATGCTATTTACAACATGCAACACCAGCATGAAGCTAAGTGATGACATGATTGACTGTTGTCAGAACCTAATCCAAAAGTTGACCATTACATTTCTTACCATACCTATGTAGGGGAACATGAGAAGCTATTATGTCTATTCAGAAAAGGGCTGAATTGCTGTCCATTTTGTTGATACTTGTCAACCTGTTTTCATTTTGTCACCTATTTCATTTGGTGGTAGTGCAACTCAGCAAGTCATAGACTTATGCTGCGTCAAGGGTCATTGTGTCTCATTTCACACTGGCTGCCACAAAGTTACAAGCTACCATTCTTTTTCAATGGAAGCCAGCGACATGAAGATACAAAGATACATCCGACTCTGCTACAAAAGCTACAGCTGCTACAAAGCTACCAAAAAGATGAGCTGGTTTCAACTTCAGCTACAAAGCTACAAATATGCTTTGTAGCTTTGTAGCTTTTGTATCTGTCAGTGTGACAGGCTACACCTGTCTTATAACTGATTAGGAGAAGGTGTGTGGCTAAACCAAACTTCATCTAAATACACTTCAGGGTCACGTTGTGGTTACAGTGTAGGCCTTCTTCTTGGCACTTTTAAGGCCTACTGTTTTTTAATAGGTGGGCCACTGGGCCTAGTGGATATCCATGGCCTGGGGGTAATTATGTGGTTATACTGTAGCTTGCAGCTGTTTCAGGTTAGGCACTGTTAATATGGTTATGTCTAGGCATGGGTTTGGTGTGGTTTAATTAATTCATTTTAATTAAAGTTAGACACTAACAAAGTTTAGGACTTCCTTTACGAGTGTCTTCCCTAATTGATGTTTGTCAATGTGTAATTGATTGAATAATTGACTGTTTGATGATCCAACTCACCAATACTTCCCCCTCTTCCACCTTCCAGGCGCATTCGGCAGCTGCACGTTAGACGGACAGCTGTACAATGACAAGGACGTATGGAAACCAGAGCCCTGCCAGATCTGCGTGTGCGACAGCGGAACCGTTATGTGCGACGAAGTGATCTGCGAGGACACGTCCGACTGTGCCGACCCCATCATCCCCGACGGAGAGTGCTGCCCAATCTGCCCGGACGATGGTACGGACCCTGCTGTGATTGGCCACTACTCGGTTGTCCGGACAACCGCTTTTCAGTTTTTTCTTGCCAGCATATCTATCTATCTTTACACAAACTGGTAAAGTCATAGATATATTAGCTAGAACTAGTTTGATTAAACAGGAGGCCTAGATAGGTCAAAAACTAGCCATGGATCTCTAGACTATCATAGATGTATTTTATCAAGTCTGACTTTTACTTTCGTATCTATGATGTCATGATAGTCTTGATCCAAGGCTAGGTCAAAAACAAACCTCTGGCTGATGTTATTAATTACAAATTTGGACAGTTCCCTCCTTGAAATGTGCGACTAGGCCGACTCATGCAACATGAGTAAAATGGTGGTCAATCTTCCGTGATTGCCATGACACCCAGCAGTTCCGGCATCCAATCACAGCTCGACTGACCAACCGTCCCTTCGGACCATGGGATCTCAACTCTACCTACTAGGACCACTCCCCCAGCCCCCCCCCCCCCCCCCCCCCTCCCATTTTGTGGTTGTATTGGCACAGTGGCGCCACCTGGCGCTTCCCCCATTTAAGTTGGGGCAACCAAAAGTTTGGGCCACAGCTGGTGCACACCTGTAGAAAATGGACTCCAGGCTTTTTCTAAACGTTCCCTGAGGATTCAGTGCAACAAAGACCCGCTCTGGATTTACAATTCCTTTTTTAAAAGATGGATTATGCTCACTCTGTGGATATGTGTGAATATAAGACCACGCAGTCTGCCTACAGGCCTCCTGTGACAGAACACAATGGGACTAAACAGGCCACACACATTACACCAGTGTGGTTCTCTCAAAGTGGGGTCCGAGGGGGTCCCCAGCTAAAGTATTTATTGTTGAGAACCAAATGGACCCATACAGGTCTGTAACTCTGAGAGTGTACAAATGGAACCAATTGCTTCCATTGGTGCCATTTGGTTCCATTTGGTATCTCTCCCATGAGATACCAAATTAATTTGGTTCCATTTGTACATTTCTCAGAGTTATGGGGGGTCTGTGGCTTAATGCATACCATATTGGGGGTCCTTGAAATGTAAATGTTTGAGAACCACTGCATTACACCGCATTTGTCCCTAAACAGTCCCTAAACTTATAATATGATGTGTTTGTTCCTCCATAACTCATTACTCATTAGATATTATTCCAAGTAAACTTCTCCCGTTTGTTTTGCTCTAGTGACTTAAATGTCATCAAAACATGCAGACTTGACTCTACCTCTGACTAGCTGTTATGTGGACCCATAAGGGTCTGTTTCATTACATTTGTACACGGTCAGAGTTAAACCAACACTCAGGAGTACTCAGCCATGCTATTGAAACATACTGTAGATTTGACATGTATCATGAGTCCTAAGCTAAATCTCCTTAGGCTTACGTTGTCAGCTGAATCTATAGGCGTTTAATGTTAAGTTATGATTTGAATCTTACAGTGTGAACATGTTGATGAGATATTTTCTCCTTCTCTGTTTGCTCTCTAGCCGTCCAGGTCCAAGAGCCCACTGAGGTATTTTATTTTTTTCTTACATTTTCACACTTTTACAATTATGAAAGATTATCTGTGAATGTTTGGATTTGCACAACCACTGTGTGACTGATTGTTTCCAAACTTGACTTAATCTTGGGCACTGTCCCAAACTTAAGAGATATTTCAAGTTTGATAACTGATATTTGTCATTCAAAGTGAATGTTGGCATTCTGCATGATGGATGTGTGTCCAAGATGTCACAAAGTGTGTTTTGTACTATGAAACAATACAGCGAAACCTAACTATATTTCTCTCTTTACATTTTAGGGTGGTCAGGGAGACATTGGCGAGAAGGGAGATAGGGTACGTTCTAATTCACTGCACTCATGTTGTCAGTATGCTCTTTAAAAAAAAAAGATGATACATTTTAACTAATCCCGTTTACCTCATAAACTGGACAAAATGTGTTTACGTAATTTATCCCAATGTCTTACTGTATTGTATTAGGTCTTGTGTAGTTTTTATTAACAAACAGAAGCTCATGCAGTCTACATAGAATGATAGAAGACAAAGCATGCATGTTTGTTTACATGTCAGAGGTTATGCTCCCATGACCTGTAATGTGAAGGAATTGACCTTTATTGTTAAGGGTCAAAAGGTCAAACATTCATTCAGTCATAGATGAGTGCATAGTTTAAGTAGGTCTCAAATGTAAATTCACTCATTTGAACTTTTTATTGCTTTTTGATTATTACTGGAACTAAATGTTTTTAGTTTTGTTTTCATGTCAATTAGATTGGACAAATCAAACAAACGATTTAATGTAGCAATAATATTTACAGAAAGAACCCAATGGAATACATTTGGAAACTAGGAAGGAAAAAAAAACTGTATATCAGTTATGTCTTTTGTCTGTTGATAATTATTATCAACAGATTGATAATATTATTGATAATTATTATCAAGGTATCAATCTAATATTTCTTGATAGTGATAGACATTCTGTGATTATATTGGTCATATAATGTGTCCTACATAACAGACAATAGCAATACCAATAAGTGGATAATTAATGTAATGGCTTGGTTACTGACATTAAGTGTCTTTGCCTCTGTTTCTTTATAGGGTACACCCGGTCCTCCTGGCAACGATGGACTCGACGGCATGCCTGGTCTCCCTGGCCCTCCCGGACCCCCTGGTCCCCCTGGCCTTGGGGGACCAAGGCCTGGCCTTGGCGGAGTAAGTCGAAATAAAATGTGTACTCATCACCCCTGACCTCCAGGGAGCATCAGGGTTAACGTCAATTTACGCTTTGAGCGAACAAATGTCGAATAACATCGTGTTGCACACCACGTGTTTCACATCATTCTCAGTTTCGAGCATTCGTACTGTCTGCAACTCGACTACAGCGTTGCCAGAAAGAAATTAAACAAGGAAGTGAATATGGTCTCATGCATCTCCTTGGTAACGGGAGCTTCTTCCCTTATTTTCCCAACCAATCACAGTACGCGATATTTCATGAAGCGTCTGCAACCTTTCCATTTTTCCAGAGGCACACAGCATCATCTGCAAAGGCCATTTGCGACACAGTTTTGACGTTTTGACTCCTTTTTGGCGTGTAAAGCATAAATTGATATTTATCTTCACAGATAAGATCTCAAGATAGAACGACTCCATGTTAGGTTGAATGTTATATCCAGTAACACTGACCAGTAACAGGTTGAAGTTTAGTCCAGTAACACTGACCAGTCACAGACTACTTTTGAGGGAAAGACTCCGTTCAGCTCTGGTTTCCCACTCAGTTCAGCACTGGGATTGAGCGGACAGCTCCCCAGGTCTCAGTTGTATACAGTAGATGTGTGGTCTGTCACCACACCTATTAGGATGTTTGTGTTGATTTAAAACCACTGCTCATGTCACCTTGCTCCATGACCTTGCACACACATTGAGCGTGTCTAAGTCGGCAGTTATCAAAGGCACTTCACTGTTTTATCCGTATCCCATATTGCAGAATCTGTACTGGCAGGTCTAATATGTAGAAGCACACTCTGAAGGTTCTGGCCCTTCTGCTGAAAATAGGAGCAGTTTCTGCACTTGTTTCAAGAACTATCTAGAAATGATTAGTTTTTAGCTGTTCTGTATCTGTGTGATGTGTCTTTGGGGGAATGAGATTCCCCCCCAGAACATCTTAAAGCACAGTCAGCTAATGTTGACTGAATCTCATCGCTTCATCTTTGACATAAGCTAGCGAACGTCTCACCTGAAATTGAAAGATTTGAACGGTGACTATAATGCTCTCTCCTCTTTTCCTCCACAGAACTTCTCTCCTCAATACTCAGATCACTCCAAGTCATCTGGCCCAGCTCAGCCCGGCCCAATGGTATGAATGCACCTCCTCTCACTGAACATACATTTAAACCACCTGAATGGCTTGCTACGGTTTGAGACTCCGCAACCTTCTGCAAAACACGGACGAAAGTACACTGTTTTTGGGTGAAATGGCATGTGTCCTCCTGATGTGGATGGACTTCAGGACATAGGAGGCAACATGCACATACATCGGAGCACAACTTACATCTGCTCTGTCGACCCCAGCTTTAATCTTCGGAAAATATTTACCCCGTTGCTAAATGAGACGATTGAAATGTAATAGCATAAGAAACTCCTCAGCATATTCTGTCACTGAGACAATATTTGTCAACTGATAACTACACTGACCGACCTAAAATGTATGCTTGCTCTCATAGGCCCTTCATACATTATATGAATGCTCTTTTGTGTGACATGTTTTTATAACTGAGATACTAATGTAATGATGTTTCTTTCTCAATAGGGTCCTATGGGTCCCCGTGGTCCTCCTGGATCTGCTGGATCTTCCGTAAGTATTCTTTTATCTTATTTCATTTTTAATTAGCTTCTGACCGAATGAGTTAGTTTCACTGTTTAAATTCTGCACTAGTTGCAAGGATTCAAGATTCACAAGCACACAGCTTCAATGGAAAGCTTACATTTCATCAGTTAGGCAAATCTAATTAAAACTATGTTCATACAAATGGAGACATTGTAATAATAATATGCTTTCTTTGTTGTCAACCAGGGTCCTCAGGGTTTCACTGGACCCCCAGGCGAGCCTGGTGAGCCCGGCGCTGGTGTAAGTATACCAACATCATCATCTAACTGATTTATCTAACTAAAACATCATCATCTTCATAATCATCATTCTCATCTTCATCCCAACCACATAGAACTTTTGCATGACGGAGGTTTAGCGGGGGAAAGTTAGCAAGAGCAAGGTTTGACTTGGATGAGGCTGTTGTAGACTGTATGTTGTAAGGTTAATCCTTCTAGCCACACAGTAAAATCACATGTTAATTTAAACATTTGTAACCCAGAGAGTATACACATGTTACATTTGTATATTCTCTGAGTTAAGTATTAAGTGTTTGTCGAAAGAAATGTGATTCAAATCTGATTTGTAAACATCAGTTTCCATGTGGTGTGTTTCTGTTCAGACTGCATACAAACAATATGTCTCCAATCTGGATATAGGCCACAAATCAGATTTGGGCTGGATTTGGGCTGCTAGTCTGAACAGGGCCTTTAAGATTGAACTACTATTAAAGTCACCTACCTGGATCGACCGAGATGTAGAATGTTCCACCTTCTGCTGCCCCACTGACATCAACTTCCTGTCCTTTCTGTTTCACTTCCTGTCATGTGACACACACACACACACACACACACACACACACACACACACACACACACACACACACACACACACACACACACACACACACACACACACACACACACACACACACACACAGAGAGAGAGAGAGCTGGCCGTACAGCTTTACATTCACATTCAACAGGGACTTTTGAATCCAGGTGTACGAACAACAAACACCCTACTTGAATTCAAATGAATGATCCAAGTTGTTTCTTCATCCACTCTAGGGTCCCATGGGTTCTCGCGGCCCCTCAGGTCCCCCTGGCAAGAACGGAGATGATGTAAGTGCTCTTTTAAACATTCTTCTCAAATTGATATGTATTAGGCCTTTTCCCCCCAATTGAAAATATTTTGTGCCATAAGAGAAGATTTATGTTAGATTAGATTTAGTGAAACATTTTACAACTGTCTATACTGTAGGTGTGGAGATAGCAGTGGAGAGAGTGAAACCTTTGAACTGAATAGTCCTTCTTATACATTCATGGGGCTCAACTTCCAGCCAGTGAAATGATATTGAAATTAAACAATTACATTTTTAATTTTGTTGGGGACCCCTTGAAACGCCCCCAGACCCCACCTTTATTTATACAGGTAATCTCATTGAGACCTGAGGTCTCATTCTCAAGAGAGACCCGCTTTACAGATTTGACACTATCTCTAAGGAAGTCAAGATACTGTATATTTTAGAAAGATAAACTACTAACTAAACAAAACAAAACAAAACAAAACAAAACAACAAAAGTCATATTTAGTTTTCTATCCATACCATATCCAAGCAGGTTATGTCTGTTTTGTTTCTGAGGAGAACATCATGTTTCAAGTTGATGCATAACTTAAAACCTATTTCCAAATACTTAAATATATAAATACATAGATGTTCTCAATTATGGCTATTTTTGAAAAAACAAAACTAGTGTTGAATTATTTTTGTTCCCCCAAGCCATGTTTCACCATACCTTTTACCTTTAGCCATTGCTAATCTCCATGTGTGTCACCCACAGGGTGAGCCCGGCAAGGCTGGTCGCCCCGGTGAGCGTGGACCCGCTGGCCCTCAGGTGAGTGATGCCTGCACAGGTCACAGGTCACGATCAAGTCAGCCAGGAAAAAAAAGGATACTGGTTCCCACATCTTTAGTAGCAACTATTATGACTGGTAGAAGCAGACCTGACTAAAGTAGAACACAAGGACACATATTTGACCACTTTTGTTAATGTTCATATAGAAATAATAAAAACAAATTGCTGATGCAAAACTCCCACTTAATGTTTCATAATTTTTTTATAACATGGTACCAATTAAGGAACACAAACACACACATAGCTTAAAAACTGAATTTTACACAAAAACAAACTGTATTTCAGAGGCACCCATGTTGTATCATAAAAGCTGATCTCTCCTTCTTCTTCTTCCTCTCCTCCTACAGGGCGCTCGCGGATTCCCCGGAACCCCTGGACTCCCCGGCATCAAGGGACACAGAGTGAGCATTACAATCACATTAAAGAAACACAGTTGAACTGCATTGATCTGACCTGATTCCTGAGTCATGGGATGATGTGTGAACTCACAATTCTTGTCTTATTTTGTTCTCAGGGATTCAGCGGTCTGGATGGAGCTAAGGGAGACGCCGGAGTTGCTGGACCCAAGGTAAGACAGCACCATTTCACATGGAATGGACGAAAGACAAATTCCCAATGTTTGGAAAACATACTTTAGTATAATACCGAAAAGTTTCTCTTGCTCAGGAGAAACATTTTCGAGTGGGCAAAATGCAGCATAAATATATTTGTGAAGATACAATTCCACTGTTCGACATGAAATAACATTTGTTGGAGGACAATTTATCTTCTTTTTATTTTCCACACATAAGATACATTTTTACATTTTAATAGTTGCCAATGCAGGAAATTACATATTTAATGTATCATCCATTTAAATGTATGACATTAAATGACATTAACGCTGTGCTGGCATGGTGCATTGATAGGTTTCTGCTATCACTTTATAACTAATTGTTTCTTTCTGTGTTTGTCCAACAGGGAGAGGGTGGCCAGAATGGTGAGAACGGTATTCCTGGTGCCATGGTACGTATCTAACCTCAGTCAGTCCACATTGATCCATTTGGAGTACGAATTTGTCAGAATGGTGTCCTATAGTTGTTGATCAGAATAAAAGCCTAATGTTCGCTGTGCTCTTCTCTTTCCCAGGGCGCACGTGGTCTTCCTGGTGAGAGAGGCCGCCCCGGACCCGCCGGCCCCGCTGTGAGTGGCCATTACACTCGTCCTTAGCCCATAGTCCTGTGTTGTATATTTCTGCAGGACAGCGACTCTTAAAAGATGCAAACATAAAGCATATTTATGCTATTCAGTCGCTTTGCTTTTTGAGGTCATGGTATAATGATAATCTTATAATAACATCTTCCTGTCTCATCTCCAGGGTGCTCGTGGTAACGATGGAAACAATGGAGCTGCTGGACCCCCTGTAAGTATAATTTTTGATCGATTGACGACATTACGTCTTTAAAATCACGTGGTCACATCCACACTGAACGCAGTAATGGTACGCCATAAGCCAGTGATTCTCAATCATGTTCATATCAAGGACCCCTTAAATTTCTATGGCCTATTTGGCCGCAGACCCCCATCTGAAAAAGATTTTGTGCCAGGGTGGGGACAAAGTGGGGATCCCTGGACCCCCAACTTTGAGAATCACTGCCTTAAGCCATTTGACTGCATGTCATTAAAGACCTGGACCCAATGCTGCCGTGAGTCTTTGGTTTAATGTCATGTTTCTTCATCTTCCAGGGACCTACCGGACCTGCTGGAGCCCCTGGCTTCCCCGGTGGTGCTGGAGCTAAGGTACACACACACACACACACACACACACACACACACACACACACACACACACACACACACACACACACACACACACACACACACACACACACACACACACACACACACACAAGCACACATACGCAAGCACAGGGAGAGATGACTCTATGGGTTTTCTAGTGTGTGTACAGCGTCTGTGCTGTATGTGGAATCCATCAGTGCACGTTATGTACCTCCCATACTGTATCTAATGTAATCGCCAGATAAAGTCATATACTGAACATCTGTATCGCTTTAACATTTAACCTGCTCTTTAGTCATTAGAGTCATTAGTCTCATATGCTCATATAGGAGTAATATCTTTTATCATCACTAACCCACAAATGCCCTCTGTAATCCACCTGACCTCCCCAGACCATAGAGAGCTCAATATTATCTTCTAGAACCACAAAATTGCAGAATTATTGCCAAATTACATTTTGTGCCAACTTTGACCTGTACCCAATTAGTGGGGAAATTACAAGCCCACCAAGGACCAGAATCAAACCAGATCTATCCAGCCCAGAATAACAGCAAGTTTAGATTTCCCTCAGGGTTAACCGTTAAATAACAGTTAACCCTGAAATGCAGAGCTCAGCTGATCTCTGATTAGTGCCAAGCTGCAACTTCCCCCAGACACCTGACATGAACAGTGTGTCCACCAGGTGGCAGGGGTACCCCTCTAATGGTGTCCTGCCTCCACTGTCAGCCTCCATGTGGTGCTGAAAACAGTCAACCATTAGAGCTATTAGAATATCATATGAGCCATTAGAATATCATATACCACTAGGGGTACAAAGGTTAATGGAACTAATCAATTTAATTAGTTATACAAATAAATCAATAATCTATCCCTATTTTGGGCATGTCATTATAGGTAAAACATTTACTTCACAACGTGCTAGTATAATTAGGTGTAAAAATCATGACCTTCCAACTAGTGGGAACAAATCCATGATGTATTGCAAGGGCTTTCCTGTAGGACAGCACACTCATATTAAACATTTCACACACACACACGCACGCACGCACGCACGCACGCACGCACGCACGCACGCACGCACGCACGCACGCACGCACGCACGCACGCACGCACACACACACACACACACACACACACACACACACACACACACACACACACACACACACACACACACACACACACACACACACACACACACACACACACACACACACACACACACACACACACACACACATCGACCAGGCAAACACATTTGGACATCCATTTTGCTTTGGTCTCAACAATCACAGTGATCAATAATACACAGCATAAACACAGTATATAACTAGAAAATGTGCTCCTCGGAGCACAGGTCTCCGCCAGTACTGTTCCTGATTAATCCTGTCTTACCTCACTTCAAAAGATATAAATGATCTTTTGAAGTGACACACCTATTTATATGGCTCTATTTCATCATGCGTCTCTCTAGCCAATCAAAGCACACCCTTTCAACATATTGTCACGTGTCACGTGAAGCTTGACCAATGTTAGCTTGGTGGACACACGGAAGGACGAGAACGAAAACATAGTCTCCTGGCGGAGACAACAATTACACCTTCATACACATCAGTGCTGGACACCTGTTTGCCTCACACATATCTAGGCAGTTCTGTTATACTGCTGTATTGGTGACTAAACTGCAGCCTTTTGCCTTGCATCACAGGGAGAGACTGGCGCTCAGGGAGGCCGTGGAAACGAGGGACCCCAGGGAGCCCGTGGTGAGCCCGGTAACCCCGGAGCTTCTGGCGCTGCTGGTGTTGCTGTGAGTATATCGTAGACCAAGCAAGCGCCAAATTACGATCTTCATTCCCTCATTACTTTTGCACTCAAATGCATTCGTTTTTTCTATTGAATATCCATGAATGCAATTGTTCCAATTAAGAATTAAGTACGATTGAATGTGGGGATGCAAAATGGCACAACTGCTTACCGTGTTCCGTCTTCATTAGATCATTCAAATCGTCCTCAGTTTGGCTTAGTGAGAAAGATTCTTAGGAGACCAGTATCAGTAGAGAAGTGCATTTAGATTTAAATGTTCTCTCTGTTCATTGCTCATCAACAGGGTGCCCCCGGATCTGATGGTTCTCCTGGTGCCAAGGGTGGACCTGTAAGTATCACACGCATCATTCACCACTCAAGCCCTATTTTCAAAGGATTTCAAAATGATTTTCCAAAAAATTAAAGCGGTTGAAAATATTCTAACATCCCCTCCTCCTGTGTGTCATCATAGGGTGCTTCTGGCATTGCTGGTGCCCCTGGCTTCCCCGGAGCACGTGGACCCGCTGGAGCCACCGGAGGCCTCGGCGCCCCCGGACCCAAGGGAAACAGCGTGAGTAGACCAGACAATATAAGAGTGACCTGTATTGATTACACACTGTTGTTAACTGTACAGGAATCACTCTGCTGTTATCTTATGTGTGTGCGTTCTGTGTTTCCTGCTTACAGGGTGAGGTTGGAACTCCTGGACCCAGAGGCGAGCCCGGTGCAAAGGGAGAGCCTGTAGGTTTCCAAAACATCCTAATTTTCATGTACAATCACTTTGATGTATTGACTTTATCAGAAGGTTTGGGCAGTACATGCTCTGAATGATCATCGGTCTAAATATCAGTCTTTTTCTTTTTTGAATTTTCCCAGGGTTCCGGTGGACCTCAGGGACTTGCCGGCAACTCTGGCGAGGAGGGAAAGAGAGGCGCACGCGGTGAGCCCGGTGGTGCCGGACCCCGTGGACCCAATGGAGAGCGTGTAAGTTAACCTACACCTGCCGTATCTGTCACTGTCAGGTGGAAATCAATATTTATAAAACCCACAGACAGACTTGACCACTTTCACTTCAAAATGTTTCCAAAATAGCAAAAATAGCAGATCTACTATTGCATGTAGATGGGCTATTTTTGCGGCTGTTTTGTTGTTAGCTCCCACCGCTACCCCAGCACCACAAGTGGGCTCTGCTATTGGTTCTGTTCGCCATGGGGGGTTGTTATTGAATATCTATCTCCCTACTCTTAATGGTTAATGATGGTTGTCTTACTTGTCTAACTGTGCTGAGCAGGGAGAAAAATGTAGCAGAGCCTGAACGCTGAGATAAAATATTACAGCCACACTTGTATTCTCATTCTATAATATTGGTTCAATCTATTCGTGAGTGATCTGACTGAACTCGTATAAGAGAACACATTCAAAACCAACACATTTTCAGCTTTTCAAAGCAACACAAGTTGTAATTCCCATTGTGAGGCCGCATGCACGTCTCATCCCAGGACCAAAATCCATGTATTGCACGTTGAATTCCCAGGGGGATTCAGTCTGGTGTCGTGGGTCCGACCGCCTCCCTGTTCTCATCCGTGACCCACTCTGTGTGTTTCTGTTTGCCTCCATTATAGGGTGGACCTGGTGCTCGCGGTTTCCCCGGTGCTGACGGAGGTGCTGGTGGCAAGGTGAGCGACTGAATCTTGTCTATTACTTCTTCACTTAACATATCGGTGCAACATCTGCCATAGTTCATAGTTCAATGAGTCATTAAAGTAGGCTTAGAATCAGCTTAATTGTCACGTCACAGGTTTACAGGTGTAGGAAAATAGAGACAGAGAAAAAAAATCAGTCAACATAGGATAGAAACAGGCCAGATAATCAAAAGTTCCTAAAATAAAATATACATACAGTATATACATATAGAGTCTTGTCAGATATTCCAGATATTCATGAGCAATGGTATTATTACAAGTATAAAGCAGTCAAGCTTACTGTACATACAAACTATTCATACTGTCAATCATACACAGTAAAATCAGCAGTGTTCATTTAACTGTGAGAGTATACAAATATAAACAAACGGACCCGTTTGGTTACATTTGTATATTACAAATGAATACATTAACATTGAGGATTAACTGTGTATCGCTGACATGACACCCTCATTCATTTTAGTTTCTGAACAACATTTTAGTTTCTGAACACAATTCAAGCACTCCAACCGTAGCGTAATAATAATATGGTGATCAAACATCTCACCTGACTGACCTCTCTCTCTCTCTCGTTCGTCCCCATGACAGGGAGCCCCTGGTGAGCGTGGAGCCAACGGACCTGGTGGCGCTCAGGGCGCAACCGGTGAGGGTGGACGCCCCGGCGAGCCCGGCATGCCCGGATCCAAGGTAAGCGACACATGGGACAACACAAAACACGGTTCTTGCTAATGGATGACGCCTGCTGCTGCTCTCTGAAGAGTTGTGTTCATTGCTTCTTGTTTCTCCTCTCTGTAGGGAATGACTGGCAGCCCCGGAGCCCCTGGCCCTGATGGCAAAGCTGGACCTTCCGTAAGTCCTGATTTGAACAGATCACTGCAATAAAGGATCAATGATAAAGATTATTACTGCAGCACTATGTGTTCAATATAATTTGACCCCCCACTGTTCTTTATAGGGTGCACCTGGACAAGATGGTCGCTCTGGACCTGCTGGCCCCTCCGGAGCCAGAGGACAGCCCGGTGTCATGGGATTCCCCGGACCCAAGGGAACTAACGTGAGTATTAGGGCAAATTCACATTCAGTGATAGATCAGTGATCGACCTCCAATTTCATAAGCATTAGGCCACGGAACCCCCATTTGATACAATGTCTTATCTCTATAAAATCCTCACTGTCGGTGGTCCCAAGACCCGACGTTGAGAAACAACATGTTGTACAGTAGACACCATCACTTACTGTTCTATCCCTCCATCAAGACACAAAATGGAAGCCACGCCCCCTGGGCTGCATGGCTTTTGACCCAGTCTTACTATTTGTAAGACTGTAAGACTTACTATTTGTATTAATTTTAAATAAAACATTAAACAAGACATTGCCAATATTTTTCCCCAGGTGTGATACGACTTTATCCCATGCATCACACACTTGTTCATTTCACTGCCTCTTAATGTTAGAATAAGCATACTACCTACTATTACCGCTGAAATAAGTTTAGTTTTGAGCTTTTGATGCAACACGCTTATTGGTCACCAGAGATCAAATGTGGACTTTGTCTCCTTCCTCAGGGTGATGCTGGCAAGCCCGGCGAGAGAGGACCTGGTGGTGCTGCTGGACCCCTTGTAAGTATAATCTTCAAAATGTCTAAACTATACGAACAAGTTATATTAACCGACCAGTTAGCTTAGTGTATATGTGTGTGTTGATGATGGTCTCCTAATAATGTCATGTCTTCCTCTTAGGGCGCTGCCGGCAAGGATGGTGATACTGGTGCTCCTGGACCTTCCGGCCCAGCTGTACGTACCATCATCATCATCAACACCATCTCCACATACCTTAAGCCTAAACTTATGCTTAGTTTCACACCGAACAGAGCCGATCTACCCGCTCACAGCGCTTGCAGATCGGCTCTTTTCGAGAGAATGACAATCGCATGTAGCATCAATACAGTACATGACTCCCTTTATTTTCCTCAGCACTGTTATTGGTCCCAGTTGGACTCTTGGGCTGAACAATTAATCAAAGTCACAGTATGAACCATCTGTGATTTCCAAATCACAGAGGCTGCCATTAAAAAGGGAGCGTGTTCAAAACGGACTTCTGAACTTGGTATTGTAAGTTTTTTAGGTCATATTTGGATCCATGAAACCGATGCAGAACAATATGAATTTCACCCTTTAAATGTGTACTAAAAGCTGCTCAGCTCACGGTCTAGGAGTCATATAATGTATACTTAACATTACTGCCGATAATTTCCATTTTTTATCGACGTTCCAAGAAGCCATTGTTTCCATTCAGTTCAGTATGCTGCTGTATGCTAATTGTATTCAACTGGCAAAACATACGATAACGCCTTGAAATATCAATTTATGTTGACAGTATCTAATGTTGTAGTTACTGCTAATAATACCGTTAACAGTGAACAGAATTGAAGCTTGACATAAAAAAAGGCTTAATCATAAATTGAATCACAATCGCAATTCAATATTTCCCTGCATTCGTTCAGCCCTATTGGACACAGCAGCACACATGACATTTGAGACACATTGCAGAACATGGTGAAAATACGAGTTCTGCTTCCGATCTGCTTCCTTTTTTCAGTGTTTATTTATTTGCTCCATTTTGCTTTTCTAGGGAGGTGCTGGTGAGAAGGGAGATGGTGGACCCGCTGGACCTTCAGGATTCCAGGTAGGTTGTTCACAGCGTCTCACCAATCCCAAAGCTAGCTTTCCCCTTAACATACTCCACAGTGGTTCTCAAACATCATTCCATGGACCCATACCTCAAGAGCGTACATCGTACACTCTTCAGAGACAGACCTATAAGGCTCCATTTGGAACCCTGGACCACAATTTGAGAACCACTGCTATATCATATGGAGTATGTACACAGTTTATGTGTCAGGGTGCAACTCAGGAGGACCAGATGTTCTATTCTCCCAAACTCAGGAACACAAGTAGAGTACACACAGGAGTACTGAGAACACTAGGAGAACGAGAACAGGACACAATAACAACATTTAAGACCGGAGACAGGACATATTAAGGAACTGAGGGTTTAAGTACACACAGGGATAACCAGACACGGGTGAACACAACTGACAATCAACACAGGGATAGGCTTAGAGGACTAACAGGACACAGGTGGAGATAACCAGAGCCATATAAGGAGAGTTGCGTCACCTCCGTTCACTTCATCGGGCCGGTCTTCTACAGAGCCTTTTATTGGCGAAAAGTGACGAAGCCCTGAACCGGAAGTTTACAGAATGCATTGAAGTCTATGAGCGTTTGTCACTATTTCGAGTTTACATGAACCACGTGACCTGCACTGTTTCTGCCCCCTCATTGATGCAACTCTCTAATACAAGGCTCTGGGTATTAATCAATCAGAGGGAGGTGACAGGTAACAGTAACTAGGGCAGACAGGAAACACTAGGAACACAACAGTAAAGTAAAACCTACTAAAGTACAGCACTGAAAACTGGACACACTTAAAATATCACTACAAAATAAAACAGAAGGAGGCCTGATCCTGACAATAATGTGTATAATAACCATCGCTCTTCTTGCTCTTGTGTACAGGGACTTCCCGGACCCCAAGGTGCTACTGGTGAGACTGGCAAGCCTGGTGAGCAGGTAAGGTGTCACAAATAATCACGTCATGTCATTGCACACCACAACAACATGTTGAACTATTAACAAAGGGCAGTATGGTAAAAGTTATTTACTGTATCGAGCCAATATTTTGAAACGTGCTTGTTCAAAAAATGACAGCTTTGCTTGGCCTTGTGTGTACAGTATTTGACACACAGATTAGTCCCATTGACCCAGATGTATCTAGGATTATATTGACACAGTAAATGGGCCTGATGATGACCTGATGGAGGTCTTTTGACCTTTTAAACAACAGACAAACGCTTGGCTATTAGAGAAAGTTCCTTTGTAAAAAGGTTAATGTCTAGGGGTAGGGTTCTTTTTTTGTTTGTTTTCTTTATGTACTGTATGTCGCTATCATTTATTTTATATTGCAAGGTGCTTTTGCTGCTTGTGAGAGGACCATACAATGGAAATAAGTCTGTTTATCCTCCAGCTGCTGTAACCTTGTGTTTTTTTTTTTTTTTTCCGTTCAAATAAACTAAACTAAACTAAACCTTCTCCTCCTCTTCCTCTTCCTCCTTCAGGGAGTCAACGGTGAGGCCGGACCCTTCGGCCCATCTGGACCCAGAGTGAGTGACATTACGGACTCTGATTCCAAAACACTATAGTGTTCAGCATCCATCATTATTAACCTGGATCTTCTATTGTTTGATCTTTAACCGATACCCCCCTCTCCCCCCAACAGGGTGACAGAGGTTTCCCCGGTGAGCGTGGAGCTACTGGTGCTGCCGGACCCACCGGTCCCCGTGGTGCCCCTGGCCCCGGCGGTAGCGATGGTGCCAAGGTGAGATATCGATCCCCACCTGCTCTCATCTCATTGTCATGTACACACCAGCCAGTCTCGAAAAACGAAAGCTGATATAATAACCCTCTCTTTTTTCCCCTCTCTCTCTCTCTGGTTGTGTTTGGTCTTATAGGGAGAGGCTGGTGTTGGCGGTGCCCCCGGTGGCGCTGGACCCCCAGGTATGCAGGGAATGCCAGGCGAGCGTGGTGCCGGTGGCATGCCTGGTGCCAAGGGAGAGAGAGTGAGTACCTCACCTGGCCTCAGGGCGGTCACCATTACACATTTAAGTTGGCGATTAATAGTCACTCAAATGATTGCGATTAACGACATATTGCATACACTGTTCTCTCTTCCCAGGGAGATGGCGGAGCCAAGGGAGGCGAGGGCGGCGCCGGCAAGGACGGTATGCGTGGTATGACTGGTGGTATTGGACCCCCAGGACCTCCCGGTGGTCAGGGCGAGAAGGGTGAGGGTGGACCCGTTGGACCTGCTGGAGTTACTGGTGGACGTGGATCCCCTGTAAGTTCATCTACAAACAATAAAACTCTTAATTTATCCAACATTCTTAATCATTTGTAACATTTGCACAGTCACACACCTTCTCCTCGGAATAAATACAAAGACAATATAGAGAAAATAAAAACAAAGAAACAGAGAAAATGAAATGGAACCATTTAAGATGCAACGGCAATAAGCAAAACAAAACACTATACTCCACTGGTTCTCAAACATTTTTTTTTCATGTCAAGGACCCCCAAATTGACACTTATTACCCCGCGGACCGCCATTTGAAAAGATAAGCCAGGGACCCCCATAAGAGAAGATTTTTACGGCTCTCTAGCAGTGATTTTCAACCATTTTAATTTCAAGGACCACCAGTTTGACATGCATTAGGGCTACGGACACCCATTTAATGGCATTTCTATCTCTGGGACCCCAATACATATTGTAAAATCAATGTTAATGTAAGGTCCATTTGGTTCCTAGTCCTACCCATCATTTAGCTGGGGACCCCCTGGAACCCCCTCAAGTACCCCTGGGGGTCCCCGGACCCCACTTTGAGAACCGATGCTATACTCTATTATAATACAGAACACTCTTTGATGATCAGGAAACATTCATTTGAAAACATTGTTTATTTTGCACAAGCATAAACATGTGTATTCGTAAATGTGCCACGGCAAACGAGTGAAGTCCATGACCTTTTTGAACCAATAGTTTTGTCTCTCCTCCTTCCACAGGGCGAGCGTGGTGAGTCTGGACCTCCCGGACCCGCTGGATTCGCTGGACCCCCTGTGAGTGTGTTGTCCATAATAATACATCCCAGTACTGACGCCATAAGGACATTTGGGCTGGTTTCAGAGAGTCTCAGTCACAACACATTGTCCTGACCCAGACATTTTGTCTCCTCCTGCCATAACAGGGTGCTGACGGTCAGGCCGGAGGCAAGGGAGAGACTGGTGATTCTGGACCCAAGGGAGAGGCTGGTGCTCCTGGACCCGCTGGACCTTCCGGCGGTGCTGGACCTCAGGTATAGGCCAATAGTTCTTAGTATGGAGTCACTGGTTTATACCGGGCCAAATCACACATGTACAGTATGGAATCACGTGCTTAGTCTTGTCCAGACATACTTTACATGTACAGAGCCAGGATGCACTGGTGGCTCAGCAAGTTAATGTCTCTCTCTCACTCTCTCACTCTCTCTCTCTCTGCGATATATTTCATGCCACTGTGCTGTCTTAAACCTAGACCTTAAAAGACTATTAAAATACTATTAATTAACTAATATAGTTTGTGTATTATAATGTATAAATGTTTACATCCCCCAGGGACCTTCCGGAAATGCTGGAGCTAAAGGTGCTCGTGGTGGTGCTGGATCTCCTGTGAGTATACCCTTTAACCTTATCTTTAATGCAAACAATATTGTATTCTCTTGTGTTATAATAATACAAAAAAAATGTAGTTGTTCTTTTATTGTGATGTAGGTTTTCAATGATTAACCGTGTGTGTGTGTGTGTGTGTGTGTGTGTGTGTGTGTGTGTGTGTGTGTGTGTAGGGTGCTACTGGTTTCCCCGGACCCGCAGGAAGAGTTGGACCCCCCGGCCCATCTGTAAGTTCCCTGCCTCTTAATGCCCGTTCACATATTTTTCACTATTTTGGGAAATGTTGAAAATGTTTGTGAAATTATGACTATAAAGTTTGAACTTGAACTTTCTCCCTATACTTCTTTATAGGGCAACTCCGGAGCCCCTGGAGCCGTTGGACCCGCTGGCAAGGAGGGACAGAGAGGAGGTCGCGGTGAGACCGGCGTTGCTGGTCGCCCCGGCGAGGCTGGTGGTGCTGGACCCGCAGGACCCGGTGGAGAGAAGGGAAACACTGGTGCTGATGGACCCTCTGTAAGTGCAACCCGTTCCAATTCCTCCTTCTATATAGTCTTCAATTATAACGATAGACATTAGATAATGTGTTTGTGAAACACTGGTTAAATGTGTGTGTTCTTTGCTTCTTGTGCAGGGTGCCCCCGGTACCTCTGGACCTCAGGGTATTGCTGGACAGCGCGGTATCGTAGGTCTGCCCGGACAGCGTGGAGAGCGCGGTTTCGGTGGACTCTCTGGACCAGGGGTAGGCAATTGAGATAAGCCTAGGGCCAATATCACACCCAGACATTCCATCGCGGGCCGGGCCTCCCCGCGAACATGTGCGTGCACAACACGCGCCCGCGCGCTTCAAACATTTTCGGGTCTAATTCGGGTCTAACTCGGTCTAATTCGGGTCTAATTTGGGTCTAATTCAGTTCTGTTTGACCAATATAAATCAACATTTTTTCCGGTTTAAATATCAGCACAGGCGATTTTTCTGGTGATTTTTTTTTTCTTCTCCATTTTCCTCTAATCTAGCTATAAAATGTTATAAATCCTTTAAAATGCATCGTGTTTATGAGTGCATGATTTCAAAAGTGGGTTCAGGTTCTATGAAATTAGTATTTATAATTATTTTAACATTAATTTTTAATACTTTTTTTATAACACTTTTCAGTAAATCATTCATACTGTATCTTTACTAATATGTGACTGATGGCACCAACAATGTGAACATTAACATAATTAAACCGAATTAAAATCAGACCAAGATAAAAGATGAATCCATTTGATCATGGAGTGCTTGATTTCAGAGTCTCTTGAAACGAGCGCTACATTAGTTATAATTACAATGCGCCATTTACTAACTAAATAAAAAATACATAGGGGGGCGCTCGCTGTTATTTGTTCAGTCTGTCGCTTGATTGCAGAAAACATTTCAGCTGCTGCTAGTGAGCGAGATACAAACAACAACAATGGCGCTATCGAAAAGTTTGAAGAGGAAAGTTGACAGTGAAAACAGAGTGTTTAGAGAGGAGTGGACAGATCGGTATGTGTTCATCTTACCTGGTTAGGGTAAGATGTCATTGAGCGAGCGCCGCCCACGTTATACCCCACTGTCATTCTCTGGGTGCATCCACATATCTCCGTCAAGTTACCGTACGGACGCCGGAAGTCCCATCCACTCCCATGTTAAGTTTAAAACCGGAAGTACCGTTCCGGTTTTTTTTTAACATGGGAGTGGACGGGGCTACCGTCGCGTAGCCAGCGTACCGTTGCACGCTAGCTTACGGACATGTGTGGATGTACCCACTCTCAACATGGAGTAATAGTCATTATTTAGGTGGGGATAGTTTCTGTATTTGGATATAATAGATATAATAGCGGCCTATATGTGAGACTATCGGTCTGATACTGTATAAAAATAAAATCCCTCCCCCCCAAAAAAATCAAAAAATATTTTTCTAAAAAAATATATATATATTTTTTCAAAAAAATTAAATTCTCAAAATTATCTCACGGGCCAGATATTATTTCTGGGGGGCCAATTTCGGCCCGCGGGCCGCCTATTGCCGACCCCTGCTCTGGACCATCTGTGAGTATAATTCTTTAGCCCAAAATGTTTTAGCTCAAGACCCAAAAGACAAATCTCATGTTTCCCTGTGACCCAAACTAGTGAAAATAGCTATGGGTTTTCTCTTGCCGTTTTCTTAGCACAACATTGTAGTTGGGTGAAGGAAAGGAAGGTATTGAAGCCTGAAAAGAGCCACTGCTGTAGCCCACCAGAAGTTAGCGCTAGTATACTCTGCTCCACAATGGACTCCCATTTTGAATGTACTGTAAAGTGATATGGATCTAATATTTGATAGCCACTAATTAGCTCTTTTCCTGGGTCAAGAAAAATGCATGGAATTTGGGATGTTTGGAATGCAAACGCACAACAAGATGCCCTTCAAAATGACAAAGGGACAAATGAAGTCATAACATAGACAACAGACTATACAAGAAAGAGACAATTTACCCTCACGTCTCAAACTGTTCTATATTGCAAAGGCCATAAACACGGCATAATGATAGAATAATGCAATATGCTGATAACAGTGTCCTCACTATACTCTACCAAGACTCAAGAAGGGTCCTTTTCAGTGAGCCTCCATCTTCATCTACACAGAAAGTAACCTCTAGCATCTCTTCTTTTAACTTTCAGGGTGAGCCCGGCAAACAGGGACCTTCCGGTGCTCTCGGTGAGCGTGGACCCCCAGGACCCATGGGACCCCCTGGCCTGTCTGGTGCCCCCGGAGAGGCTGGTCGCGAGGTACAGTAACAGGCCTGATTCATAGTACCGATAATACCGATTTATATAGTCCGAATCACTCCATCAAATGTAAACTGTATATTTCATGCCTGGTTTATACTTAGTTGCACATGGAACATAGACCATCAGGCATGATGTTGGACACCAGGGTCCAATGACCAATTATAGTGATTATAATCGCACTATAATGCATTATAACATTGATTATAATAATGCATTATAAATATGAGAATTGTCATAAACTACTTCTACTCCACTACATCTCAGAGTCAAATATTCTACTTTTACCCCATCTACAATTATTTGAAAACTTTAGTTACTAGTTACTTTGAAAATACAATTTGTCGCAATGCGACGCATTGTGACCTTGTAGATCTGCTATTTTCAAAAGATTTTCATACATTTTAATTACATTTGAAAACTTGTGAAATGGGACATTCTGCATAACGGGTACTTTCTAGTGAAGTCATAACATTTGTACGTATTATAAATATTCAGAATCATCATAAACTATGATCCTTACCCAAGGATAAATGTGTGTGTGAGTGTCTTCTCTCTCGCTGGTCACTGATGATGGGATTGTCTCTCTCTCCACCTTACAGGGAAGTGCCGGTCACGATGGTGCCACCGGCCGTGATGGACCTGGTGGACCCAAGGTAAATCCTTTTCCCAATAATCAATACTGACTTGTAGAATCACTGGTCAGTTGGTCACTGTTGTTATTTATCTAATAACTAAAAGAACAAACAACGACTTCAATGGCTTCATGTGGATCTCTGACCTCATATGTGTGTGTGTGTGCTCCTTCTAGGGAGACCGTGGAGAGTCTGGTCCTTCCGGAGCACCTGGTGCCCCTGGTATGCCCGGTGCCCCCGGTGGTGCTGGACCCTCTGGCAAATCTGGTGACCGTGGAGAGGCTGTAAGTATACCTGGCAGTCCGTATAGTCCAAGTGTAAACTACATTGTGGGATTTTACATTGAAACCGCCATGTTGTTATGATGTCACTATTCTGGTTCTTCATAGATGAGATTTTTTTTCCTCTGACTCACTCGTATATAACCTCGCTTTGTCTTCTTCCGTCTTCTAGGGTCCCGCTGGTCCTGCTGGTCCCTCTGGACCCGCTGGAGCTCGTGGTGCTCTGGTACGTTCAGCCCTACAACACACACACACACATACACACAAATATGCGCGCGCACACACACACATGCACACACATGCACATACACACATTTTTCCACTGGTGAACAAAACATAATTATGACTTACTCATATTTCACTTTCTCGTCCATCATCTAGGGTCTAACACACGCACACACACACAATTCTAACAGGCATAAACATAACAACACACACATACTACTTTTAAGCCCGTACATGCTTAAAAAAAGCGACTCTCTTAATGGTTCAGGTGACCGGTATGTGAACGGGCGATGACCCTAACCCCGTTGCTTGTCTTTTTCAGGGCCCCGCTGGTGGTCGTGGTGATAAGGGAGAGGCAGGCGAGGCTGGCGAGAGAGGACACAAGGGACACAGAGGATTCACCGGCATGGCTGGTCTTCCCGGACCTCATGTGAGTATATTATACCGTACAGTATTAACCCGTCATACCAGCCGCTGGTAACCAGCGTTAAGTAATATCCTAGTTGAGGATCTCTTTTTGCATGTGTGTTCTTGATAGTTGAGGTGTAACTGATGCAGTTTCGACTCTTGTGTTTCATGTATATATCCATCTAATCTGTTAACGTTTTTGTCTTAATCCTATAGGGATCTAACGGAGAGCAAGGACCTGCTGGTGCTAACGGACCTGCTGGACCCAGAGTGAGTGCTTGCACCCTGTCACATGACCTGTCCAAGCTGATCATGTGTGTACACAATGGCTCGGACCAAGTGGTGTCACCCCTTAATAATAAGTGCGTTGCTTGTCTTTAACTCCATAGGGACCCTCTGGAAACAGCGGCCAGTCTGGTAAGGATGGCATGAACGGTATGCCCGGACCCATCGGACCCCCAGGACCCCGTGGTCGCAACGGAGAGATGGGACCCGCTGTAAGTGACACTTTGATCCCATTGTAGTCATCATGCACACCTGCCCCACCTAAACCCCCATATGTTTGATTCCTAAACCTCTCCCCCATCTCCAAACCAGGGTGCTCCCGGTGCTCCTGGTATGCCCGGACCCCCAGGCCCCCCCGGCAGCGGATTCGACTTCGTCAGCCAGCCCATCCAGGAGAAGGCACCCGATCCCTTCCGTGGAGGCCACTACCGTGCTGATGACCCCAACATGCAGATCGACCGCGACCAGGAGGTTGACACCACCCTGAAGACCCTGACCCAGAAGATCGAGAACCTCCGCAGCCCCGCCGGCACCCAGAAGAACCCCGCCCGCATGTGCCGCGACCTGAGAATGTGCCACCCCGAGTACAAGAGCGGTGAGTGTTCTCCCAACTCCTGCTGCGTCCAAATAAACGTTTTAGCCGAAAGAGGAGATTAAGGCGCTGAGGGGCGCTCAATGGTGTATAAGGTGGTCTGAGTGACTCCCTCGTGCAAAGTCCTAGTTCACGTAGTTCAAAGTCGTACTTCACAAGTCAAGTTTGTAGATCTACTATTTCCATAGAATTTGAATGTGTTTGAAACATTTTAACACTAATCTTATATGAGGGTCCCTGGCACAAAAATATTTTCAGATGGGGGTCCGCAGTCAATTATAAATATAACTTTGGGGTCCTTGACATGGAAAAGTTTGAGAACCACTGGACAAGTGCAAGACAGTGTATTTTGTTTTGTGTTTCCTCTGTGATGATATATCTGAATCCAGCCTTGCCAGTCTAATGACTCCTGCTGTGTTTGTCTGCTCATCACAACAGGCATGTACTGGGTCGATCCCAACCAGGGATCCGCTCTGGACGCCATCAAGGTCCACTGCGACATGGAGACCGGCGCCACCTGCGTCCACCCCAGCGAGAACATCGTCCCCATGAAGAACTGGTACAGCAGCAAGAACGCACAGAAGAAGCACGTCTGGTTCAGCGAGTCCATGACCGGTGGATTCCAGGTGAGAACGAACACACGTCTGAAAGCTTGTTGCTCGGTTAAAAAGGCCAAAAGATAAAGCAAAGGTGACACTGTAGTCGCCGAAGTAAGCCGCAGGCACCTAGTCGAGGGCTGGGTGTAATGACTTCAAATCATTATCAAGTTTATTTAAAATTTGTATTGATTAATTAACGATTATAGCTAGCTATAGGTTCTAGTTTTGCTATTGTTTTGTATGCCACCATTGTACAATGAAGTATAATACAGGCCAGTTTTACTGTATCGATTTGTTGATATACAACTAATTTAATATATATATATATAAATAAATCTGTTTCTCGATTATTCGATTAACATACATAAACAAGATTACGTTGATTCAGATCAATTTGTTCTAAATATTGGTTTCGATGTATTTTCGGTTAATTTCCCAGCCTTAACCTAGACAGAATATTTTCTGTTATAACTCATACATGAAATGACGTGTGTACAGTAGCTGATTTTGAGCAGTACTAAAGCCCCCTCTTCTCTCTCTCTCTCCCCGCGCCTGCAGTTCCAGTACGGCACCGATGGAGCTGATTCCGAGGACGTCAGCATCCAGATGACCTTCATGCGCCTGATGTCCAACCAGGCCAACCAGAACGTCACATACCACTGCAAGAACAGCATCGCCTACATGGACGCTGCCAGTGGCAACCTGAAGAAGGCCGTCCTGCTCCAGGGATCCAACGACATCGAGATCAGAGCCGAGGGCAACAGCCGCTTCACATACAGCGTCACCGAGGATGGTTGCACGGTGAGCCTCTCTCCCTCTATTTCTCATCTTCCTCGTGCTTGCTAACTTAGCTCTATATGGCCCCATATGGTAAAATGGCCCCATATGGGTCTCAAGAGTGAAACTGATACTCTAGATTTAGCATTGTAGGGATTCTAAGATGCAATCTGTAGAAATTGTGCAATATCACACTCTTGCCTTTACAAAGGCTGGTAGATTTTGTCATTGTTTTTTGCTTCGACCCCATGTGATCATAAAAACCCACAGTAGATTGCGACAAAAGCATTAAAGCAGTAATGAAGTACACAGCGAAATCATTAGTGTTCTTAAAATGTACCCATATTAGAACTCAAGCAGTATTGTATAGGAGATATTTACACCATATATACATCTGTATACTGTATATTTTTGTAGGCTACACATCCTACACATCCTACAACATCCTCACTGTTAATTTATTGATTTGTAACTCAGAGAGCATACAGATGACAGTGAAATTAACAGAAGATGTGCAGCTAGGTTGGCTAACAACAGTTAGAGCAGCTGTTTCTCTGATCGCTTATGCCGTTTCCCAGGGCGACGTTTGACAAAACCACATGTTCAGAATGGTCGAGACGTTCAGGGCAGCTGTGTTGCTGTTGTTTACTGTTTACTCGGGCAGACTCGTGACGTGTCTTTCCTCCTTTCTCTCCACAGTCACACACTGGCTCATGGGGCAAGACAGTCATCGATTACAAAACATCAAAAACATCCCGTCTCCCCATCATTGACATTGCTCCCATGGATGTTGGCGCAGCCGATCAGGAGTTTGGCGTCGAAGTTGGCCCAGTTTGCTTCTTGTAAAAAATGAACGAAATATGGACATTGTTGTTTTTTTTCTAGCAGTCATCTCTAAATCTTTTTCCGTGCATTCCAAACTCATTCGGCTGCCATTGGTCCACAAGCTTTAAAACTACTCTCTACTGAAGACGGTTTTACGTTTTTATTTTCTCCATCAACGAGAAGCATTTTCTTGGGACTGCTACTTCGACCGAAACCAACAACAAGGACCCTTTAAAAAGAATCTTTTGTTTCCACTGGCAACAAGAAAATAATATAAACTTGTGTAAAATTTCCCCCTGGAGTTTAAAAACAAAGCAACAACCACCACTCCACGCACACTCCAATGACACACTGGTGTTTTTTTTACCACTGCAGAAGGACATTGAAAACAACAAGATATGTACCATGTTCTGGTGTTGAATAAATTGTAAAAAGTGTGTAAGAAGTGTCTTCTTGTTCTAAATTCATGAAAATCACCTGAATGTTGCTCATACAAAAACGACACCAAATAAGAGAGAACAACAAAGAATGGCTACCTCAAACAAGAAGTCACCTGCAGTTTTCTTAAACGCAAGGGCATATTTTACACAACAAGGCTATTGGGGGAAAATCAGCTACAGTCAACGGTGCTATTTCCAGCTTAATGAGGTCCAGTTATTGGAGTTTGATAGTGAACGCTATCTCAGCCATACTGTAACTATTATTGCCACTAATGCCTGCAAAAACCTTTGGTGCTAGTAAAATTGACAAATTGTCTTGTTGTCAACGCAGTGCAATTGTTTTCTTGTTCATTGTTGGCTCGATGGCAAGGGTTCCTCTGAAAGGTGATAAACTGTGGATGTAATGCATGCAAAAATCATGTCTTTGTAGATAAAAAAGCAAAATGAATTCTGGTCAAATCTCATTTCCCTTGCCCATGTGTTCAATCAATGTTGACCTTTTTTCTGTTCTGTTTGCCCTGTGGATAATTTCTCTTCAACTAAAACAGCACACATTTCCCATCATCACCCCCCCCCCCCTTTTTGTTCATGTTGTTTGTTGATTTCACTTTTTTCCCCCCGATGAAGTGTTTCTTAAAAAAAAAAAGAGGGAGGAAAGAGTTACAAAAAAAAAAAAAGTGAAATTGAAGCAGACCCACTTTCATGGTTTAAATGAGAGATTCTTCTGTACGTATTTTGTACATGTATAATAAATCGAGATGTTTTTAATTATTTTGGATGCTGCAAATAAAGCATGAAGTGGTCTACTCAAAATGGCTGAGTTTTCGCTGTCCTGTTTGCAACTGTTGTGAAACTGCGTTTTATTAGTGTTTCAACTTTTGGAAAATGCTTCATAATGACGCCCAAGTGGCACTTAATCTGTAGCCTGATTTATATTTTGTTTTACGACAGTGACACTGGTGTGCAATTACTGTAACCACTTAAACCCCACATGGTTGACAGGAGTGCCTCAGGGCTCTATGCCTGGTGTATTTTCTGCTGTTTGTTATTGTGGGGAAAGCTTTTGCTGAAAATAGCCAATCGACAAGCTTTACAACGCGTCGCAGCTTGTCAATCTGCTATTTTCAGCAAAAGCGTTCCCACAATACAGATGCTGGGGGTTTAAGTGGTTAAAATAGTACTACAATATAGGTCAAAATGTACTTGTTCCACAACCGTTGCAGTGAAATATAACTTTTAATAAGCAGCAGTGAAAACAAGGCCAATGTTTTGTATTCCCACTGATTGCTTTTAGTTCACAATATTCCTATATTAGGCTTCCATAGAGGCCTAATCATTCAATTAAACCATGTCTTCTTGTTTTGGTATTGACAGTGTAACCTAAAGACACCAACCAACCTGTCTCCAAATAAGGAAGTAATAAGTAAGAGATAGATGTGTGTCAGGAATCTCAAAGGTACTAGGACAGTGGTTCTCAATTATTTTTCTTGTCAAGGACCCCCAAATTGATATGTATTTGGCCGTGGACCCCCGTATTTGAAAGATTTGAGTTACAAATGTCCGCTTTAAAAAATATTATATTAAAAGATTTGCACAAATTTTCACGATAGCCAAAGTATAAAAGGTTAAAATTATTGTTGACACATTTAGCTGGGGACCCCCTCGAACCCCCCCCCCCCCCCCACCTCTGGGGGTCATTAGGAGGAGGGGTAAAGGAGTTTTGACCAATGATGCACTGTGTCCATCATGATACACTCCAACCCTCGACACCTAAATGGCAGCAACCACATAGTGGACACATTTTGTGTTGCACTACCGCCATCTAGTGGACTGTGGTAGCTCTCACAATGCAAGCTAATTGAATATAACCCAGTGTCCACCCAAAGTCATCCCATTCACTGCAGGATCTATTCTACAACCCAGACTCAATTGTCTCTGAGTTGGTGTGAATCCTTCCCTCAGTGTATTATCCGAAACCATCTTCTCCATAATAACAATCTCCTGGCTGCATCCAACACCATCTTAGTTCTTTCCCCTGTATTTCAACAGTACAATTTAAAACCATTGCAATGAAAGCCAGAAATAATCTCTTGTCTATGCATTATGCTGCAGTTTGAAAAGCTCCATTGAGTGTCCCCTCAATTTCCTGTTGTACTGCAACGCGTTCATTTCTCCCCCTCCAATCTCTTTACAGCTTTCAGAATAAATTAATCCCCTTTCTGCTCTCATCTTGATTCACCTGAACCTCCCTCCTTTATTCTTTTAGGACACTGTTGCTGATCCTGCATAATGATTTCCACTGCAGTGTAGACACTTTGGTTCTAAACAGATCTCATAGCATCTATCCTCCCACCTCCCACGTCTTCTTACTGTTACAGAAATAATATATATCCAGTTGAGGTGAAGCTGATAAGAAATATGTTTATGTGTCGAGTCCCACCACATTAAAAAACAAGCATGTTTCTCCTCATATGTCCTGTCCTGGGCCTGTAGTGTACCATGAGCTCACTCAGCGTGGTCCCCTCCAAGCTCTCTTAAAATCCATTTAGACGGGCAACAAATATGTGTCACTTTAAGAGTTCTTTGGCTATTCAAAAATAGCAGATATACAAGCTCATAGTGCGGCACCGAGTGCCGCACTATGAGCTTGTATATCTGCTGTTTTTTGGGGGGGAAATCGTGAAAATTTGGCCAATCTTTGAATATAAGGAAACATTTGGAACGTTCGAACTACATATTTGCATGATGTTTGAAAAAAAAAAAAGCTATGAGCTTGTATATCTGCTATTTTTTAATAGCCAAAGAAATCTCAACATGACAGATGCGTTCCCGGTCTTTAAGGGTTAAAAGAAGTCACTCTCATATCTTTTCTCAGTCTCTTTATACCTCTCTCCCAAGCCAGGCCCAGGGGGTCCCATGACCAAGAAACAATAGGTGTGGCATGGCCATTTACATAGCGTGATCAAAAGGGTTGATTCAACACGGAGGAATAAACACAAAGGATGGGTCTTACCCCCTGGCCAGTACAGGGCAAACCAGTGCTTTGTCTATACAGATGGTGCTGTGGCCCCCCTTAAAGGACATCCACAAGAGTGGGTGTGAGGTGAATGGCAACAAGTGATATATATGCATACAATCAGCAACATGTCCATCGATAATCCTGACAACAGTAGCACCTTAGAGGAGCTGTCTAATAACGCCTGCCTGACCGCAGGGCTGGTTCAAGACCGTAGTGCCTTATGGTGTTACTGTAGGACCAATGCAGGCTTTGACAGGGATGGTGAAGCATATTGCAAGCCATGCAGCTACCAAGTTGCAACAATGGTTTTCCAACCCGTTTGGCTTCGGTGTCCCTTTTCACGAGTGGATTATGGACCGGGCCAATGGGGCCATGCAGCGCACAGGGGCCCTTGATTACCAGGGGCCCCTGGGCTGTGACTGATGTATAATAAAATGTATATAGGTTCATGCTCAAATATGTATATGGGCCCCTCAAACTATACAGCAGGGGTCGGACTCAGAAACCTACGGGGCCTACGGGGCCTACAGGGCGGGGCAACTGAGACCGGGGCTAAATAAACTGTTCGCTTCTGTCCCTATCGGTACATAACTCGAACGGCGCTGATTCGACTAGCAGACCATCGGCCGGTCGACGCGGGCACTCGCGCCTGGAGGCGCTCGGGCGCGTCTCCTAGGCCTCAAGGTCTGCTGAGTCGGCGCACCTCCGTCATGGTCCAAAACCAGTGCCATCTATTAGAGAGTTACGCCAACTCTGTTCACTTCTTCGGGCCAGGTCTTCTGCATACACATACATTGGCGAATAGTGACAAATCCCTAAACCGGAAGTTCATGGAATGCATTGAAGTCGACAGCTCCTTGTCACTATTTCCAGCTACATGAACCACGTGACCGGCGCTGTTTCTGACCCCTCATTGGCGCAACTCTCTAATAGAAGGCTCTGTCCAAAACTATATTTATCGACGAAAAAAATAGTCCGCGGTTGTTTGAAAAAGGCACTTCCGCGTTGGCCACAGAAGGGGGCGTGTTTATAGCGCAACTGGTTTAGACGTTGTAATGTCGCCCACGCGGGTATCCCCCCTCCCCCCGTCGCACACCCCCTTCAACAAACTGTAGAATTCAAAGTACAGATTCAAAAGTTGCTAATATGACCAAAAAATACCAAAGATAATCGCAATAAATGCAATGTTTCATCCCTTGCGTAACCACTCCATGTGGCACTCCTTTGCGCACGGTGCACGCGTATTCGCGTGAACATATTTATTTCAAAATAAATACTCGAATCATCTGTTTACCATACAGTGGTTTTACCCGTACCCGCAGTGAGATTCATTAGTGCAGGGGTCTTCAACAGGGGGTCATGGACCCCTAGGGGCTCCTCAGAGCTACTATAGGGGGTCCGCCAAATCTGTGATAGGATTTCGCTTTTTTACATTAACCACTTGAACCCTAGAATTCCTTTTCTGAGGGGAACATTAGACAAAAAAATAGCAGATCTACAAGCTCTCGCAAGGCGTTGAGAGCTTGTAAAGAGGCTATAGGTGACTGGTGTAGAGGGAAAAAAAGAGCAGACTAAGTAACAAAAACTTTAATCTGAAACACAATTTAGAGTAGGGGGTCCCTGCTTCATCTCTCTCTCAGCTAGGGGGTCCTTGACCTGAAAACGTTGAAGACCCCTGCATTAGTGCAAGTGCAGCAGTTCACACTATCACAATTGGACACCAGTCTACATTATGACATCAGTACTTTGATGTCAGTTTGGGAATAGAGAATAAAGTAAAAAATAAAGAAGAAAAGAAAATAAACTACAATTACAGTAGGACTGAGCAGGCATTTGCTTAAGGTGCTTTGATCAAACAAATGGATCCCTGTATGTTACAAAAAAGTGTCATTTAAATGACGTTGATGGGACAGAAGCTAATAAGAACATTAAATATGCACACGCTAACTCCAGAGGCGTCTGCTCACTTGGACAACTAGAGCTACTGCCAGTAGTAGGCCTATACTGGCCTGGGCAGTAAACCCGTGGGCCAGATCAGCCAGAAAAAAAGAGAACAATCAACATAACAACATTAGCAGCTCTCACCCCACCCCTGTCGATACTATATGGCAGTGGTTTTCAACCTTTTTCGCATCAAGGACCCCCAAATTGACAAATATTAGCCCAGGGACCCCCATTTGAAAAGATATGCCAGGGACTCAACCATTTAAATTTATTGGGGGTCCCAATCTACACTGTATCATCATCATCAGTGTTCATTTAACTCTGAGAGTGTACAAATGGAATTGGTTCCATTTGTACAGTTACAGACGGGTCAATTTGGTTGCTAACTATTCATTTGGCTGGGGACCCCCTGGAACCCCCTCAAGGACCACTGGTGGTCCCCGGACCACTGGTTGAAAACCCCTGCTACTTGGGAACGGCACACAATGCATGCACATTTTCTGCTGTAGCCAACCACAGCAAGTCACCTTTGTTTTCAAATTGCCCTCATTTGCAAATCGGCCAAACCGGTTTCGAACAAGAGTCACGTGTGACAATGATTTAGGTATCATTTTAATACAGGGGGGTAATACAGATTCTGCCCAGTCAACACTATATTTCAGCCTAGGCGCCTGACTAACTCACAAACTGAGAAGCTTTGTTTTCCTATAGACTACCCTAAAAGTACTTTGTTGGAAGCCAGTCTATGTCTTTGACATCACTCAGCCACATATGATGTTGGTATTTGGTACTGTGTGATGCCATACACTATAGACAGCTATATTTGTGCATACAAAATAAATAAATAAAAGCATTTTGAGAGCAGGGTATTCCAAGAAATCAATCGATCTACACTACAAAATCACGCATAGAATGTAACGAGTACTATTAATAGTGCTTTACAAGAACCTTAAATATACACACACACTTGTGAATCTTTACATGAATCTTTATTCATGCAAATCTGAGGATTGATTCTCAACCTGTGGGTTGGGACCCCAGGGGGTCCCCAAGTGATTCTTTTGGGGGGTCCCTGACAGTGAAGTGACAATTTAAGGACTTTTAAAGCCTTTTTAATACCTTAAAAAATAAAGAAATAAAATAAATAAGACCATTACTGCATCAAGTAATCAACAAACTATACTATAAAAATTGGTCAAACATTGGCCAAATTTATTCCACATTTATCTGTGGAACCGAGTCAAAGTAAATGTAATGCCTCAACAATTCCAAGAGCTTGTCAGGGTGAGGGGGTCCCCAGTTCAAACATGATTATTTTGGGGCGTCTAAAAAGGTTGAGAACCACTGACTGTAATAGGCTATATGTGATCAAGTTCAGCCAAATGACTTGGATCGATTTAGAGCCAAAGTACATTTGTGATATTATGCTACGATCATGATGACCCACCCAGACTTCTCAAGTCAATCTGGGACTCTACAACTCTCAGTTCTTTTAAATTCAAAGTTCAAGGTTATTTTATTTTGTCTCCCATGGGACAAATTTGTCTTGGAGACACGGACCAGCAGCATACATACACACACAACACAACACAGTACAAAAACAAAAACCGGTGACACGTACAACTCTAACAGTCATTTAAGGCCTATACATCACCCTCCAGCATAATATATCACCCCAACCAACATACCTAGTGCAACAAGAGCAACACCTTAGCGCCACCTCAAAACCTTCTACCCCGCTGTCTGCCCTCCATTGAGTGCAATTGACAGAGGGACAAAAGAGTACTTGAACCTATTATAGATCCACACAATTAAAGCTGAAGACCTTCATGTTTGCCATTGCCTTATAGTGAGGATTTTGATTAATTGTTTAATAATGTTAGTTTATTGTCTAATTATTATTTATGTTTAACTCTGTAACCTTTTAAAATTGTATTAAAATACAATTGCCTTTGTATAGAAACTTCCCTTTGTGCTCTTAATGTTTTGTGTAATGTACTTTTAGGTCGCCTTGTTGAAATGTAGCTATAATACCAATGAACTTGCCTTGGCCTTGATTGCCAAGAGACACAATCAGAGGAGCAGCCTTGTACTTGTATTTCCATTCCTCAACCCCTATTAGTCCAGTAACCGTTTTGGGGTTCAGATAGAATGTTGATGTTACCTTCCTATTAAAGGCTTCTCTGGCCGCTCCAAAATCCCCGGAAGTCTTCCTTTTAACCTCTTACTTGGTAAACTGGACATGAGTTGCCTCTGTACTTGCCGGTGCCCTCATGGTGTCTGTGCTCATGTCTGGCCGAGTGCTGCCTTGGGGACCACATAGAGGTAAAAACATTTAGCTTTCTGTCTCTTGTCTATGCACTATTGCCATTTACACATTGAGCTAATCTAAATGCCTTTAGTAGTAAACAATCTTAACTCTGACTGCTTAATCGGCCTGCCTCATCTAATGAGGCTCTGGGGGAGGTGTTTCCTAAAGCCACACCTCTCTCTCTGCCATTGGCTCAGCAGACAATTTGCAGCATGAGGACCCTACCCTTTAAAGGCTCTCAGCTCAGTCAAGCTGAACCTCTTAGTAAAATCCTCCTGAGAAGGTTTGTGTTCCTAAGACATTGACATTTGCAAAGAATCTCTCGTCTGGGAGATTTGTCTCGATTAATAATATCCATTATTAACTTGTTTTTCATCCTCGAACAAGTAGAGATAGCACTAACTGCAGAGTTACATCCACATACTCCTCCTCAGATCTGCATTGCGCAGTTTCTCTATCTCTTGACGGACTGTCTCCTCCAGCTGAGCCACAGCTGTCCTCACAGTCGCCACATCATAAGACTGCTGGACAACAACCTTTGTCCGGTCCTTGGTGGGTGGAGGGGTGTTGATGGACTTGAAGTGCTGGAGGAGGTGGACGTGGTTGTCAGTGCATGAGAGCTGCTTCAGCCGAGATCCCCTCTTCTTTAGCTCGGAGATGTCCTTCTTCAGCTCTTTAATAAAGCCTTCGGCCTGTTCCACCGAGCAGTTCATCTCCTCAATCGTCACTTGTTTCTCCTGGATCGCCTGCTGAACTTCAGCCTCCGTCCTTCTCAGCTCTGCCCTCTTTGGTTCGCACTCTTCTTCCAGAGACACGAGTTCGTGTGACTCGTGGTCCGACTCAGCGCAGATCTGGCAAACACACATGCGGTCGGTCTTGCAGAACATCTCCAGAGGTCTGTCGTGTCTCTTGCACAGGACATCTTCCAGGTTCCTCACAGGGTCGATCAGTTTGTGGCGCTTTAACGCCGTGACACTCTGATGACGCTCCAGGTGGGTCTCGCAGAAGGAGGTCAGACACACCAGGCAGGTCTTCAGGGCCTTGAGTTTGGTCGTCTCGGTACAGACGTCGCAGGACACCTCGTCTGGTTTGGCGCTTTGCTGCAGCGACTTCCTGAACTGATCGGCCATCTCGGAAATCAGAGTGTTGACAAAGACGTCCGGTCGCGTCGGGAAGAGTTTCGTACACAGCGGACACTGACACACCCAGTCGTTATCCCAGTAATGTGTGATGCAGGACTTGCAGTAGTTGTGTCCACACGGGGTGGTGATTGGATCGGTGAACACATCCAAACAGATAGCACACATTACATGGTACTTAGCCTGCAGACTTCTGACAGGTGCCATTTCCACACACTAAAGAACAATGGTGAAAATCAATTACTTTTATTTGTACTAGTGCTGTCTGTGAATGTTGTCAATATGACGTACTTCTCCATATTTGGGCGTGTCAGAGTACTTAGTGCAGTACCGTTTTCAGAGTACTTGATAAAAACATATCGTCGCTGTCGGGTTGAAACCTTGTATGTCAAAATTCCAAAAACGTTACTTTTCAGGAAATGGAAAAAGAAAAATAACCTGTGTTCGTGCCTAAATGTGTTAGTACCACCATCTGGCTAACTGGTATAATCTTTTATAGATGGTCAAATTTCCAACCTGCTTCAACTTTGGGAACTGTAGCATACGATTTCTGAGAGCCAGACAATTTTAGGGCAGAAATACAAATACAATTGACAAGCGACATGACGCTTGTCAATTGTATGAAGAGAATGAAGAGAAGAAACTGAGTTTGGTTTCACGTAAACAATTTAAAGAACCAACTCACCCATTTAATATTATAATGGCAATGTACAAGAATAACACTCAACCCCAAGGGATACACTAACCCTAAGGTCCATAGACTGTAAAAACATATATTGCATTCACAGCAATCAAAGATGTCCATTGTCGCCCTTACTTCCTGCAAAAAAAAAGAAGAAAACAGAAAGAAAGAACAATCATTTTTACTGGCAGTGTAGAACATTTGTATCGGTTGCTCTCAACAACACAGACAGACAAATAAGACAACAAAGATATTCAGAAAGAAAAGATGCTAAGAAATTATTTTTAAAAGCCAGAGTGAATAATGCCATGCTAATAAGTGCAGAGGTGGAAAGTAACTAAATACATTTACTGTACTTAAGTAAAATGTTGAGGTACTTTTACTTTACTTGAGTATTCCAGATTTTCAATAATTGTACTTTACTTTACATCTCAGAGGACAATCTTGTACTTTTACTCCACTCCAAATCTTGAGTTACTTGTTACTTTGCAGATTGTAATTAAACATGCATTGACCACTTCAGCCCTATATACTTTGGCTATTTGAAAATAGCCGATCTACAAGCTCACAACACGTCGCATCACGACGCGTTGTGAGCTTGTAGATCTGCTAGATTACCAGACTTTTACTTGTAACAGACTATTTCTACATTGTGGTATTGATACTTTTGCTAAGTAAAACATATATGAGTACTTCTTCACTGATATTCTAATAATAAGGACGTGCCATGTGTGAGCTAGCTTACCTGGGCAGTGTGTCAGTGTAGGGGTCACTAGGAACACACATTCAAAAGAACACATGTTACAGTTTACAGTTCTCACAGCTTTACATGACATTTCCTGACCAATCAGCAATCACACACATTTAACCATGCACAGTAGTTGACAACAATTCAATAGCAGTCCTCAATAAGTACCACTAGAGGGGGACATATACCACCAAACATTCAAGGCTTATGTTAGCAGAAGTGTGTATTATTATTGGCAAGCATGACTTAGGTAGGTGATATTCTTTGTTAAGGTTACTGCTATAGAGTGTTTATTCAGTAACAGGGGTCTCCAGCTCTTTAATTAGCAGAAAATAAATTGCAATTTTGTCTGCTCATTTCTTTGCATCATCACTTCCAATTTCACTTGTTTAATCTGTATCAAAGATGGTTGGTCTGTATCCTGTCTGAGTTCTCTATCTATCCTGATTGGATGATATCGGTATCCTGACCTGAAAATGCATTTTCTGTTTATTGAAGAGCTGGAGAGACATGCAGACTCCTGTTACTGAACAAACACTCTATAGCAGGTAGCAACGAGTACTATCAGAATATAGAGCTATTTGACACTTATCTTAACCAAAGAAAAACTTAACCTACCTTTTAAGACAATACAATATCATTATAAAATTACAATATCATCATGGTTTCAATTCTCCAGGCAATCAATCAATCAATCAATCAATCAATCAATCAATCAATCAATCAATCAATCCCTCTGTCAGTTGCAGTGCTCTTACTGCTGGGCCATGATGAGGGGGATGCTGTCGGTCTGCAGTGGGGAGGCTCTCTCCCCGGTGCGGGAGTTGAACATGGGCAGAGTGGACAGAGGTGGAGGCATGCCGCGGCCCGCCGCCAGGCTCCTCAGCTCGCCCAGGTTGCCATGGATGGTGTGGTGGTGGTACAGCTGGATTCTGGACACAGGGGGGTGACATACATTCTTTGAATTTGAAGGACCCAGAGGTTGGTATGCCATTACAGCAGTGGTTCCCATTCCCAAAGGTTTTTAGCTCGAGACCCAAATGTAAAAAAAAATAGTGAAATCTGCAATTTCTTATGGTATGTTTTTCATTTGTTGAACATTTCTGAAATTCTTTTGACATCTTTCAGATTTTCTCATATTTTTTATTTGAAAATCTTTTGAAATATTACTTTTTTTATTCTATTTTTATAGGCCCCCTTAATTCTGACAGTGTACAAATGGAACCAAATGGACCCTTAAGGGTCCATTGCGGTTCCATTCTTACACTGTCAAGAGCTACAGACCTGTAAGGGCCCATTTGGTTCCTAACTATTAATCATTTAGTTGGGGACCCCCTGGAACCCCCTCAAGGACACCTGTGGGGGTTTCTACTGTAATAACAGTAAACCTGTATAAAGTATAAATGTAAAAGTTGTGACACAAACTTGAGAGATTCCTCTCCAGACTTACTCTGATGTCTTTGCATTCCTCTTCTCCCTACAAGACAACAATCACGTGTGTTACCAACAGATAATCAAGTTATTTTGTTCAATATTCCAATACAGCATTCATAAGTAAATAAATACATTAATTCATTCATTATTATTATTAATAATAATAGTTTCACGTTTATGTGCGCGTGCATGTGCCGTGCGGTGCGTGTGGGAGTGAATAATTATAGTATGCCCTCCGAAAAAACCTAGAACACACCACTGGCTTTATCCACTTAAACCCCAGCATCCGTATTGTGGGGAAAGCTTGTTGTGAGCTTGTCGATCAGCTATTTCTCAGAGAAAGCTTTCCCCACAATAACAGAAAACATAAAATACACTAGTATAGATTCCTGAGGGACTCCGGTAAATCGTATAAAGCAGTGGTTTTCAACCTTATTTTATATACCTCCATTATTTATCCGGCATTTGAGCCACGGAACCACCATTTGATGAGATTTAGACTCTCAGACCCAAAACTTATTGAGGATGAGTATTTTGTTGTAGTTGGATAAGATTTTGTCCACAATTCCATGCTGTATTGATGTTGGTACCAATAGGAGAGATAACAGGCAAACGTTGATCAAAATAACAATTCTTCTACATTCTCTAATTGTGTGGACTTCTTGTAAATTAAGTAATGCAGACGTTTAACAATAATTTAACTCTTGAGAGCGCAAAATGAAGCCAAATGGACCCGTAAGGGTTTGGTTTCAATTTACGCTCTCAAGATTTAAAGATCTATAATAAGGGTCCATTTGGTTACCAACTCTCCATCATTTAGATGGGGACCACCTGGAACCCCCTCAAGGACCACTGGTGGTCCCCAGAACCACTGGTATAGAGGGTCTTAAGTGGTTAAAAGAGGCTGGTGTGAAGTCAGAGAGTCTGTACTTACACTCCCTCTCGTCTGCAGCACATGATGTAGGCCAGCAGCACACACAGGATGATGGCCAGGACCAGAGGCACGATCACCGTCACCAGGTAGTCCGGGAAGAAGTCCCTGTCCGGGGGGGAGTCGGGGGGGCTGAAGTCCCCCCCTGACTCCAGAATCCCTGAGCCCATGGTCGGGGCCGGCGGAGCGAGCTTAGGCCTGGACAAATCAAACTGTGTGTGGGAACAAAGATAGAATAATTACACTGTCTTTAACAACCCATTGAGACCTGAAGCCGATTCTACATGTCTCCTAAATCTCAACAGTTTTCTGAAAAACGTATGTTTCTATATCAGTGGTGCTCAATCTTTTTCATGTCAAGGACCCCCACAATGATATGTATTTGGCCGCGGACCCCCATCAAAATATTTTGTTCCAGGGACCCCCCAGAAGCAAAGATTTGGGTTAAAGATGTTCCCTTTGAAAATATATATATTCAAAGATTTGCACACATTTTCACGATGTTTCAAAAATAGCAGATCTACAAGCTCGTAGCGCGGCACTCGGTGCCGCGCTATGAGCTTGTAGATCTGCTATTTTTGAATAGCCAAAGTGTAAAATAAAGCTTTTTAGATCAGATTTGAATCACATTCCTTGTTCACACTGCATGAAACCAATCCAGTCTGGATAGGAAATCAGATTTGGGCCTGCCAGTCTGGACTAGTGTCCCTATTATGGGCATAATATTGGTGGACATTCGGCGGAAATGGTAGATCTACAAGCTCACAACGAGCTTGTAGGTTGGCAATGTTTTGCCAAAGAGATTTGAGGTAGAGTGAAAAAGGTTGAGGACCAAGTACAGTATAGGTCAGGGGTCTTCAACGTTTTCAGGCCAAGGACCCCCTAGCTGAGAGAGAGATGAAGCAGGGACCCCCCTCTATATTGTAAACAATTGTGTTTCAGATTCAATATTTTTTGTTTACTTGGTCTGCTCTTTTTTCCCTCTACACCTATACCTCTTTGCCAAAAATAGCCGATCTACAAGCTCACAACACCTCGCAGCGCGAGGCGTTGTGAGCTTGTAGATCTTCTATTTTTGGCTAAAGTTCTCCTCAGAAAAGGGATGTTAGGGTTCAAGTGGTTAAGGTAAAAACAAAATCATATCACACAAAGATTTGGTGGACCCCCTGTAGTAACTATGAGGACCCCCTAGGGGTCCCGGACCCCCTGTTGAAGACCCCTGGTATAGGTGATGATAATAATAATAATAATAATAATAATAATAATAATAATACAAACAAATGTTAAATATCTTGATGAACTAAACCAGTGCTACAGATAACATGGTATACACTACAGTCATAAATACCAGCTCAGTCTTGCACCAGGTGATGCAGTTCCTGACATCACTGCAGAAGTTGCATCCTTCGGCCTGATGTTTGGGGTTTGCCGTGCACTGCCCCTGGTTGTCTATGCTGTTCACGCTGAACAGACACTGTGAGAACCGCTGCTGCGAGCCCACCTTCACATACACACTGACACACCAGAGTTCCCACATTATGCAAGAGAAACAAGCAACCAGGTCTTTGAAAACAAGCCCAAAAGAAGTGACTATTATAGGCCACATGAGCACTTTTAAACCTAATATACTATTTGAAAATAGCCAATCTACAAGCTCACAAGCACTGCATCGTGACGCGTTGTGAGCTTGTAGATCTCCTATTTTCAAAAAAAGAATCCTGAACAAATGTGGAATATTTTTGAAACACATAAATAAATATAAATAAAATGTATAAAACACAAATATGGTACAAAATATTAAAAATATATAAAAACGCACTTCTTGATTATTCATTTAATCTAAAAAGTTAGCAATAGAACATTGGTTCAGCAGATCTACAAGCTTACAACGCGTCACTTCGTGCCGTGCTGCGAGCTTGTACATCTGCTATCTGCTGAACATTTCTGGAAAATATCGAAAATATTTGGACATTTTTGAATAATTTTATTTTTTTTATTTTTTACATACATCTTCTCCTCTGGGGGTCCCTGGCAAACAACATTTTCAGATTGGGGTCCGTGGTCAAATCTAAATTAATTTGGAGGTCCTGAGCAAGCCCAAATAATCAACTGCACTTTAAAAACAAGCCCAAAAATGTGATTTGGAGCAAGTCCCTGCAGCAGTCATGTCCAGGTGGTGTGCTTGTACATCATGGCTGGGGGATGTACTCAAGCTACAGAAACAGGAGATATAGGCTCCTGCTTCATGCAACAGCTGGGCCACATGGTAGTGGTAATTACATTGTGACGTGTGTTAATAATGTTGTACCCTTCATGGTGTCCAGGCAGTGGGAGGGGAACTCTGCCACCTCGGTCCAGGGCGCTGGAAATGTTGACGATCTCCAAATCATCTGCCCTCCACAGCTTCTGCAGGTCCTGCTTTATTGCGCTCTGGACCTCAGGGGGCAGTGTCCTCTCAATCTCCGTCATATTCACGTAGAACTCAGCCTGAAAGGGTAGGCTCATGGGTAGACTGGGATGTGCCTTATCTGTGGGACATAAACATTACATTACTCAAGTCTCAAGTACTGTACTAAAGTACAAATGTGAGGTATTTTTTACTTTACTTGAGTATTTCCAATGTTCAACACTTCAAAACCCATTTTCAACCTCTCTTCATATAATTGGTCCACAGACCTCACTAATGCTCATTACAGAGTTACAACACGGGGTCCGCCAAATCATTGTGTGATATGATTTTTTTTTACCTTAACCACTTGACTTAACCACATTGTAGATCTGCTATTTTTGGCAAAGAGGTATAGGTGTAGAGGGAAAAAAGAGCAGACCAAGTAAACCAAAAGAAACGTTTAATTCTGAAACACAATTATATACAATATAGAGGGAGGTCCCTGCTTCATCTCTGTCTCAGCTAGGGGGTCCTTGGCCTGAAAAGGTTGAAGACTCCTGCATTACATGATAGAATCATTTCTGTCTGCTCACTCTGTGTCTGGAGGATGGTTCAGAAACCTGCCTATTAGTGACATCATCGGTAGGCAGGTTTGGTCATTTCAAGCATTTTAAAAATCCCTATCGATGATGTCATTGGCAGGCCAGGCAGGTTTCGGGTTCTGAACTTGTCCAAAGTCCACCAATGAGAGACACAGAGTGTGCAGACAGAAATGGTGTCATCTTTTAATGAGCATTAAGTGAGGACCAATTATAATGAAGAAAGGGTTCTGGGGCTATTTTGAATGTAGTGTATACCATCATCTGTTTCCGGCTTTAGGAAACAGATGTCCTCACCAGGGGTCATCAACATGTCCATAAAAGGACAAAGGTGTACGTGGAAAGACTTTTCTTTGGTACATTTTTGGTAAAAATAAATAAAAAAATGTTAATGTACTATGCGATGAAACACTGACTGTACTAATAAGACCCAACTATGAAATGTCAGTGTGCAGGATTTCTTCAGAATAGGTTGGACAGTTTTAAAGGAATGCATAAATATAATATAATAGGCCTACTATCATCTAAAAATGTGTAGTAAATCCTCATGCACACTATGGCACATTAGCCCTACGAGCCCTACTTGAATACGTATATTTTTTTAAACAACATTTTTAACTTCTGGGGGTCCCTAGAACAACATATTTTGATGTGGATCGGCGGCCAAAAACATATCATTTTGGGGGTCCTTGACATGAAAAAGTTTGAGAACCACTGATATAACAACATACGTTTTTTCCAAGAAACTGTTAGGATTTAGAAGACATTTGTAAAGATTTGCACACATTTTCATGATTTTTCAAAAATAGCAGATCTACAAGCTCATAGTGCGGCACTCGGTGCCGCGCTATGAGCTTGTATATCTGCTATTTTTGAATGGCCAAAGAAATCTTAAAATGACAGAGATACTTTCCTGGATTGAATGGGTTAGGCGAGCGTCCACTAGCATACATTTAGGCGGTCTATTAGGTCTATGTGTTTCTGGTATAAGATCATTGACCGATCATTATTGTGTATCAGTCCATGGCAAAAAATAACATTGAACAAAAATGCAGACCACATGCCGGCATGGTGATGATGACCCTATTGGCCCTCAGCAGCTCAGTGAGGACATTGATTAACTGCAGATGTCTATATTGTCCTCTGTGTCACCGAGGTCAATAAACATCTATTCTGTTTCTATTCATTAACCGCAAGAAGCGATGAGGCGATCAGAGGTCCCCGCCTTCTGATACTGTCTGGGGAAATCAGGCATTATATACGCCACGGACCCCCATTTCATACTATTTTTGCTCCAGAGCCCCTATACACTGTAAAAATCCCCCAGTGTTCATTTAACTCTCAGTTTTACAGGGCTCTAAGGGTCCATTTGGTTCCATTTGTACACTCTCAGAGTTACGGTTTAGTTACATTTGGACCGCCTGGTGGACTCGGAACCATGGGGTTATTATTGTTAATGAAATAACTGAAATAAAAAATGTAAACGAGGAAGAAACGAAAAAAGGCCAAACTGTTATTTATTAGCTCTGCCCCGGAGCCTGCGGTACATTGAGAAGCAGTGAGGTGCAGAGTGTTTTTATACCTGGACTGACGATGATGATGGTGATCATGTCTTTGTAAGACACGTCGAAGGTCAGCTTGTTGATGGCGTAGATCTGTCAACACACAAGTGGAGAGTTAATAATAATAGTAGTTATTGTCCCCTCAGGGATATCCATCTTCACAGTCTGTTCCAACAGAAAAACACATAACTGTGCTGTCCTTCTACAAAGTCTTGAGATTGGCGTCCAGGGCTAGAGCACAGGGGGAGCAAGGACAGAATCGATCCAAACATTACTTACTGCAGCCCAGAAGGTTAAATTAGTACTCCACTAGGTTGAAGACCTAAACTTTTTCATAAACAGGATTACAGGGTATCCAACAACATAATTATGATTTGTTTTGGTTTTCATTTCATTGTATTATGTAAAAAATATTGTGTTATATACTTATATACATCATGGTTTTTCCTTTCCTTTAATGTCAATGCGAACCCAGGGTGAGGGGGCTAAGAAGCGGCCTGGGTTGTTTTGCAACCACAGGACCGCCAGATCAGAGGAAGAGACTGTTACTATTGCTAGCAGGCAAACTATAGAGTACGTGAGTACATTAATGACCACTGACGGACAATCTACTGTACTGAGAAGATACTATAAGCTACTGTGGGACTTTGTGTGAACCGTTTGCCCATACCTAGTGATATAATGTAATGTCTCTCCCCTTTGAGAAGCTTTTAAAAAATAAAATAAAAATGTGGTCACAAAAAATAACCATATTGCACAAAATAACATAGCTCATAACAACATAACACCAAGACAATACATAAAGTCCCCCAGTGTACACAGAAACCATCATATCAGCGAGGCAGGTTGTTTAGCGCAGCAATGGATGAAGGGACAAAACTCCTACGTAAAACAAACTTTTTGCCAATTGAACATTCTGTATCTTTGTCCAGATGGCATGATGATGAGTCTGAAGTGACGATGATGTAAGAGGGATGATCAGTGTCATTTGCTATTGTGAGTGCTAAACGTGTGATGGCTTTATTGTTCATTATCTGAAAGTGTGGGTGTGGGAAGCCCTTAGTTCTGTCATCATTAGCCATCATCGTCACACCTGATTTATACTTCCTGGTACGACAGCCAGGGTATGCAATAGAACAGTGGTTCTTTGACCTTTTCAGGATCAGGGCCCACTTGAAAATCTTGAAAGTGCGCATTTTCAGAGCATGTTTATTTTTAATCAGTGGTGGAAAAAGTACTGTGGACTAGGCAGTAGTAAAAGGCCTGCGTTCAAAATGTTATTTGAGTAAAAGTACTTCAAGTATTAGCTTCAAAAAGTACTTCAAGTACCGAAAGTAAAAGTACTAAAATGTTTGAAAATAGCCGATCTACAAGCTCACAACGCGTCGCGATGCGACGCGTTGTGAGCTTGTAGATCGGCTATTTTCAAATAGCCTATGTATAAAATAGGCTAAAGTGGTTAATGTATGTTTTATAATATAATAATTTATATCTGCAAAATAGCTACTAGTAAATAAAGTTGTCAAATAATTGTAGTTGAGTAGAAGTTCAATATTTTCCTCAGAGATGTAGTGGAGTAGAAGTGAAAGTATTGAAAATTGGGAATTTACATTTACCTCCCCTTGTGATAGATGTTTTTTCAGGTTGATTTAGAAAGAAACCAGTCATACCCATCCTTTAATGGAACGTTTGTCTTACTGCACCTCGTACTGTGCGTGACACGATGTGACGCGCTGCGAGCTTGTACCTCTGCTATTTTTGGAGAAAAAAAAAAGATCTTAAAAGTATTGGATTTTGAAAATGTTGAATAATTTTGATTTACACAAATCGTCTCTTCTCGGGGGTCCCTGGCACAAAACATTTTCAGATGGGGGGGGGGGGGGGGTCTGTGGCAGCCAAAATCATATAAATTTGAGTGTTTTTGATTTTTTTTAATGATTTATACCTCAACGACACTTTTTCCCGGGGACGTTGGCGTGCCGTAGAGGAATCCGTGGGAAGCGTGGGTCCTCTGGGTGAAACGCAGCCACTCCGGCAGGTCCGGGGACTTCATCAAGTTGCACTTGAACACCATGGGGTCATCATTGCGCCGAGCTGACAGGGGACAGACAGGGGCCACAAGCACACACACACACATTAGGAATGGATTGCACCTCTATCGTCTCTGTTTGGCAGAAACTTTTTGTGTTTTTTCGTAAATTAACGCCCTACTTGATCATACTACAGTGTCACACAAAAGCATCAATAGCAGATCTACAAGTGAGGCGTTTTGAGCTTGTCAATACTTTTGCCATTTTTGAATTTTAATCCTTTGAATGAGAGATCCGCCCGACAGAGACAATATTTTCTTTTGTAAATGAATGCTCTACTTCGTTGTAGCCTACTACAGTTTCGCACAAAAGTAGCAAAAATAGCAGATCTACAAGCTCACAACTATGCTTTGTTGTGAGCTTGTGGATCGGGTATTTTTTTGGTTTTAAGCACAATTTGTTTTAACTCATTAAGACCTGAAGCCGATTCTACAAATGTCTTCTAAATCCCAACAGTTTTCTGAAAAAAAAGTATGTTTCAATATCAGTGGCGCTCAATCTTTTTCATGTCAAAATTATATGTATTTGGCCGCGGACCCCCATCTCAAAATATTTTGTTCCAGGGACCCCCCAGAAGCAAAGATTTGAGTTAAAAATGTTCGCTATAAAAATATACATATTCAAAGATTTGCACACATTTTCACGATTTTTCAAAAATAGCAGATCTACAAGCTCATAGCGCGGCACTCGGTGCCGCGCTATGAGCTTGTATATCTGCTATTTTTGAATAGCCAAAGTGTAAAATAATGTTCAAAAAGTGTGTGGGTTAAATATTGAACCAATGAAAAGTATTAACAAAGGCTTGTGACTAGGTTTCCACCTGACAGCAACGATAACGTAATAACTTGACTATGAACAAGTAGTGTCAATGCTATATACAGGTCCTTACTGTAGGTGGTTTGTGGAAAGTCGTTGATGAACGTCTCTCTTAAGATTTTGTACGTGAAGAGCCTTCCAACCGGAGTCTCTAGTCTGTGGAGCCTCACGGTTGGAGTGTCTTTAACGTCTTGAGTCTTGGTTCTGGAGTCTTTAGGCTCTCCCTGGACCCCCAATAAACTGACCACACACACTGCACACAGGTAGAGACACAAACACAATCACAATCACAATCAGAGTCCCAGACTCCACTGAGGAGGAGCTTGTAGAATAATTATACATTATACTATACCAGTGGTTTTCAACCATTTTCGCATCAAGGACCCCCAAATTGACACATATTAGCCCAGGGACCCCCATTTGAAAAGATATGCCAGGGACTCAACCATTTTGATTTCTTGGGGGTCCCAGTCTACACTGTATCACCATCATTAGTGTTCATTTAACTCTGAGAGTGTACAAATGGAACCAACATTTGGTTCCATTTGTACACTCAGAGTTACAGACACATAAGGGTCAATTTGGTTCCTAACTATTAATTTGGCTGGGGACCCCCTGGACCCCCTCAAGGACCACTGGTGGTCCCCGGACCACTGGTTGAGAACCCCTGTACTATACTATATTTCATTGATTGATTTTGTCTTTATTAAAGTGTCATGCTTCCATGGAAGCCCAGCCCATATGGACTTACAGGACACGTTTAGATTTCACTTGACATGAACAATGAACCGACATGATAATTCACAAACAATGATCGAACGAATAACTAACCAAAACACCCAAGCTTCATACTGTACATGGCATATTACATATTAAATAAAACTTGGGCCTGTTACCTCACATCTTAACAGGAGACCGGACATGAACCTATTTGAAAAGATGAGATTGTCTTCTACTCCAGGCTCCAGAAACAAAACGTGCCGTCTTAAATACCTCATAATTAAACAACCACTCCAACTTCTGGCCATCATCTTCCCAGAATAGCTCAGGTTTTTGTTTTTGCATTACATCAAATAAAGGAACCCTCAAATCGTCATACAGAGTACAATAAAAGTCAACATAAAATAACTATATTGTTATTATGGTTGTTTATATGTAACCTTTATATTTTACCATAGACTATAGTAGGCCTACTTATATGATACACTATGATATGACATGATATTTGGTAGCCTGTACAGCCAAGATGTCTGGGCTATAGGCCTGATTGTTTATGTTATAGCCTATTTGTTATGGTTCAGCTTGTCCTTGTAGCAGCTACAGTATAACTATGATCTGATCCCTGTGCTCCTTGGCAGAACTACCGTACCACCGACATGAGTGTTATTGTACTTCTCCCCATGATATCATGTACATTAAAGCATAGCCATCACCACCTAGAATATTGTCTCCGACACACATTGTGTGCTGGTAGATCGGCTAATATTGAATACACAAAGTTTAAGATAGGACTTAACAGGTTCAAGTATGTTTTGTATTAATAATCGAAATCTACAAAGCAACTTATGACTAATAATGACAAATAATTGCAGTACAATACAATACAAGTACAATATTTGCCTGTGAGATGTAGTGGAGTAGAAGTAGGCTATAAAGTATTGAAAGATGGACACACTCAAGCTAAGCAAAAGTACCTTCTAATAGTTCTTAAGTAGGCCTACAGTATAGACTAAATGTACTACTTTCCATGCACTAGTGAGCACAGATAAATAAAGAGTAAAGAGTGAAATCTTGCCTGATAGACAGAGCTGCCATATCCTCCAGCCTGCCATCTTGTTTTGGCTTTTGATTGACAGTGCCAAGAGGACAGGACCCTGGGTGGCAGACAGAGACATGTCAGAGCTATTTTTTACCCCCTCACACACACACACACACACACACACACACACACACAGAGTGTAATACTATACTTGTGGAGACATCTACAGTAATAACTTCCGAACACACGCACGCATGCTCTCTCTCACACACGCACGCACGCACGCACGCACGCACACACACACACACACACACACACACACACACACACACACACACACACACACACACACACACACACACACACACACACACACACACACACACACACACACACACACACACACACACACACACACACACACACACACACACACACACACACACACACACACACACACACACACACACACACACTGTAAGTAATACTATACTTGTGAGGGCATCATCGACATTTTAGGATGGTGATTTTGTGATGACCAATTGTTTTATATTGCTGGGGCCATTTTTGACCCTATAAACCCTATAGCCAAAAATATCACATCTACAAGCTCACAACGCGTGAGCTTGTGAATCTGCTATTTTTGGTCTATTAACCACTTAAACCCCACATGGTTGAGGGGAGTCCTTCAGGGATCTAGTGTCTTTTCTGTTTTAGAATATAGCCGATCGACAAGCTCACAACACGTCGCAGCGAAAGCTTTCCCGTGGTTAATGTCCTCACAATGTTTACTTCTCAAATTCAACTGTGCTACAAGTACACGCACGCACGCACGCACGCACACACACACACACACACACACACACACACACACACACACACACACACACACACACACACACACACACACACACACACACACACACACACACACACACACACACACACACACACACACACACACACACACACACACACACACACACACACACACACTCTCTGTCACTCACTTTATCTCTCTTAGGATGATTATTGCACTAAACATAATCATATTATTCTTATTTCAAACATGGTTAGAGAGCCTTAAGTGAGATATAATTGTTTTATTGTGCACAAGGGCTTTTTATATGCATCTTTAATTATAGGCCATGTAAGCCTTACATTATCATGATTTATCAGAGTGCCTCTTGAACAATGCCATGTCATAGGTCTGGAAGATTGCAGATCTACAAGCCCACAACGCGCCGCAATGCGTTGTGAGCTTGCAGATCTGAAATTTTCAAAAATATTGTGGCAAATATGTGAACATTTTGGAATATCTTTGAAACATTTTAATAACACAAATCTTATATGGCACAAAGTATTTTCCGATGGGGGTCTGTGGGTATTCATTCATATTCATTTGGGGGTATATAGATATGGAAAAGTTTTACAACCACTGAACTGTAGGACATTGGTTCTCAAAGTGGGGTCCGGGAGGCGGGGACCCCCAGGGGTCCTTGGGGTTCCTGTAATATAGAAAGCAAAGCATTACAACATCTGCACCATTCTTAAATATCAACCCTCCAATTAGAGAGAGCTTCAACAATCAATCAATCAGTCAGCCAGTCATCTATCAAACAATCGAATTAAAAAGCAACACACACACACACACACACACACACACACACACACACACACACACACACACACACACACACACACACACACACACACACACACACACACACACACACACACACACACACAGTGCTGTGATTTAATTGTATATTTAACTCAGTCAGTGGCTCTATGTATGCACAACGTGCGGGGAGAGGCGTGGGCGTGGCTGACGGACAGTAAAAACGACAGCCCTCTCTCTCTCTCTCTCTCTCTGTCTCTCAGTCACCCAGACAGACTAACGCCATGCCTATCATATAATTACTATGTCGTTTCATTGTATCAAAGGTTAAATACAGGAAGCGACACATTGTAGCCTACAGTACGAATAACACACATGTGTCATTGGCCGAAAGGGCTTGACACACCGTACGTACACGGCTTGATTTAGTTCTGCTGGGTCCTAGAGCCGGTCTCTTTACCAGCTCTAGGTTTATACAGATGCTGCTATTTTAATACTTTTATTTAATACTTTTAGTTTACTTTATTTCCATTAAAAAAGATACTTTATAGTACTTCTACTCCACTACACCTTAGAGGCAAATATTATACTTTTTACTCCACTACAAAATTGTGTTACACAAGTTACTCAATTAAGCTATTTATAAAAAATAGCAGATCTACAAGCGCACAACGTGTCACATCACGACATATTGTGAGCTTGTAGATCAGCTACCACCCCCCCCCCCCCATAATTTGAATGCTGGGGTTAAGTGGTTAAGTAAAATACAAATAAATAAATAAATTTCTTCCACCACACAGTCGACACAGGGTGGGTGGGTGGGGATATATAATCGCTCTAGCACTAGGACCCGGCTGCCAGCTGGCCGGTGCTGCAGACCGCCTGCCTGTACGCTGAAAGAAGGAAGCAGCAGCATAGGGACCAACAGACTAAAAAATGATGCTGCCTGCCTCTCCAGCAAAGAGAAAGAAGGATTAAAACCTAAAGCAATCTGTCGTCAGCAGAGCGGTAAATAATCCTCCCTGTCTCATTTATTTACTGTTCCACTTTTCCTGGGCTGCAACAAAACACGTTATGTGACCCATAGCAGCTTTAAGTCTGTAGAGATAGATAGATCTTATTGTAGAGCGGGGTGGTTGGTTGGTATGGCAGCCTACAGCCTATAATAATTGCACAGCAAAGCTAATGACAGATGCATCGTGCTTCACTTTCTCCATTGCATTGGGAAAGGGAAGGGAAGGGGGGAAAAGGGATCGAGCGGCCTAAAAAAAAAACGATCTGTTGTTTTTTTTGTGTTTCTCTGAAATCTCTCCTCTCTCTCCCATCTGTCGCTGTTATAGATCTGCAGGATCTCTGGGTGTTGGTTGGTTAGTAGCCGATCATCCTCTGGATACATTTGTATCCGATCATCATCCTCTCTTCTCTCCAGACCCACCGGGAGGGATACATTTGTATCCGATACAGAAACGGGGGATAGGTGAATAAGGAGAGATCAACATCATGCCGTTGAGCATCTCTCTACTGCTGTGACGCCTGGCCCCGGACCTGGACCTGGACCTGGACCACCCGACCAATATGATGAAGACCGAATCCACATCATCATCATCCTCCTCCTCCACCTCCACCAAGAGCACCGGCGGCTCGCTGCGGAGCCCGTCGCCGCACCGGAACGCCTACGAGGCGGGGATGCAGGCCCTGAGGCCCATCAGGGACAACAATGCTGCCGGGGGGGCCGCGAACGGGGACGTGATGCAGGAGCAGGCCCCCCGTGGCCGCAGGTTAGGGTACAGTAGATGCACTATTATATATATATATCACATACACCATCTATAGCACTGTTTACCAAGCAGTGGGTCGGGACCTGTTTGTGGGTTGCGGACACATTTTTGTGGGTCTCAACTCAAGTGACTATCCCTTCATGTTGTTTTCCTACATTTTGTTTTTTATTATTATTATTTCAAAACCTTTACTAAAAAATATATATATAAAAAAAAAGCGACATCTTTCATGAATTACAAACAAATTCAATGATTTTCCCCCCAAAAGAATTTCATGAATAAATCTAAGAAAATCAAATAAATTCCATAAATTAGAAAACACATTTTTAAGAATTAGTGAAAATAGCAGATCTACAAGCTCGCAACGCTCTGCATAGCGATGCGTTGTGAGCTTGTAGATCTGCTATTTTCACTAGTTTGGGTCCAGGGCAAACATCTGATTTCTCTTTTGGGTCTTGAGCAAAAAAGCTAGGAAGAGTGGGCACCTGGACATTGTGGGCAGCTCAATGGAAAATTGGCTATTTTTGACAAAATGTAAACATTCATAAATAATAATAGGCCTAATAATAATTTGGGAAATGGTGAAGTAGCCTAATATAAAGCAGTGGTTCTTAAAGTGGAGTCCGGGGACCCCCAGGGGTCCTTGAGGGGTGTTCGAGGGGGTCCCCAGCAAAATTAGTTAATGTATCCTCATAATCAGTTCAACCACTTTAACCCTTTATAATGTACATTTTTGAAATACAGTGAGCTTGTAGATCTGCTATAGCCTTGGATCAAGACTATCATAGATGTATTTTATTGAGTCTGACTTTTACTTTCGTTTCTATGATAAGTAAGTCAAGAGTCGAAATACATCTATGATACTATTGTCTTCATCCAAGGCTATAGATCTGCTATTTAAAAAGAAATCTAGGAAAATAGTGAAATATTTTGTATAATATTGTAACTCTTGGGGAATTGGGGACACACCATAGTTACTAACTATCCATCATTTAACCCCCCTGGAACTCCCTCGAGGACCCCTGGGGGTCCCCGGACCCCACTTTGAGAGCCAATGGTTTATATAACAAAACATTAAATAAATGTTTTGCCAGTCATTTCCCTCTATCCCAGCACAGTTATCAGCCACTGCAGTAGTGTGGTGGTGTTTACCTGCAGAAACACACTGCCCTCTCTCTGTATGTACAGTAGGTGTGTCCACTGTTTGTTCTGGTAGACAGGGATGTTTTTGGGTCTACCAAAACAAACAGTGAAAACAAAACACCCGAATACAGCGAGAGGGCAATGTATTTCTGCAGGTTAACACCACCACACTCTAGTGCAGGGGTCTTCAACAGGGGGTCCTCAGAGTTACTACAAGGGGGCCGCCACATCTTTGTGTGATAAGACATTTAATTTGATTTTACATTAACCACTTGAACCCTTGCATCTGTATTCTGAGTGGAACTTTAGCCAAAAATAGCCGATCTACAAGCTCACAACACCTCGCGCTGCGAGGTGTTGTGAGCTTGTAGATCGGCTATTTTTGGCAAAGGGATTTGGTGTAGAGGGAAAAAAGATCAGACTAGGTAAAAGGTCAAGTTTAAGTAGGCCTAGTGTCTGTTTAAGTGGTCAAATATTATCAGGAATCCAAAATACATTGATGACCGTGCTGTCAAACAATGAAACTATATATGGAATCTATGAAAAAGTTGTGGGGGTCCCTGATTCATCTCTCTCTCAGCTAAGGGGGAAAAAAGGTTACATAAACTACCATGCCTTCAGAATAACAACACTTGTTTTGAGTGCATAGATGTTCATCATGTTCTGTTCTGTCGAAAGTTGCAGTCACTAGGTGTACTATAAGTGCTACTTGTCTATATGGCTATTTTAGCTATTTTTGAAGATCGTAATTACGGGTGATTTGGGTTCTTGAAAATACACTCACCCCCTCCCTACAGGTACGGCTCCAACGTGCATCGCATCAAGAACATGTTCCAGCAGATGACGACCACGCCCCCCGGGGGCGCCGACGGCGTGGAGGGCGAGGACTCGGCGGCGGCGGGCAACAACAACAACGGCGACAAGTCGGTGCGCCTGTCCCTGCCCAGGGCCGGCAGCCTGAACGAGAACGTGGACCACAGCGCGCTGCTCAAGCTGGGCTCCACCGTGTCCGAGCGCGTCAGCAAGTTCGACCCCAACAAGGCGGAGAACGGCGGTGGGCACCCGCGCGCCTCCTCCCCCAGCTACTCCAAGCTGCAGGAGACGCGCCGCATCTTCGAGCAGCAGCAGGAGCAGACTAGGCAGCAGCAGCAGCAGGACAAGCTGGCCAGCACAAGGGTCCTGATGAAGACCGACAAGGCTTCGGGGGGCTTTCAGGTACTACAGGTACTACTGCAGTATTTTGTTCATCGCTGTCGGGCAGACACCTCGGTAACACACTTTACTTAAAGGTCGCGTCTATAATGCATTATAATCACATTTATAACGCATTATAATGCACTTATAAGGCATTATAACACTCTTTATAAATGTTTATAATAATTATAAATTGACAACTTATTACAACGTTTATAATGTATTATAAGTGCTGGTCACAATGCATTATAAGCTCAGCGGAACAGCACATTAGCCTATAGCTACTTTAACTTGGTTAGTTATAAAGTGTCTGTTAGAAGTTGTTATGCATAATTATATATAATAAACATTTATAACAAGTGTTATGAAGCATTATAAGTGCATTGTAATGCAATATAAATGTGATAATAATGTATTATAGACCTTTAATTAAAGTGGTACCTGGCAGGGATAATGTGCTATAATGCATTATGACCAGCACTTATAAATTATATTATTATAAGTTATAATACTTCATAACCCTTGTTATAAGTTGGTATTCATGATTATAAACATCTAACACAAGTGTTATACTGCCTTATAAGTGCATTATAATGCGTTATAAATGTGATTATAATGCATTATAGACGCAACCTTTAAGTAAAGCGTTATCGAAACGGCTTATCTCCACATTAATCTATTAGTTTAATTAACTGTTGCACCCCCCCTTACTTTCCAGGACGGCCGGCTGGACGTGGCGAGCTTCAACCGCTTCAACGGCAGCACAGAGTCCCTGGACAGCCTGGACACCAGCGAGGCCGTGTCGCCCACCGTCAGCCAGCTGAGCGCCGTGTTCGAGCGGGCGGCCGAGCTCCGCAACAACCTGCACCGCCTCTCCTCCACCCCGCCGCTGCCCTCCCGGGGGGTCAGCGCCAAGGGCGTGGGCGTGCTGAACTCCAAGCTCATCACCAAGAGGGCCAGCCGGGCCGCCGCCGCCTTCCCGCAAGGAGGAGGCGGCGGGCAGGAGGACCAGGAGGCCAAGGGGGGCGGCGGCGGGGGGCCTCAGACCACACGGCGGCCGAAGGCGGCGGCCGACGGCCTGAACCGGGGCCAGAACGGGAGCCAGACGACGACGAGCGCGGCGCCGCTGACCTCCGCGGAGCTCTCGGAAGCGAGCGAGCGCGAGAGGAAGACCGTCTCGGACGCGGGCGTGGAGGCTAAAGCCGAGGACGACGCCCACCACCACCACCGTGCCGGCTCGCTGGAGAACGGCGGCGGTTCCTGGGAGGGCGGCGACCGCCAGGGCTCCTCCTCCCCGGAGCCGGGACTGCTGCGGGCCGAGAGAGAGACGGAGACGAAGAGGGGGGGAGGCGGGGACGGGGCGGCGGTGAGGGACGAAGACGGGACCCTGAAGGAGGAGCAGTCGGGGCCCGACTCCCTGGACATCAGCACGTACAGCGCGGTGGGGGAGGACTTCGGAGGGAGTCAGGTGGACGAAGAGGAGGAGGAGGAGGAAGAGGAAGAGGAAGAGGAAGAGGAGGAGGATGATAGTTATGAGCCCGAGTCCAGCATGGTGGAGGTCAGCGGGCTGCCGCCCGAAGAGGACCCGCCCCCCTCCAGGAAGATCCGCTTCAGTGTCGATCCCATTAAGGTGAGACGATGATACCAGGCCTCATTTTTATACAACATTTTTTACCCATTTCGAATAATATCATATCATATCGTTGCTGTCGGGAAGAAACCTTGTATATTTCCATATTTTCACTTTTTGTGTTTTGTCGTAAATTAACGCATGAAGACCTGAGGCCGATTCTACAAATGCCTTCTAAATCAGTAGTTTTTTGTAATTCAAAATTATTCAGCATTTTTTCACACTTTCAAGATTTAAAAAAAATGTTCAAAAATAGTAGATAGTAGTAGCGCGGCAAGAAGTGACGTGCTGTGAGCTTGTATATCTGCTATTTTTTGAATAGCCAACTTACAAAACCTAAAACGCTTTCCCAGTTTTAATGGGTTAAGGCCCTACTTGAATAGCAGATCCACTAGCTCAAAACTTGTAGATCTGCTACTTTTGCTACTTATGAATTTGAATCCTGAAAAGTAACGGTTTTGGACATAATATGAGGTTTCCACCCGACAGAGACGGTTCCGTTTGTAACGGGACACAATGTCACATTGGTATTGCTGATAAATCTTTGAGAATATTACCAATAATTCGACACTGATACTGTACAATATTGTAATGGTAATGATGCTCTCCCTCGGTCCGGTGATCACCATTCACCCTCACAGCACACAGACACTGATTCGTCAGGTGTTGTTCACTGGAGTGCATTGTAATTCGATCCAGAGGTGTCAGAGAGAGTGTGCGTGCGTGCGTGCGTGCGTGCGTGCGTGCGTGCGTGCGTGCGTGCGTGCGTGCGTGCGTGCGTGCGTGCGTGTGTGCAGGGCTGTGTAGCCCTCTAGTTCAGACCGCTCCACTAGTTCAGACTGGAGCCTTTGACTTGTTGTCTGAGCTGTCTACCTGGCGTATCGATCAAAAACAACCATTTGCACCTCTTACCAACGCTTACGAAAGCTGCCGGGTGTCATTAACATACTAGGAATGACCCTGACTAGATGCATATCAATGGTCCATTGTGTGACCTGTTCAGTTTTAAGTACTGTAGGTGTGGGCATATACAGATGATCTGGAGAATGGAGCAGTCCAAAAGAGAACGTTTGGATAATGGATTCATGCACAGATGTGAATGTATACGACAAGACTAAAGAGTCCCCATTATGCAAGTAAATGGAATAACATTCCATATATATTGTGGGTTAATAAATAGGTAAATAGGTAATTAAAGAGGTTATTTCAATAGGCGTGCGCGTGACGTAGCGCTCCACTAGAGAAAAAATCCACAGTACACCACTGTGTGTGTGTGTGTGTGTGTGTGTGTGTGTGTGTGTGTGTGTGTGTGTGTGTGTGTGTGTGTGTGTGTGTGTGTGTGTGTGTGTGTGTGTGTGTGTGTGTGCGTGCGTGCGTGCGTGCGTGCGTGCGTGCGTGCGTGCGTGCGTGCGTGCGTGCGTGCGTGCGTGCGTGCGTGTACGCGTGAAGGAAGGTAAAGTGTTACGAGCCTATCGCACACAACCTTGCAAAAACGTACTGTAGCTGTAGTTGTATCATCATCTTCATTATGATCGTCATCACCATCATTATCATCATCATCATCGTCATTATCATGTAATACCCATCATTGCTTCTGCAGTGGCTGTCAGAATAACCGCCATCAATTTAACCATTTAAGCCAGATAGTCAAATCTAGATCTAGATCTGTTATCTAGATTTTTTTAGTTTTTGCCTATTTGATTGACATTGCACTGATTGTAATGAACACTTAATTAGTTTTTCGGGCGGGATACGGTGAGGACACTGTAACCTTGTGTAGTTTTTCTGCATAGTGCAGGGTAGTTGTATAGACAGTGTGTATACTGTTGTTCTGTAATGAAGGTGCTTCCTATTGTTTTTCTTGCCCTAAGTATTGCTGTATACCATTGGTTCGCAAAGTGGGGTCCGGGGACCCCCAGGGGTGCTTGAGGGAGTTCCAGGGGGTCCCCAGCTTAAATGATGGATAGTAGGAACCAAATGGACCCTTATGGGTCTGTAACTCTGAGAGTGTACAAACCAAATAACGGGTCCATTTGGTTCTATTTGTACACTCTCAGAGTTACATTCACATCGATTATACAATATAAATTGGGGTCCCAGAGACAGAAATGCCATTAAATGGGGGTCCGTAGTCTAATGCATGTCAAACTGGGGGTCCTTGAAATTAAAATGGGGGTCTGCGGGCTAATAAGTGTCAAGTCGGGGGTCTATCTATCTATATACCGATCTACCGATCTATCTATCTATCTATCTATCTATCTATCTATCTATCTATGATGTCATGCCCAAAGTAGTGACGGCATGCAGGTTGGCATTCAGTGGTTGATGATGTGGCCCTCTATCTATCTATCTGTCCAACATTGGGGGCAGTGAGTTGCTGTTCCCAGCCAGCCGTCAAGCTGCTAATGGCCCAGCTAGCCTGCATTCCCACCACCCTGCATCAGACATGGCCCTGAATGAGCTACTGATCCTTATCTGAAAGTGCACTGGGAGCTGCCTGCCTCTCTGTAAATGATTGTTAGGGTGATTGGGTTTGGGCGAGGGTGGGGTGGGGGGGTTGGCGTTCCTCTATTGTGAGAAGAGGAGACACTATATAGGCTACTCTGCTGCTCAGGCCAGTAGTGAGAGAGAGGGGTCAAATGAAACCAAGTGCAGCAGTTATTATTATCGGTCGAAAGAAACAAGAAGGACAGAGTTAGGGACAGAGAAGAGAGAAGCGAGAGAGAGAGAGAGAGAGAAGCCCCTTTCACACTATAGCAGTGGTTCTCAACCAGTGGTCCGGGGACCACCAGTGGTCCTTGAGGAGGTTACAGGTGGTCCCCAGTTAAGTGATGGAGTTGGTAACCAAATGGACCCTTTAATATCATAGATCTTTAACTCTTGAGAGTGCAAAATGAAACCAAATGGACCCTTACGGGTCCATTTGGTTTCATTTTACGCTCTCAAGAGTAAAATTATTGTTAAACATCTGCATTACTTAATTAAAGAATTGTTATTTTTTATCTACGTGTGCCTGTCATCTCTCCTATGGTACCACATTAATACAGCATGGAATTGTGCACAAAATCTTATCCAACGACAACAAAATATTCTAAGTCTTGGGTCTGAGAGTCAAAAATCTCATCAAATGGTGGTTCCGTGGCTCAAATGCCGAATAAATAATGGACCTTGATATGAAAAGGGTTGAAAACCACTGCACTATAGCATGTAGGCGGCTAGCATGGGGCGGCCATAGCTGAATTGTTAGAGAGTGAGGGAGGGAGGGAGGGTCCCGGAGGTCCCAGGTATGATTCCAGCGTGTCGAAGTGTCCCTGAGAAAGACACTTAACCCCTAACTGTCCACCCCTCCGCGCTCCTCTGTGGGCAGCTAGCACTCAGCTGGGTGAAGCTGAAAACTGAAGTTCCCCGCGGGTAGGCCTGTCACGATTACAAGATTTAAGTGGACGATAAAGTAATAATTGTGACAGGCCTACCCGTGGGATGTAATAGGTATAAAAATGTGTGTGTGTGTGTGTGTGTGTGTGTGTGTGTGTGTGTGGGCGGGGAGAGAGAGAGAGAGACAGAATGTTTGTTGGGGCAGCATTGGATCAGGAGGTATAGGGAGGCCGCTTGCGAAACCAGGAAAGTTCCTGGTTCGATCGAAGTGTCCTTGAGATGGTTTCAGAATTCAGTGCCTTGCACAGGGTGTGTGTGTGTGTGTGTGTGTGTGTGTGTGTGTGTGTGTGTCTGTGTGTAATGCACATTGTAAAGGGCTTTGAATAGAGAGGCGCTATATAAAAGTACCATTTGTGATATGGCTGTATGTATGGGCCAGTGAGGCGAGAGCAGAGAGAAGGAAGGAAGAGGATGTGGAGTTGATTTAAAGAGTCTGGAAGGGGCTGGGGGTGTAATGACCCAGAGACCAGCGTCAGTTTCTCAGCTCTGCTCTGCTGTGCTCTGCTGTGCCTGGAGCAGTGATGGAAGAAGTACTCACATCATGTTTTACTAAAGTAAAAGTACCAGTGCTGCAATGTAGATATAACTGTTATAAGTAGAAGTCCCGTATTAAGAAGGTACTTGAGGAAAAATACACAGATAGACATCAAAATATACTTAAAGTGCCAAAAGTAAAAGTACTCATTGGCAGAATGTCCCATTTCACAAGTTTGAAATGTATACAAATCATCTACAAGCTTGGAGATCTTCTATTTTCAAATGGCCGAAATATATATAGGGCTGAAGTGGTTAGTGTGTTTTGTAATAATAATAAAAATCTACAAAGTAACTAGTAACTTGTTTTCATGTAATTGTTGTGGCGTAAGAGTACAATATTTTCCTCTGAGATGTAGTGGAGTAGAAGTAAAAGTACTGAAAACTGTAAATACTGAAGAAAGTAAGTAAACTGTACTTAAGTACAGTACTTGAGTACATGTACTTAGTTACTTTCCACGACTGTGCCTGGAGGTATCCAGCCTAGACAGACACTGGGTCCTGACACTGTACATCAAGCACATCGCTCCCTCATCCAAGCGGAGCATTCTAGTAATGCCCGATTTATACTTTGGTTTCGCATCACAACGCGCCGCAACGTGCTGAGTTGTGAGCTTTTAGATCTGGTGTTTTCGGTGCACAACACCGGCTTGCAACTCAGTACAAATCAGGTGTTTAACCGAGGGTTTCCAGACCGGATCATGACCGCTCCAGTTGAATGTCGCTCCCGTTTTCGCTGTTCCCCCCGACCGTCGCACGCAAGATAACATACGCATCGGCCCACACAAAGCGTATTTTCTCGACCCGAGATGCTGTTAATAGATTTATTCGATTAATTCTGGATGCATGGGCTGTGATTCCCGTTGGATTCATCTCAGTGCTTGCATGGAAATGACGTTTAGCTTTGCTAAGTTAGGTCAAAGATGGAGGTTCAGGAATAAGCGGTTGGACGGGGCAGCCTTAAGGCGATGTTGAAGTTGTGGTGGTTAGAGAGCCTTGGGTTGCATAACTATCTGGACATGATGTAAGTTCTTCTGAGGAAGCGAAATGAGCGGCAACTTACCATAGGGATTGAAACATCTAGTTCTATTAGCTTTACTACTACTTCTATTCACTCTCACTGTATCATGAACAAAGTCTGAACACATGAATGCAATAACAAAGCACATTATCTTAGTTTCAATGTACAGATTATTATATATTTTTTGATATTATATTTTATAGACTGATGCTAGGTTCTTGGTTCACCAATGATCCTAGATTACTGAGGCACTAACACTGTCTCTCTGCATTTGATGCATGTGTTTACCTTGCTTACTATAAGTCGCTCTGGATAAAGAGTGTCTGCCTAGTGCCTACATTGTAAATTGTAATTATTTGCCTACTGGGTGCGTCGTCACTGCTTGGGTTACACCAATATTGGTGACCTATCAACTATACAGCTTCCAATAACAGTAATATGACGTGAATACAGCCAACTAACTTTACCCAAATGACATGCCAGTACCCGCTTTTTGGCAGATTCCGCTTTGTTTGCATTCGTTTTTATGCTAAAAACAAAAGTGTGATTTTTGAGACGTCCGCGACCCCAAAATGGGTCCCGACCCAAGGGTTTGGGAACCACTGCTGTGAGCCCTTCACTCTCTCTCCCAGTGAGAGGTCTTTGTTATGGAGATTGATGTGGGGGGCATGCATGGGCGTGAAGGGGGCAGAGAGGTCAAACATGGGAGGGCCTTTCTTTTTATTCTATAGCTCAAATGTCATCACTGTACAACACTCATGCTACTGTACACCGGGCCTGTTTCCAAGTCGCACAGTATCACTCTCACCCCCCCCACCCCCCCAAAAACAGGAAGTGGCCATTTTTAGCGCATACTTTCCCACCACACAGTGCAACAGCTCGGCTCTCGGCCCACAATTAGGGCTTGTTGTTGTTGTGGCCATGTGGGCTGAAACAAAGTGCTCAAAAACACCAGTACTTGAGTCAAAGTATAGATCGTGGTTCAAGCGCTTACTTCCTAGAAATGCAGTGGAGTCAAAAGTACAATATTTGTCTTTGAAATAGTGGTGGTGGGAGTTGAAAGTGATCCTAATAAATACGAACACTCGAGTGAAGTACGGACACTCAAAATGTCTTGATTTAGGTACGGTCATTTAGTAAATCGTCTCTGTCTGGTGGAAACCTCATCCATCGTCCAAAACTGTTACTTTTCAGGGTTCAAATTCAAACACAGCAACAGCAGCAGATCTACAAGCTTGTGGATCTGCTACTTTTGATGCTTTTGTGTGATGCTTTAGTACAGTGGTTTTCAACCTTTTTCATATCAAGGCCCCATTATTTATTCGACATTTGAGCCACGGAACCACCATTGATGAGATTTAGACTCTCAGACTCAGGACATAGAATATTTTGTTATCGTTGGATAAGATTTTGGCAAAATAACAATTCTTCTACATTCTCTAATTGTGTACTTCTTGTAAATTAAGTAATGCTGATGTTTAACAATAATTTAACTCTTGAGAGAGTTAAAGTATGATCTAGTATGATCAAGTAGGGCATTCATTTATGAAAAAACACAATGTGCTGTTTTGGAAACTGTCCATACCTGTACATGCTTGGGTGACTATGCATGTTTTACAAACACAGGAAATGGTGTTATTATCCAAAGTGCAATGGACTCTGCATGTAGAGTACAGGAGGGTGAAATCAAATATACTTCTCTTTTCCGGTGTTTATGAAAAAACACAAGTCAAAATATGGAGATAAGAGGGTTCTGCCCGACAGCGACAAAATGTACTCAGTTCCCTTTAAGTAACTACTAATACTAAGTATATTTGCACAATCTTCTACTTTACTTGAGTACTTCCATTTTTCAATACTTTATACTTATGCTCCACTACATCTCAGATATTCTACTTTTCGCTACACTACAAGCCCAAAGCCGCTTATAATAAGCAGACTTCTTCTTCCCCCACTTGCTCTCTCTCACTCTCTCTCTAGTTCTCACTCCCTCTCTCTCTCGCTCTGTCACCAATCTCTCACCCTATGTGTGGTTGTTTTTTTTTTCGTTGGTAAAAAATAGCAGCATTGTTATCGTCATCTACTGTAGATCCGCCCCCCTCTCTCTCTCGCTGTCTCTATGTCTCTCTGTCTCTCTCTGTCTGTCTGTCTCTCTGTCTCTCCCTCTCTCTCTCTCTCTCTCTCTCTCTCTCCCTCCGGCTTGTTGTTGAACACAGGAAGCAGCCGCTCACGTCTCATTCTGTTTGTTTGGTTTTGTCTCTGTGACTCTGTCCCGTTTGACTCTCTACACCAGTCAAGTGGAGGAAAGTAACTAAGTACTTGTACTCAAGTACTGTACTCAAGTTCAATTTTTAGATACCGTGCATTTACTTGAGTATATATATATTTTTTTATATATATTTTTTTCCTGCAAAGCAACTAGCTTTAGTTGCTTTGCAGGTTCGGATGATTAATACAAAACATGCATGAACCACTTACTGTCTGCTCTATTTTATACTTTGTCTATTCACAAATAGCAGATGTACTAGCTCACGAGGCGCTGTGAGCTAGTAGATCTGCTATTTTAGAAGATTTCCCCCCTTAAATCTTTGTGTGATAGGGACTTTATTTATTTTTACATTAACCATGTGCACGTGAACCCTAGCGTCGCTATTCTGAGGGATAGCCGATCTACAAGCCGAAAACAGCTGATCTCGTAGACGCGTTGTGAGCTTGTAGATCAGCTATTTTCGGCAAAGAGGGTTGGTGTACAGGGAAAAAAGAGCAGACCAAGTACAGAGACAAAAGTCAAGTTTAAGTCGTTAAATGTCTGAAAATACACATTAACATGAATCCAATATGCAGTGGGGGGTCCTTGCTTCATCTCTCTCTCAGCTAAGGGGTCCTGGGCCTGAAAAACGTTCCTGCTCTAGTGTATTTTCACGACTCCCACTCTGAGACAGAAATAATCTGATTTCTTTTTTTTGCATCAAAATCACCTGGCTTCTTATCTCTCTCACTCTCACTCACTATCTCTCTCTCTCTCTCTCACTTCTCTCTTCTCTCTCTTTCTCTCTCGTGGGTTTTTGCTGCCTACGCAACTCTTTAACACACAAACGGAGCTGGCAGCCCCAGTCACAGAACCAACCCCTATGATTCTTCTTTTTTTCTTTTGCTACTGCATCCTTAACCCATTCAATCCGGGACCACATCTACAAATGTCTTCTAAATCCTAACAGTTTTCTGAAAAACATATATTATGTTTCTATATCAGTGGTGCTCAAACTATTTCATGTCAAGGACCCCCAAAATGATTGTATTTTCGCCGCCGACCCCCCCCATCTCAAAATATTTTGTTCCAGGGACCCCCAGAAGCAAATGTTCGCTTAATAAAAAATATATATTCAAAGATTTGCAAAAATATTCACGATTTTTCTAAAAATAGCAGATCTACAGTGCCGCGCTATGAGCTTGTATATCTGCTATTTTTGAATAGCCAAAGACATCTAAAAATATGCTTTCCCGGTCTTAATGCATTAATACAAACAGAGGCTGTTGTAATGCTATAACAAAGGAGAGGGGAGGAGGCTATTGAATATCAGCGAACAAGCAGCATGGCGAGGCAGAAGTATTGAGTCGAATCGAGAGAGAGGATGTTTTCTAACCCAGACTGTGCAAAGCCAAAGAAGAGAGAATGCTAACGTCTACAATAAAACAACCCGGGCCGGGTTTCATGTTCACTGTGCTGCTCAGGTCAGCCACAGTGAGGTTATTGTCCAGGGAGAGGCAATGCATCACCGCCGTGTCAAGGTGTTCTGCAATGCAACCGCCTTGTTATTTCATGGATTCATTTGTCTTTTTTAGTGGTGGAAGAAGAAGTACTCTGATTTTCTTTACTTATTTACTTAAGTGAAACCAGGAGCAATACCACAATGTAAAGAAATACTTTCATTACAAGTAAAGGCCTGTATTCGAAAATTTGACTTGATTAGAGTACAAAAGTGTTTGCATCATTTGTCAAATGACGACGCGTTGTGAGCTTGTAGATCAGCTGTTTTTCAAATAGCCAGAGTATGAAATTGGGCTCCAGTGGTTAATGTAATGTTTTGTCAAATTAATTCTTGTGGTGTGGAAAAAGTAATGCCTCTGAGATAGCAGAGTAGAAATTTAAAGTAAAAAATGGAAACACTCAAGTAAAGCAAATGCGCACCTCAGTCAACAATTTTACATTACTTGAGTAAATGTACTTAGTTACTTTCCACCGCTGCCAATGAGGTCGTCATTGCATTGTGCAGGGAGAGCTAATGCATCACCTTGTGTCAAGGTATTCTGTAATGGAGTGAAAAAGTACTGCCTCTGAGATGTAGCAGAGTAAAAGTTTAAAGTATCAAAAACACTGGAAACACTCAAGTAAAGCAAAATGCACCTCAGTCAAAATTGTACACTACTTGAGTAAATGTACTTAGTTACTTTTCCACCGCTGCCAATGAATGAGGTCGCTATTGTGCGAGGGAGAAGCTAATGCATCACCTCGTGTCAAGGTATTCCGAAAACGCCCATTAATTTGGACACCATAGGTTTTTTTTAACCCACAGGAAGGGTGGGTGGGAGACCAGACTTGGTTATCAGCAAGGTCACACTGGCCCCGTTTCCCGGCCCTGCAGTGGTGGAGGCACACACACACACATGCACGCGTAGTAGAGTACCCACCCACTCAGGTTACTGCGTCAAACCGGCGGGGAGTGGGGAGAGGAGAGAGAGGGGGGGGTTACATAATATTACTGTCATCGTGTCTGAGTGCTGTTTGTCTATTGTCTAAACCTGCCATTACCGTGACAAGTTAAATACATAGGTGGCTTGTTGTTCACTTCTCAGTCCCACATGCTTTACCTGCAGCTAGACAGTCTGTCATAAAGAGAGACACAGACGCGTTGATTCATGGACGCCCACTTTTTTTTCCTTTTTTCTTCGATAGCCCCATCCTTCCCTTCCCCGCGTCATTCGGCTGTTAGCTGACCTGATTCTGTCGCCGCCGCTGTCCCTGGGTCAGCAGGGCTACGCTTTAACCCATTAAGACCTGAGGCCGATTGTAAAAAAAAGTCTTCTAAATCCTAACAGTTTTCTGAAAAATATATGTTGCTATTATCAGTGGTGCTCAAACTTGTTCATGTCAAGGACCCATAGAATTGATATGAATTTTGGTTTAAAATGTTTTTAAAAAAAAATATTTTTGGGGCTTTTTCTGCCTTTATTTGAGAGGAAAGTAGGCCGACAGGAATGGGGAGAGAGATGGGGGGGATGACACGCAGCAAAGGCCGGCGGGATGGGGAGTCGAACCTGCATCAGACTGGATTACCAGCCCATGTGGTATGCGCCTGGACCGCTAGGCCAGCGGACACCGTAGTTTAAAATGTTTGCTTTAAAAAAATATAGATTTGGACACATTTTCAGTTTTTTTCAAAAATAGCAGATCTGCAAGCTCATAGCGCGGCACGAAGTGACGCGCTGTGAGCTTGTAGATCTGCAATTTTTGGAAAATCGTGACACACCTAGTCACACACTCGCTAAAATCTAAAATGTTCCAGATGCTTTCTCCGGATTGGATGGGTTAGGAGAAACTGCTGCTGACCAACAACACAAGCCCTGCCAGAAATTAGACATGCCCCTGGGCGCTACGGCAACCGTTTCCATGACGAAGCCTGCCCTCCATATCCAATATATTGGCTGCAGGAGAATACCCCGGTAGCAGCCGAGGGGTGCATCTTAATTTCGTGGTTCTTAAAGAAGTGCTACAGGGCCTGGCCGGCCATGCTTTTTTGGGGACCAGAATTGCGCTGCTGCTGCTGTCGGGGCAGAAACCTTGTATCTCCGCTGTTTCTGTTTCATGTTATAGGTTTTTTTTGTACATTTATGAGATAAGGATGTTTGTTTGTTGTCATTGTATTCAGAATTTTGTTTGGTACGCCCACTCCAAATAGCAGCATCATGCAAGTCGTCTCTGTCGGGTGGAAAGCTCATTATGTCCAAAACTATTACTTTTCAGGATTCAAATTCACAAATAGCAAAAGTAGCAGATCTACAAGCTTGAAAAAAAGTTAGAATATGGAGTTAAGAGGTTTCTGCCCGATAGCAACTATATACAACAAAGCAGCATTACACAATAAACGGTTAGATAAATCATAGGTCATGTCTCAATGAATGCCCTATATACTTCATACTACAGTGTCACACAAAAGTAGCAAAAATAGCCGACCTTTTGTAGATCTGTGTAGTTTTATAAATATTGAACCAATGAAAAGTTTTAACAAGAGCCACGTGACTAAATAAATAACTACACTAGATCCCATTGGAACACAGGTAATTTTCCCCCCCCCCCATTTCCTGAAAAGTAACAGTTTTGGATATACAAGGTTTTTACAGCAGGTTTTTCTCCTACTTTGGGGAGGATTTTCGTAGCAGTTTACCTCCCCTGTCCTTGTGGCCTGGATCCGTTCTAAACTGTGTGTGTACTCACTGGTGATGCTTTGAATAGCGGCTGCTGTCAGAGGAGTTAGCTTACATTGTGTTAGTGGAGGGAGACGCCTGCTTATAATTAGTGCTTTGTTTGGTCTCTTTTGCATGCTTTAACCAGCTGACGGTGTTTAATTAAGCATCACACAAGGCCTGCTGACACTAATAGGCTATATCTCAGAATAGTGGGTTAATTGCAGCCAGATATTGGGGCCAGTGAGTCCGCTGTGGAGACAGTGGGAGTGACCGCTTCAGCCACGGCACACTTTATTATATTATGGAGAGAGATCTGGTTAATAAAACGCCACAGACTGAATAGAGGTGGAGAGCTTTCGAAGTGGAATAAACAGCAGGCCCCAAAAAAAAAAGAAAAAACACCTTCAGAGATGAAATAATCAAAAGAACTGCACGGGTCATAAAAGATAAAATAACAATACAATAAAATAATGGAAAGTCATTGGGTGCTTCCTTCTACGCAGAGAGAGAGTGAGAGACAGTTTGGAAACAAAACTATTTCTGTTTCTGGAAAACCGGCCGACCACACCACCTCCGAACATCCTATTGGTTCAGTACAAATTTAGATCTGTTTTTGTGGACAGACAAGAAGAAGGGAAAAGGAACAGGGTAGCCATAGCCTGACGGGCGTTTGCTAGATGGATTTCGGGGGAAGGAGGAGGGGGGTGTGTGTGCGTTTGTGTCAGTCACTGTTGCCAGATTTTGAGAGAGAAGTAAGCAACCAGGTCTATGAAAACAAAAGAAACGACTAACACATGAGCACTTTAAACCTATATACCTGCTATTTTCTAAAGAATCTTGTTGATACATTTTAACAATGCAAATCTGGTACCTGGCACAAAATGTTTTCAGATGGGGATACAAGGACAATTACATAATTGATTAATTTGAGGGTCCTTGCCATGAAAATGTTTGAGAACCACTGGGTTAAACAACATTTAGGAAACAAGCACAAATAAGCAACTACACTTTTGAAACAAGTCCAAAAAAACGCAACCCGCAACAATTACCAATATTTACAAGGGACTTCACAGAAAAACTATTCCACAGTTGCTTATAAAAGTGGACTTGGCAACATGTGTGTGTGTGTGTGTGTGTGTGTGTGTGTGTGTGTGTGTGTGTGTGTGTGTGTGTGTGTGTGTGTGTGTGTGTTCTTGTTGGGGGAGTGAAACCTCTCTCTAGCTTCTAGTTAGTTACTGCACTGCCCCCGCAGCCACATCCATCCCACAGAGAGGCCAACATGTTTGGAACCAAACTCCAGGAGGGCAGAGTCAGACCCAACCCGGTTGGTTAAGCGCCATTGTACACTGTCATGTCTGCACGTCACTTGATGGCTGTTTTTTAAATGCCGTTTTATAGTCCCGAGTGGACTCGCTTTATAGACCAAGTGGTCCCCCAGGGGTCCTTGAGGGGGGTTCCATGGTGTCCACCTAGCAAAGTCGCAAGTGAGTTAATAAAATAGCCCCTTTTGGGCTATTTTATACTTCGAAAATAGCCGACAAGCTCATCAAGCTCTACAATCTCAGTGGCCCAATCATCTACAAGCTCACTACTCGATGTGTTGTGAGGTTGTAGTTATGTATGATTACATTATGAATCTAGGGGTCCCCGCACTGGCTACTACTGCAGCCAGTGCGTTCCCATTCACACGTCCTTGACATGACAAAAAGGTTTGAGAACCACTGTTGTATAGTATAGACACACACACGCTGTTAGCATAGCATGGACGAGCTACTACTGCAGCTAGCTAGCTCTGCCCACAGAGCGTTTGTAGGACATCCCAGCACTGGGCTGGGTTGGTAGTGAAGAGAGGGAGGGAGGGGAGGGTGTTTCCTAGCCATCTGTTAAGCTACTGCTGTGACCTACTATCCACCACAACTGGAGCAGCGTTTCTCCCCCAGCAAAGCCCTGCCCCTCCCTGCCTTAATCCCAATGTTTGTGTCCTAACGGGGCTCACGGGCCCACAGCTCTCACTTTTTATTGCATAGGGTGCATACGTATAGTTTTGTATTAATAATTGATGCCGTTTTTATTGGGATGTTAACTCTTCCTGTGATTGTATTGTATCTTTTACTGCAGTGGTTTTCAACCTGTGGGCCGCCTGGAGCCCACAGTGAGGATATTGCCCCCCAAATATAACTTGGCAAAACACACACTTTTAATGATGCTATATAACAAATATTAAATTATGTTTCTCAACGTTGTCACTGTGATACTGCTAAATAAGAACTATTACGTTAATACTGCTTTTCCATTGATCCAAGCTGGAACACAATCAATTGATTGATCATAATAATAACATGCTCTGAAAAATTCTCGCGGCCATTAAACATACCCGTATATATATATATATCGTCTCTGTTGTCAAGGTCAATTTTATTTTGCAATGGCAGATTCGTCTGGAACCAGGCTTGCAAACCTCATATGTCCAGAAGTGTTACATTCCAGGATTCAAATTCAAAAACAGAAACAAGTACCAGATCCACAAGGTCGAAACGCACCGCTTCGCGCCACCTTTCGAGCTTGTAGATCTGCTACTTTTTTTGTGACGCTGTAGTATGATCAAGTAGGGCTTTAATTTACAAAAAACACAAAAGGTGTTAAAGGGATAGTTCACCCCCGAAATGACTTTTTTCCTATCGATTAAGAATCATGGATATTTTTTTGTTTTTGTCGCATTCCTAAGCCAATAATTTGATGACCAATCGATAGAAAAATAATATCTTTTTAGGTCAACTATCCCTTAAAATGATGGAGATAAGAGGTTTCTTTCCGACAGCAACGATATATAAGTACAGTACTCAAGTTCACCATGCAGCCAGGCTCTATGCCTCACCCTCCCCCCGACAGTGCAAAAGGTGAGAAGGGGCGGAGGAGGTGGTGGTGGTGGTGGTGTGAGCGACATCACGGGAGGGAGGATCCCATTAAGCGTGTCTGTGCCGAGTGGGATGATCCCGTTTGCAAAGGAAGTGTTAACGTTTGCAAGGAGAAAGTGTTGACACACTGCGTCAACCAGTGCATGTTAGTAGTACTGTGACTGTAGCCCAGATCTGTTGGGCTGAACAACGCTGCAGGCTGCAGGTCACGGCACACATCTGAAGGAAGGCTGGATGCATTTCTTTTCCCCAGTGCAGTTTTTAAACTGAGGGAAAGCACTGCAAAGCAGAACGCCCATAACACTCCAAATTGACCCAGTAAGACCTGAGGCCGATTCTACAAATGTCTTCTAAACAGTTTTCTGAAAAACTTCACATTGCTTTATCAGGGGTGCTCCAACTTCTTCATGCCAAAATGATATGTATTTGGCCGCGGACCCCCATCTCAAAATATTTTGTTCCAGGGACCCCCAGAAGCAAAGATTTGAGTTAAAAATGTTCGCTTTAAAATAATATATATATTCAAAGATTTGCACACATTTTCACAATGTTTCAAAAATAGCAGATCTACAAGATAGTGCCGCGCTATGAGCTTGTATATCTGCTATTTTTGAATAGCCAGAGTGTAGTAACATAATGCTTTTTAGCTCAAACCTACACAGATGCGTTCTCTGTCTTAATGAGTTAAACAAAAGTCTCAAGGCTCAATAATATCATGAAAATGTATTTTTCCGTTTCAACCTAACAGGTCTTCCCCAGCGTTGTGAAAAGGACATTTATTGTGTGCTGCTGGCTGTTTTCTCAGTTTCAGTGCCGTTTTTAACCACTAAGAACTCCCCGCATCCACATTCTGTCGGGGACAAAAATGCTGATCTACAAGCTCTCAAGAGCTTGTAGATCTGCAATTTTTTGGCAAAGAGATTTGGTGTACAGAAAAAGTCGGTCCAAGAAGTACAGCAACAACTCCAGGTCCAGTTTACTAAGCGTCCAGTTTTCTACGTGTTGTAGATCTTGGAGGTGGTAGATCTGCTATTTTCAGCATCTTAAGTGATTTATTCATAATGTACCTTTTCCCTAGCTCTCTAGAAATGAGTCATTTGTTTTTTGAAATGCAGTGGAGTGAAAGTACTCACACAGTACTCAAGTAAATGCACTTTAGTTACTGTCGTGGGCGGGCGTAGAACGAGCGAGGGCACCCACCATGAGCTGTCTTATAAAGTCCACGTGGCCACGTTGGCGGAGTGGAATGGAAAGTCCAGCGTGTTTGGGTGGGCTGTTGTTATGGTGGTTTTATCCACTGTTACATACTGTAGTAAACATAAGGCACGCTATATTTTCTGTGCAGTTAATCTGCTCTGATCTACTTAATCCGCCTAAATACAAAAGGTTAACCTAAATACAAAGGTTAACAGAAAGCCATTAGAAAACTCTGTGACCCAGGACCAACACTAGTCAGATGTTCACTTTCACTAAATTAGTAAATAATATTATTAATAATTATATTAATAAATATATCAATAAATAAATAAAATATCTATAAATATCTAGGAATCCAGGAATATCTGTCTGTGTACTGTAACTATGAATTCTGTCAGGTTGGTGCGTCATTGATGACTCACATGGCTGGCCTCCACATACTTGGGTGATAACGGGTACTGCACTATATAATAATAATAACAATAATAATAATAGAGGATTGGTTGCTATGTTTACGTCATCAGCTAGATTTTCCTGCAGTTGCTCTGCAGGAGGTTAAACAAACTTTGTTTGTCCGGAGTTAAGTCATTGGTCTGATCAGCGCCAAATTTCTTGTGCACACTGCCAGCCAGTCAGCCAAAGCGGTAACTCCACCAAAAAGATTTAATGACATGTTTTATATGATTTGAAAATGTGTAAATGTGTTTTTATATAACTCCTCAAAAAAGAAATCGGAAATGTAACTTTGGTCGGTCATTTCTCCCCTTCAGTAACACCAATTGGCATTGTATTTGTTATCGTTGTTATCGTTGATCAGTCACCTTTTACAACGAGGTATAACTTGAAAGGGCCGCGCAATCGTGGGATGAGCAACACAGCTAAACGCCTGGGTAGCACTAGCGCTGGCAAAAATAATTTGCCAAAATCCCCCAATGTGCCTCTGTTGGTAATCACTCTCGCTTCGAGCGACCTGCCAGTCACAGGTGTGTGACGTTGTGAGCTTGTAGAACGGCTATTTGATACTTTTAGTGTGACACTGTAGTATGACAAAGTAGGGCATTCATTTACGGAAACAAAACCCCTAAAAAGTAAAAAATATGGGTTTTAAGAGGTTTTCTGCCTGACAGCGGTGTGCGTATGGTGTGTTCAATGATGCATGGACATACAATGATACAGTATAAAGCTCTCAGGGGAGGGAGGGGCTGGCTGGCGGGGACAAGCCTACTGTCAACACCGATGAGGGCTTTACTCCGAGGGTTGCCAAGGGAGATGGCACCCATGTGACCGGTCAGGGGGAGGTGGTGGGGCTAGGGCTAAAGCAACTGAGATGTTACTGTGTAGTGCAAGTGGTTGTCAAAGTGGGGGTCTGGGGACTCCCAGGGGGTCCTTGAAGGCATTCCAGGGGGTCCCCAGCAACAACAAGAAAGCCCTATTCTATTTTTCGCCTATTTGAAAATAGCCGATCTACAAGGTTATGCTAGTAACTAAACACTTTGGATTGTGTTTTTTTTTATGTTGAAACATTTGGAATCATGTTGGAAATGTTTAACACAAATCTTCTCTTGTTGGGGGGGCCCTGGCACGACAGGGGGTCCGTCCGCCGCCCAATACATCCGGGGGCGTTCGTGACATGAGAATGCTTGAGAACCACTGGTGTAGCGCAGGGGGACAGAAATGAAAGGGCAGGGGGGGGGGGGGGGTGCTGGTGTGGAGAGAGAGAGAGCGAGAGAGAGGGAAAGAAAAGGTCCTGCAGTGAAGAGAGAGTGTGGGTAGCAGAGCATGCGAGGGATGCATAATAACCTTGGAAGTCCAAGAGTAAGGCCTTTTATAATTCAGCCGGCTCTCCCCTGCTCACACTGTGTGTGTGTGTGTGTGTGTGTGTGTGTGTGTGTGTGTGTGTGTGTGTGTGTGTGTGTGTGTGTGTGTGTGTGTGTGTGTGTGTGTGTGTGTGTGTGTGTGTGCCAAATGCCCCCACAAGTATAGTAGAATTTGAGAAATAGACATTGCGAGGGACAATATCCCTGGTCCTCACAGGAGAAATGGTTGTTTTATGGTTAAAACAGGAAAAGGTTCAGGTTAGGATTAGACATTTTAGAGGTTTAGGGGTTTAGGAGTTATGCCTGATTTAAACTTAGCTGCACCCCCGTGTTGCACATTGAAAATAGATTGGCTTCAGCCTTATAGGGTTAAAAATGGCCCACGCTAATTTCAAATGGCATAAATAAAATCACCAGTCTAAGATGTTGATGTCCTCACAAGTATAGTAATACAAACGTGTGAGTGAGTGTGAGTGTGAGTGTGAGTGTGAGAGTGTATTCATCTACCTGCCTGCCTGCGTGTGTGTGTGTGTGTGTGTGTGTGTGTGTGTGTGTGTGTGTGTGTGTGTGTGTGTGTGTGTGCATGCGTGTGTGCATACAGTATGTGTGCGTGTGCTTATGTGTGTGTGCATATGTGTGTGTGCGTAGGTCAGTGATATTCAACTGGCTTAGTTTTGAGTGCAGTTCATCATCAAATGCCACCTCCATCAATTTGTAGCTGTTCTGTATGAGTTGAGTTTTGAGAGGATGGTTGTCCATTAGCCTACATCAAAGAAAGTTTTTTTTCCATCCACAGCCATTAGCTCGCATGTTTGAGTGTTGAGTGGATTTCGTCCATCTTCTCCCTTTTCATCCACTTGAAGGTTTTTTACACAATATGATTTGTTCGTCCTAAATTGCGTCTTGGGCTGAAAGATGGTCTAACTATCAACTAATGGTTCATGAAAGACATCATTAGAGCGTACACATGCTCTCGTGAGCCGGGTCAAGGTGCTCTGACATAAGCAAAATGCAAAGAAAACCTTTCATTCATACGAACATGTAAACACTTCACCTTGATAGCAGAAACAGCACGGTACTCGGTGCTGCACTATGAGCTTGTATAGTGTTGTATAGTGAAGGAGCAGAGTGGATATGGAGGTTGTTCCAGAGTCTAGTGCCGGGCCGCTTCAAAGGCCCGGTCAGCGGTCACATCTGGTCTTTTAACTAGTTCTGAGCTCCTCAGTCAAGAACGACTGGTCAGCTGACCTCAGGGCTCTGGCAGCCTGGGATGTACGGCTCTATGAGCTCTGATAAATACGAGGGGGCCATGCAGCCCATTTTTAGGCTTTTTAAAAGCAAACAGTAAGATCCTAAAATCAATTCTAAGACGGACAGTGAGCCAGTGGAGTGAGGCTAGGAGTGATGTGGTCGCGTTTTTTTCTTGCCAGTGAGGAGGCGAGCGGCAGCATGCTGAATAACTGTGGTTGTACAGAGCCAAGGAAGAATCTATGTGCAACCGTGTGTATGTGTGTGTGTGTGTGTGTGTGTGTGTGTGTGCTTAGAACAGGCAGTTTAGCTGCTTCTCTGTGCCCGGCTCGCTGTGATTTTTTTTTATGCACAAAAATAAATCTGATTATTGTGTAAATGCAAGGCAACATGACTTTAAATTAGTTCGTTATTTCAAACTCCACTTCTCCATGACCTGCACCAGCTTCCAGGGTCCGTAAATGCCTACGTTGTAATTGTAATCCACTCCTCCGTTTTTGCAGGTTTTCGCCACCTACCCCAATGAGGACTACGACAGACGTAATGAAGACGTGGACCCCATGGCCGCGTCTGCCGAGTACGAGCTGGAGAAGAGGGTGGAAAGGCTGGACCTGTTCCCCGTAGAGCTGGAGAAAGGTATTAAAAACAGCACAGGCATCTGGACGCTGCAGTACAGAATACCTGTTTACTTTTGAATCTTGCATTCTGAGGCCAGTCCACACCAATGCAACCCCTTGCAACATGCAACATGCAACTACTTGCAACTCCTTGCAACCATTATCTCCAATGGCAATTGAAGTTGCATTGGTGCGGTCTAGCCTTAAACTAAACGTTATGCATGTCCATATATTTTGTCACTGGTGAGGGACAAAGCAAGCAACGGCATCAGAAGAAAAACTCTGAACAGCTTAATACTTTTTTACTGTGCAAATAACAAAGTTTCAACCAAAAGGTTTGGCCTTCCACCTGAGAGACCAAACATTTTGGTCAAAACGTTGTTTACTTATTGCACAGTAAAACATTTCAGAGCATTAAGCTGGTAGGCAGGTGTCCATAGCCCACCAAGGAGAGTAAATGGACTGGAATTGTGCCATCTTATAATGAGCATTAGTGAGGACCAATTATATGAAGATAAGGTTGAGTGCTCCTTTAAGCAAAACAAACATGTTTGACCTTATCCATCCTAAGAGAGAGGATGAGGGTTCAAGTCCCCTAACTGCCTTGCTCAAGTGTTTCTCAACAAGCACTAAGTTCCTAAAAACCTCCTTCACGTGGGAGGTGGCCTAAATGGAACCTTATGGGTCTGGAACTGTTAGAACTGCAGACTCACTCCCTCACCTCTTCAGACTCCACCTCAGCCCGTAGCTCTTACTCTTACCGTAAGCACTTGCTCTAGCCTTGACGACCTTGCAGTCTTTTTCAAAGGTTAAAATGTAATTTAGATGGTAATTAGACAGATGCCAGGTTCATTTGTTAACCTGGCATCCTATAGTTTGTAATGGTTTCAATGTTATTTATAATTTAGACTGATGATAAGTTCTTGGTTTACCTTTCATTCTAGATTACTGAGGCACTACACTTGTCTCTATGCATTTTGCTTACTGTAAGTCGCTCTGGTCTGCTAAATGCCTAAATTGTAAAATTGTAACTCTTGACGACGGGTCCATTTGCTGCCATTTGTGCACTGTCAGAGTTCATTTAACACAGAGGACTTCCCAGTGTTCACCTTCAGGACTGGAGGTAACATCATATGAACGGTATTATTTTCTTAGTGGTTTTTAAAAAGGCCTTCAGTCAGTCATACTAAGCCCTCATCCCAACCCCTCCCCCCCCAGCTCCCCACTGCGAGAATCACTTCCGCAAAAGCGAGGAAAAGTGCAAAGGAGGCATGTTTTCCTTCCTCCTTTCGGCCCAGTGATTCACCCTCTCTACATCTCCTCAGCATTAGGGAGCATTCATATATTTATGGACACAAACTATATATAGAAACGTGCACAAGGCTAGCTTAACAGGTTACGGTATGAGAACGTGTCCTCCCATACATGATAAGACAGTGAATATGCACTACATACAGTATGTATGTTCTCTACTTTGTAACGTACATCATATTACCGCCTTGGGCTGTTACATATACGTAGTATGTAGTGTACAATGCACAGCCGCCATTATTTCTTGTGTAGATGTAGTGGTTAAAGTAGAAAGAATGCGAGCACAACTTCAGTCAAACACAAACGACACGACAGCCTTGCCGGGTGCACGGCAAAAAAAGAAAGAAAGCTAACATAAAGAGAATGATGCCAGCACTCACGTTCTGTCCTTGTTGCCTGTCTATATATATCTATATATATTTTATATAATAAAATGGCGTAGCTGTCGAGCAGAAACCTTGTATCTCCATATTGCAAGCTTTTTCATTTTTTTACGCCAATGCGCCACAACGCGCCACAAGAGCTTGTAGAGATGCTATTTTCACTATTTCGGACAATTTTCGTTTAATTTCCTAAAAAGTTACGGTTTTGGACATACAAGGTTTCCACCCAACTGCGACTATATAAGAAGGCCCTGAAGGACAGGATGTGAGTGCTGCCATAATTCCCTTTTACTTGCGCAGTAGTAGTTGCAATGGAGGCCTGTTTAAAGGAACATTTCAGAATTTCTTCAATATACAGTATATCATCTCCATATGGTCCCCCTCTAATGCTCACGGTAGTTAGAAAAAACACACGCTACTATTAAAACGATACCGGTTCACATGTAAAGCATGTTTACAGTATGGTGTGTGCAAAATGGCCCACGAAAGTGGAATTTGGGGGAAGGAAACGTGTCTTCTGTTTCTCAGAGTTGGACTGTGGATAGTTTGAAAGTTTGCCTACCAATGACATCATCGTGGTAATTTCAAACTTTTTTTAATGATGCAACAACAGTGGCTAACCTCCCAGGAAGAGAGGTTGTAGTTTCCATTAGCTCGTAATCCCCGCGGATGATGTCACTTGGTAGGCATCTTTATGAATTGTCCATTAGCCCGCCGATGAGGCAAAGAGTGAGTACAAATTGTGATCTAATGCATATCAAACTGCCGTGGGTTCTTGAGATTAAAAAGGTCGACAATAACTGTCTTGAACCAAAAGTTCTGCAACCAAAATGACCCTCATCAGTCCACACACTCCCAGATTCAACTAACAAAGCAACACACATGAGGTACACATGACATAGAACAGATGGTTTTCAACCCTTTTCATATCAAGGTCCATTATTTATTCTGCATTTGAGCCACAGAACCACCGTTTGATGAGATTTAGACTCTCGGACCCAAGACTTAAAATATTGTGTTGTCATTGGATACGATTTTGTCCACAATTCCATGCTGTATTGATGTTGGTAACACTGGAGAGATAGCAGGCAAACAGGCATTAAGTAATGCAGATGTTTAACAATAATTGAACTCTTGAGAGCGTAAAATAAAACCAAATGGACCCGTAAGGGTCCATTTGGTTTTATTTTACGCTCTCAAGAGTTAAAGATCTATAAGGGTCCATTTGGTTTAATTTTACGCTCTCAAGAGTTAAATATCTATAAGGGTCCATTTGGTTTCATTTTACACTCTCAAGAGTTAAAGATCTATAAGGGTCCATTTGGTTTAATTTTACGCTCTCAAGAGTTAAATATCTATAAGGGTCCATTTGGTTACCAACTCTCCATCATTTAGCTGGGGACCACCTGGAACCCCCTCAAGGACCACTGGTGGTCCCCGGACCACTGGTTGAGAACCACTGACATAGAATCCTATTACATTGATTGCTGATGAAAATGACTTGGCATTTTTGTATTTTGTTCGGATTAGTTTTGCCTTCATTCTGTCCCCCCTCTATCTTCCTCAGATGGTGACGGCCTGGGCATCAGTATCATCGGGATGGGTGCGGGGGCCGACATGGGCCTGGAGAAGCTGGGAATCTTCGTCAAGACCGTGACGGACGCAGGGGCGGCGCACAGGGATGGCAGGTACGTACAGTACTGACCGCTAGCTACCACCTTCGTGTTTGTTCTGCCGCATTGGGCTCAGTTCGCTTTCAATGCGGGCCCGGGCAATTAAACCGAATTTTGTCTGCTCATTCATTCCTTTGTGTCATCACTTCCAACTTCACTTGTTTAATTTTCCTGATTCCTGATTTTTGTATGGATAGTTTTATCACCACTTTTTAACAGCCTGCTCGGGGACTACAGATGGAAATTTGCCTCTGGGCTAACTCTGGCTCATTTACGTGGACGTGAAAACTGACATGTTGATTAATGTGCACTGTCCCTGGTAAATAAACAAATTGGATAAAATTGGTACCTGACCTAAAAATGCATGTTCTGTTTAATAAAGAGCTGGAGAGACAGGAAGACTCCTGTAACTGAACAAACACTCTAGCAATGAGTACTATCAGACTATAGAGCTATTTAACATTTATTTGAACAAAAAGAAAATCACTTACCCTACTTTTAATCTTGCTCATGTAGGTTAATTGAATAATTGAGAAGCAGTTTTTTATAATCTTTTCTCTTATATATCAATGAATTGCCACAAAAAATATATGCCCTGCCTGTATTATACTTTGTTGTACAACGGTGGCTTGCAAAAGTAGTTAAATGGGACACGTAGATCTAAATGCGAGCTTGTAGATTTATATTGCATTTTTGCTTATAATAGTGACAACATAATAATCGAGGCAAAAGTTTGAAATAATTGTGATATTAATTTGAAGTCATATCACCCAGCTCTCGTCTCGTCTGCGGCATTGGGCTCAGTCAGTACACTTTCATTTCCAAATGTTGACAAAATGCCTGGATCACATTGCCAGTCGATAAAGAAATGATTGAAAATTAAGCCACAGCTCACCAAGGTTCAGCTTATTCATTCCGCTGATTGAAGTGAAAATAACCCTGCTCTGCTAGACACACTGCCAATGTTCCTCCATTGTCAAAGACAAAGTTTGACAATGCGACAAAGGTGTGTCGCATATACAGGACATTAGCATTCACTGAGTTACCATTCACATGCAAGCACTAGTACTTGCATACTGACCAGGTTTGAATAGCCAAGGACATTCTGCCACTTTGAAGGCATTATTCCCTTAAGGTCTTTGTTTTGTAAACTAGTTAGCTACCCCAGAGGGAAGTGTTTTGTTATGTAACTTCTAGGAAGCGATGTGACTGCGGTTGAGCTTATAGATCTGCTATTTTCCTCTTCTGAGGGGAACATTAGCCGAAATTAGCAGATCTACAAGCCTACGAGGCGTTGTGGGCTTGTTGATCTGCTATTTTTGGCAAAAAGGTTTGGTGACATGAATCTTAACAAAACACTACACATTCACAGTGCTGTCTAACAAGTCTATGAAGCTGAATCTATGAAAAAAGTTTAATCTGCAACACAATTTTATACAATATGTAGTGGGGGTCCCTGCTTCATCTCTCTCTCAGCTAAAGGATCCTTGGCCTCAAAACATTGAAGATCCCTGCCCTAGACAGTAAGCACCAATAAGCTGCCTTGTCCTAACTATTACAGATTAAAAAGCCCGATTTAACGCGCAGCGGAGTCTCACGCCGAGATTAGCCGACCGCGGTGCCGTGACACCGAGGTCGCAACGGAGCATAAATTAGGCTTAAGTCGTCAGAAGAGCAGATTGTCGCTATTAAAAGGTTAAAAGGTGTTACAAGGTGTTAAAGGCTGCGGCTGCTGTTCAATTAGTTAATGGAACAGCTCTACACCTGCGTGAGAGGAAGTAAATCAGCCATAAACAAACGAATAACGTTAAACCGCTATGTTAATACCTCTTGCAAAAAGATGACTCTGACTCTGAGTGTTTGAACACCCCCAGGCACTGGGCGGGGTTTTACGAGTGAGTGTTGTTCGTCTGCGACGTTGACATTGACACTGTCACATTGACGTTGACATTGACACTGTCACATTGACGTTGACACTGACACTTACGTTGCCATCAAACGTGACGCAGTTTAGCCAGAAGTGAGCGCAGTGCCATAAAATAATTGCGTCTGTGAAGTGCTGGTGTTTCGGTTAACGAGCTCTCTCTCTCTCTCTCTCAGACTCTCACTTTGTCATTCTCTCTCTCTCTCTCTCTCTCTCTCTGTGTCAGTACTGCCAAGGGCAAATGCGAGTGAAAATTCAGATTCAACCCAGATCATAATGTTATATGGGGCAGAAACGTCACTACTAGGTCGAACAGGAGCTATATCAACCCTTACACATAAAAAATAATGTCTCTCATCTTGTCAGTCATGATGTCATTCTTTTGCCAGAATTGAGGCAGTTCTGAAGTCTGATGTTTGAATTGCTACCAACCTGACCCCAAACCCTGTATGGTTCATTGACCAGGGTCCCCCACGGGTCTGTACTTGGTCCCCTCCTTTTGTTCCCTCTACGCCAAATCTCTTTGTCGAAAATAGCTGAGAGCTTGTAGATCTGCTATTTTTGTCCGAATGTTTGTGTATATTTGCAGAATGTTCCCCTATTATGACGTGCTCAGAATATAGAGGCTAGGGTTCATGTGGTTTTAATGAACTGGCAGTTTTTGGTGCCTGAATTATTATCTTATCTTATCTTTTTCCAGTGCCAGCTCTCACAAAATAGGTGTGAAATTGGATTTCATATTGTCTTCCCGGAGGACTGATTTTTTTGTATTATTCTATATTGAATTCCAGAATTTCCAAACTGTCTTTCTGTAACCAAGTTACCAAAACTTGATTTGTATATGAAACTGGATCAAGCACTGTCATTTTTGCATTATTGTTTGTTTTTACATTTCTTTGTGTCATCACTTCCAATTTAACTTGTTTAATCTGTTTCCTGACTGAGTTCTATCTCCTGATTGGATACAATTGTTATCCTGACCTGAAAATGCATTTTCTGTCTGTGTGTGTGTGTGTGTGTGTGTGTGTGTGTGTGTGTGTGTGTGTGTGTGTGTGTGTGTGTGTGTGTGTGTGTGTGTGTGTGTGTGTGTGTGTGTGTGTGTGTGTGTGTGTGTGTGTGTGTGTGTGTGTGTGCGCGTGCGCGTGCGCGTGTTTTGCAGGATCCTGGTGAATGACCTGATAGTAGAAGTAGACGGGACCAGTCTGGTTGGAGTCACCCAGAGCTTTGCAGCCTCAGTGCTCAGGAACACCTCAGGAAGCGTCAAGTAAGACACTCCACATGAGTACAACCATGTAAAGCTGCCAAATCTAGAACTTATTGTCAAGGCCTCACTGTCAACGCGCCCGCCTTATTGTCAAGTGATATAATATGATATATTTATATACATCAATGGGGGTGCTTTCTCTGTGAAATCTGCTGGTGCAAAATGTATATACTGTAAGTAGGCTGCAGGGACGCAGATTTTTCCGTGTTTAAAAATCTTAGTTGTTTAATTAGCATTTTTGGCATGAATTCTGGCACGTGCCCCCCCAACCATCTGACCACTTAACACAGCAGCCTATTTGTGTTATTGTGTTCAGGCCCGGACTGCTGGTGTAGCGGTCCGGGCACCTAGGCTCCAAAGTAGCCTGACAGCACGTTGCGGGTTCGAGTCCCGATCCCGACGGCCTTTGATGCATGTTACTCCCCATCTCTCTCCCCATTTCCTATCAACCCACTATCCTATCAATAAAGACCTAAAAAAGCACAAAAATCTATCGTAAAAAAATATAAAAATCAATCGTGTTCCAGCTTGGATCAAAGGCACTAACATAGAATACATCGGTATCACAAGAAAACCCCTCTTTTCAAAGTAAAAAAAAAGTAAGAAAATACTGTCATTTCACATTATCTTTTTTAATATTAATGTTATATTATCATTCAAATCGTAGTGTTTTGCCAATTATTTGGGATCCCACTTGCAATGCCTGTTGTGGCACAGATTGGGAATCACTGAATTGTAGTAAAACATAAGCATGCTAACAGTAGCCTTGTAAAATAAAAATGCCGGTTCTTTGATGTGTGTGCGTGCCTTTGGCTGTCTTTACCATTGAGAGTCCAGTCTCCTTGACATCCACGTCGACCTTTGTCATGTACAAAACAATGTGTACAGTCATGTACACGGCTAATAGGTTATAGAATAATGTATGCATGGCAGTATGGAATGTGCCGGCTCTCTGATATGACTGAAAGTGGCTTCCTGTTTAAAGCTTAACAAAGACGTTCTCTGTGGGGTTGGGCAATCATGGCTCTTCCATGATTAAAATGAAAAAACACTGCTCTAGAGTGTTTCTCTCCCACTGTACGATTTGAAAACTTGAGTTACAAGTCACTTTGTAGATTTGGATTATCAACATGACAAAACATCCGTAGCAGCTGTACTTTGACTATTAAACAATAGCAGATTTGACATGCTGTGAGCCTGAGTAGTGAGTTTGAATTTGTGAGCAAATAGAGCCTGTATGCTTGCTCAGGGGAGAAACTGATTTTTGACCTGCAGGCATTACCACTTTGTCAACCAGTCATGTCAAACCAGCCACAACCAGCCGCATCTAAATGTCTCAATAGAATAGCAGGGAGACCAAATACAACCACCCCAAATGTATAAATGATCTTGTCAGTATCATGGTCAGTATCATGGTCAATATCATGGTCAGTATCATGTCAGTATCATGTCAGTAGCATAGTCAGTATCAGGGTTAGCATCATGTCGGTATCATGTCAGTATATCTTCATCATGTAAGAGCATACTCTACCATATAGATTGGACAAAATAACGTTTTATTCACTAAATAAAGTTACATCTATGGTTTATGTAAGAAAAGAAGAAGAAAACAACTAAACAAAAAAAAGGTACTTCTAACATTACATTGACCTTAGACCTATACATTTCCACATCCAGCCTCACAATTGTGTGTAATTAAAATCACCGTGGCAACAGCATACATATAGTCAACAAACACAGTTCATAATTATGACCAAGACGAGGTTAGTTATTAAGACAGTTCCGTCTCTGTCTAATCAGTGGAGGAAGATGTACACAGACTTATTTCTTAAATGAAAGTAGCAATACCACAGTTTACAAATACTCTGGTACATGTAACAGTCCTATCTTTAAACGTCACATCGCAACGTGTTGTGAGCTTGTACTGTAGATCGATTATTTTCAACTAGCAATAGTGTTATGTCTTAAGTGGTTAATTTATGTTTTGTAATTATAGTCTAAAAAAGTAACAAGCAACTAACGTTTTCAAATAATTGTAGTGGAGTAAAAAGTACAATATTTTCCTCTGAGATGCAATTTAAGTAGAAGTCGGGAATACTCAAATAAAGTACAAGTATCTCAGAATCGTGCTTAACCACTTAAACCCTATATGGTTGACCGGAGTCCCTCAGGGCTCCATACGAGTGCATTTTCTGTTTTCTGTTATTGTGGGGAAAGCATTCGCTGAAAATAACCGATCGACAAGCTTGTCGATCGGTTATTTTCCTGCAAAAACTTTCCCCACAATACAATACGGACGCTGTAAGTGATTTAAGTGTGTTTCAAGTGCTTAAGTGCAGTACTTGAGTAAATGTACTTAAGTTACTTCCCTCCACAGTAATTAAAAAGTGCCCGTGGCAACAGCACATACATACAGTGAAACAAACATAGTTAATCGTTATGAGCAAGACGAGGTCAGTGATTAAGTCTGCCGCAGTAGCCTTTCAATTTTCCCCGGCACTAACGCCTAATTAAACGACCACAAACATGGCGTCGCTGTGCGGCTGGAAACCTTGTATGTCCACTGTGGTAACACTGTTACTTTTCAGGATAATGGATAAAAGAGATTCTGTGTTCCAATAGATCTGTTAGTGGTTATTTTATTTAGTCACAAGCTCTTGTTAATACAATTACTGTACAATTTAAGCATTTTAGTAGACGCTCTTAACCAGAGTGACTTACAATATGCAAGGTAAGCACTTACATAGAACGCAGAGAGACACTGTAGTGCAGTGGTTCTCAAACTTTTTCATGTCGAGGACCCCCAAAATGATGTTTTTTTTTTTGGCTGCGGACCTCCCGTCTCAAAAAAAAAGAATTGTGCCAGGATTTTTCAAAAATAGCAGATCTACAAACTCACTCGTGTGGCACTCGGTGCTGCGCTATGAGCTTGTATATCTGCTATTTTTGAATAGCCAAAGTAAAAAATATGGTTAAAGTGGTTAAAATGATTGTGACGCCATATTAACTAGTTTTGCTGGGGACCCCCTGGTACACCCTCTAGGACCCCTGGGGGTCCCCGGAAGCCTCTTTGAGAACTAATGGTGTAGTAGTGTACTAGTGCCTCAGTAGGCCAGGATCACGGGTAAACCAAGAACCTAGCATCAGTCTAAACAATATAAATTACTATACCAAAACTATACCAGGTAACCATTGGTAACCAACAATGCAACGCCTCGTGAGCTTGTAGATCGGTTATTTTCACTCTTTTATGACAAAGTAGCATTCATATACGGAAAAAAACATACAATGCTGGAATATGGAGATACAAGGTTTCAGGCTGACGATAGTTCCTTGTCTCAGTCTATTTGTGTGACTGATGGTTCTATGAATTGGCCTCAGCTTCCTGCTCTCTACACTGGATTCATAATGCATGAGCTATCACTAAAACACACTGGGCCTCAATGGAGGGCCCAGAGACCCACAAGGGTCCTTGAAGGGCCTTCCAGAGGGTCGACTAGCTAAATTATTGATAGAGTTAAGAACCATTATGGAGCCGTTAACAGGTCTGTAAGCTCTGAGAGTGTACAAATGGAACGGAATGGTCCCATTTGGTTCCATTTGTACACTCTCAGAGTTGAATTAGCACTGATGATTTTGCAGTGTAATGGGGTCCCAGAGATGAAATGATATCAAATGGGGGTCTGTGGCCCTAATGCATATCAAACTGGGGGTCATTGAACTGATATTTTCACTATATTTGAAATGGAGCTCAAGTGGTTAATTACCAGCTCAGTGGCCTTGTGGTTAGAGTGTCTGCCCTGATATTGGGATGTCGGGGTTCGATCTATCTATGCCAAAGACTATAAAAATGGGACCCAATGCCTCCCTGCTTGGCACTCAGCATCAAAAGGTTGGATTTGGGGACAAGTCCCTACGACACACTGTACTAGTGTCATGTCCAGGAGGTGTACTTGTACATCATGGCTGGGAATGCAGGACAGTGGTTTTCAACCCTTTTCATATCAAGGTCCATTATTTATCCGGCATTTGAGCCACGGACCACCATTTGATGAGATTTAGACTCTCAGACCCAAGACTTAGAATATTTTGTTGTCGTTGAATGAGATTTTGTCCACAATTCCATGCTGTATTGATGTTGGTACCATTGGGAGAGATAACTAGGCAAACGTTAATCAATAATAAGTCATGCAAAATGATGTTTAATAATAAATTAACTCTTGAGAGCGTAAAATGAAACCAAATGGACCCGTAAGGGTCCATTTGGTTTCATTTTACGCTCTCAAGAGTTAAAGATCTATAAGGGTTCACCAACTATCCATCATTTAGCTGGGGACCACCTGGAACAACCCCAAGGACCACTGGTGGTCCCCGGACCACTGGTTGAGAACCACTGATGTAGGAGATAGGCCCCTGTCCTATGGGCCACATGGCTTAGCAATTCATTGTGTGGTTTTCCCCACTTCTAAAAATGTAGTGGTGTCAAAAGTAAAATATTTTTCTTTAAGATGTAGTGGAGTGAAAGTCATAACAAGCATCCAAAAATACTCAAAAATATATATGTAAGTACAGTACTCAACTCAACCCAAAGTGCCGTACAGCTAAACAACTACTGTACAAGCAAACAATGCAATATAAACAGACAATAGCATACAATGAAATAAGCGCAAACAAACAAACAAACATTAGCACCAGTGAGGGAAAACAGGGCTACAACAGCTGTCGCTGAAGGCCAGGGAGAAGAAGAAACAAGTCTTTAATAAAGGATTTAAAAATAGCCATCGACTGGGGCAGCTTTGATACTCGAGTAAATGTACTTGGTTTACTGTCCTACCACACTGTGCGCGAGACGAAGTACAAATCAGGCATAACAATTACCACAATAGCTGAACCGCTAAGCTGTGAATTATGAATGAGCCCCGGATGACAAAGGAGAGCTTTGGGAACCGTCGAGTCCACCAAAAAAAAAACCTCCGCGCCGGCCCGGGTTGGAAATAGCCTCCTGGCATTTCCCAAATGATACTTCTGATGGCGGCTTGTGTCTGTTACTGATAACTATGCTTTCTGCGGCCCCGACCGAGTGGAATCTTTTGGACGGGATTCAACATGCCTGGAAAAGGATGTAATCATCATGACCCTGTTTGACTTCCCCGCCGTGGAGATGTAAATCTCAGTCGATGGAAAGTACATTTACTCTAAGTACTGTACTTAAGTCTCAGAGGCAATTGTCTTGTTTTACTCCAGTATAATTATTTGAATACGTTAGTTACTAGTTACTTTTCAGGTTTAGATTATTACAAACATACATAACCATTTACAGACCTGTTTTATCCACTATTTTCGAAACATTATGAAAAAAATGTTTTACTTTTTCTTTGGTACTGTAACCCATTTAGACCTGAGGCCAATTCTACAGAATGTCTTCTAAATCCTAACAGTTTTCTGAAAAAAACACGTCTCTAAGTCAGTGGTTCTCAAACCTTTTCATGTCAAGGACCCCCAAAATTATATGTATTTGGCCGCCGACCCCCATCTGAAAATATTTGATTCCAGGGACCCCCCAATGCAAAGAATTTAGTTTAAAATGTTCGCTTAAAGAATATATATATTCAAAGATTTGCAAAAAATATATAAACGCCATGAGCTTGTATATCTGCTATTTTTGAATAGCCAAAGTATAAAATAATGCTTTTCAGCTAAAATCTAAAATGACACAGATGCTTTCCCCGTTTTAACGGGTTATGTATATTTAGATTTGAATAGAGAACTTTTACATGTATCAGAGTATTTCTACATTGTGGTATTGCTACTTTTACTTAAGCAAAAGTAAAAAAATCTGAGCAGTTCTACTCCACCACTACTGTAGATGTAAATAATGTGCAGTGAGTTGGAGAGATCAGGAGGAGGACGGGCAGGATGTGGTGAGAGCCAGTGTAGCGTGTCAAACTGGCTGCGGGTTCCGCAACAACAAGAGGCAAATATGTCGTCAAAGGAGGAAGAATAACTTGACTGTCATGCTGAGCGATGACAGCACACACACACACACACACACACACACACACACACACACACACATTATCATAAATCCAGAGGTCATGGTGGAACCATGGCAGCTGCCTCAATGGAGCCGTGACAATAGACAACCCATCAATTCTATTTAACCCAGGCCGACTCTAAAAATGCCTTCTAAATCAGCAGTACAAATCATCCGGGCGATTTTACTCATATGGATATGAAGCATCGACTGAAGGTGGATAAACACTAGAAACGAGTCAAACGACCCAACGATTTTGGCTGCGGACCCCCTGTCTCAAAAAATATTTAGCAGATCTACAAACTCATAGCGTGGCACTCGGTGCTGCGCTATGAGCTTGTATATCTGCTATTTTTGAATAGCCAAAGTAAAAAATATGGTTAAAATGATTCCTAAAATGTTCCTGTGAACGCGGCTGCTGTAGGGACAGTGATTGCAGGCCCGGGAGTGTAGTTTTTAAGACTTTTAAGGCAGAATTAATTACATTTTCTCCTTAAACAGGCTTAAAATAACGCCTCGACCCAGGGGGACAGCGCCCTCTAGCGGCAGTGACGTCAGACTTTGATGCTCTATTGTGCTATGAGCTTCAGGCAGCCACCTACTCCTATACCCGACACCAGGGTCTAAATATCTCAGCTCCATAAGAGTAGAGTAGTCAATAAGAGTATGGGGAGACCACCGCCAACCACTGCACATGTACTAGTTATATTGTATTAACTGAATCAGTTTTGATTCACTGCTATACTGTACCAGTACACCACCAAATTCAAAACACAGACCCAAAACGTGTTGGTGCTGCACTCAACTTGTGTAAGTTGTGCATTGGTTTCTTACTATGTACTGTAGCCTACTTTTGGAGGTACTGTACACTTGCTTTAACCACTTTCAACCACTTTCAACCTCCCTATTCTAAGCCTGTCATTATGGGTGAACATTTTCAAAGATACATAAGTGCCGTGTTATGAGCTTGTAGATCCGCTATTTGTTTGGGGGGGGGGTATGCCTTTTATTTAGAGAGGGATAGGGAAAGTAGGCTGACAGGAAATGGGGAGAGAGATGGGGGGGGGTGACACGCAGTAAAGGTCGTGGGGAACGGGAGTCGAACCCGCGACACGCTGTCAGGCTGGCATTGCAGCCTAGGAGGGTGCCTGGACCGTCACACTACGGCCCAGGCCTAGATTGGCTATTTTTGGAACATTTTTGAATAGGCCCTAAGTGGTTAAAGAATAAAGTATGGAAGCTTTATTACATTTGAATGGTGCCACACAACTGGTACTGTAGGTTTATTTACAGTGTCTTTTAAATTAACCTTTAACCACAGGAATGTAGGACACTGTAATGTTAGTAATTACAGTAGATAATGGGCGGTGGAGACAAAAATGGTAACATAAATGCCATTCCCCCACGTGTGTGTGTGTGTGTGTGTGTGTGTGTATAGGTTTCTGATTGGACGAGAGAAGCCGGGCGAGCAGAGCGAGGTTGCCCAGCTGATCCAGCAGACCCTGGAACAGGAGCGATGGCAGAGGGAGATGATGGAGCAGCGCTACAACCAGTACATGGATGAACAAGAGGTTAGCAGCAGCTGTCTGCATGACTACACACATAGATTCAAGTTCTCAGTCGCCACACAGCTGTCATTTGGATTCCATTAGAAGCCAGCATGTCTTCTATGGAAGCATGTTGCACAGCGAAAATAGCCGATCTACAAGCTCTCAATGCATCTGTGAGAGCTTGTAGATCGGCTATTTTCGGTTATTATTTTAAGATTACAGCATTTGAACTGGTCAAGCTAGCAATCTACTCAGAAGCATCTTCCATAAAATCTTAATAGTCTCGGGTAAAGCCTCAATCTGTGATTTCTTCCCCCGGTTGGCAGTATGTAGAACAGCAGGAACAATTTTTACTAAAACATCATAATTTTACATATTGTGTTAATGTTTAGGAATCAGTGCTAGTGTGTGTGTGGGGGGGTCACCGTTCACACTTATTCACACATCGCACATTAGTTTGTCTTATTTGTCTTTTTTCCACACAACAGCGTAACAATGAGCACAGCGACAAGCCCACAACAGCCTGAAAAAACAACTGCACACTGAAGAGAAACGATTGATGATTTAATATTACAGCCACGTTAATTATGATTCAATCTGCTATTACAGACAGACAAACTGAAACTGCACAGCGGCAGACAACGTTGGAAAGAGAAACTTCAGCCTAATAACACGTCCTGCTCCTTGTATTTGCACAGCGGCATCATTACAAGAACAAACTAAAACACACAGGTCCTAAGTAAATTAGGCATTACAAAGCAGCATAATGCACACATTAAATGAACAGCGGCCATCTGCCGTAATTTAATTACAACAAAACACAGTCCTGCTGCATGACGCATACAGTATAGACAATCAGTTAACCAATTTAAACTATTAACAGGACAAGTACTCAGATAGTACAATACAATATTCAATGGAGAGGCAGAGATCTGGGTGAGAGGGAGACAAGAGAGAGAGAGAGAGAGAGAGAGCAACCATTGTTACAAAGATAAAAACTATTATGCAGGCACAGACGTGAGCTGCACAGCATAAAATAAAGCCATCTTACCTGGAGTCACAGGGCAACAAACGTAGTCCTTGCCATGCCAAAACAAATCCGATATGCGTTTCTGCTGATTTGCCATGGTGTTCACTGACAGTATGTGAGAGGCTGTCAGTAACTATCATTGCGCCTTCCCTATTGAACTTTGAAGTGACACGGTAGCAGGTTGACCATGTGCAGCACCTTTTTCAAAAAGTATTGTATTCCTCAAAGTTAAATACATTATTGTTTTAATATATATGTGTGTGTGTGTGTGTATATATATATATATATATATATTTTAAAAAATATATATATTTATTCCCTTCCCACCACCAGGGGGGCTGCAGCCCCCATAGCCCCATAGTTCCCACACCACTGGGTATGGATTCTGAGTTGTTGCTGGGTCTGTGTCTGGAGTGGAACTGAATCTGTCTGGCTTTTATAGAGGCTGGTAATTGGGGTGGCAGCAATTCCAGATCAGCTGCAGGTGTGCCAGCCTGGGTGAGAGGAGAGACAGTGGGGGTTATTGAGTGATTGAGGGAATGATGTCATGGCCACACGCAACAGGAGCCCACTTGTTGCCGGTTCGATTCCCCCGAACCGGCAGGACAAATCTGGGTGGGGAAGTGAATGGTCACCACACACCCCTCCCCACTGAAGGGCCCTTGAGCAAGGCAGTGGAGACCTAAGCTATGAGCCTCAGTCATTGAATATGCATTCCTTCTTAATGTATTCATAAGTTAAGTGGCGAGGCCGTGCACCTGGCACGCTTTCACCACAAACAAAACACACAGTGCTGTAGATGGGTCGCCATAGTAACAACAGAACAGCCTTAATTCATTCACAGTCCACTTGACCACAGATTACAGCTTTTATTATATCGTTGCTGTCGGGTGGAAACCTTGTATGTCCAAAACTGTACATTTTTGTGTCATTATTTGAACAAAAACAATAATTAAAGAAATTGTGAAATTATCCGATCTTGTGAGCTTGTAGATCTGATATTTTCACTACTTTTGTGTGACGCTCTTCTATGATGAAGAAGGGCATTCATTTATGAAAAAAACATAACAAGTTGAAACGTGGAGATACAAGGTTTCTGCCCGACAGTGACGATATTATGCTTGCAACCTGCAGGCATAAATTACACCCGTTCAAAATGGAAATCACCTTTTGCAATCATGATGAGCGGACCTCGTGGCCATGTGTCCTTGGTTCCCGTCCAGCTTTAGGACTGGAATATTTGTGCTGATCGTATCGTTTTTTTCTGGGCAGAAATCTTGTGTTGTGGACATTGGCTAAACTGCTAGTATTAACATTGATTTTAAGATTCGACTGATTACAATTAAAGTCCTGCACGGACAGGCTCACAGTTTACATTTCCGATATGCTGATCTCTTACACAAGCCAGCGTGAGGCCTTGGATCCTCAGGAACTGCCCTCCTGGTTGGCAAGTCTCACCTATAGCCAGACAACTATTCCACAATCTCTGAGTGCTATGTACTGTAGTCTGAGTCTGGAATTACACCTCCGGAAAGGGAACATTTCTGTTCACGGAAATATATATATCTTTTATTGATTTAACATTTATTTTGGGGTTTTTATGCCTTTATTGACAGGACAGTAGGCTGACAGGAAATGGGGAGAGAGATGGGGAGTGACACGCAGCAAAGGCCGTCAGGATCGGGACTCGAACCCGTAACACACTGTCAGGCTAAACTGAGCCTAGGTGCCTGGACCGCTACGCCAGCGGGCCACGGAAATAGATTTTTAAAAATATCATTACATTTTATTTTTGAATTTCCATTTCTGATAAGAAATATAGGCTTTGGTTATTTTGATTTATATTAAGACACATTTGCGCGACTGTTAAGTCTAAACGGAAGCGGGAGGAGGGTGTCTGGTAATCAGAAGGTCATCGGTTCACCTCTCAGCCCTTGGGTCTTATGTGTCGAAGTGTCCCTGAGCAAGACACTGACTGACCGCTTAACTGCCCCCCCCAACGAGTTCTCATCATAATCATCTGAGCAACCATCAGCTGGCTGAACCTGAAACTGAATCCCCCCCGCAGTACTAACAAAGGTCTCCCTTTCCCTTACTCAATGGTTCTCAACATTAGGGACCCCTACGCGTCTGTACGTCCGAGATTGCATTAACCTTTGTACACTCTTGGAGTTATATAAGCACTGAGGATTTTACGGTGTAGATTTAGGTTTCACGTATTGTACAGTTCAGTGATTCCCATTCATTTCAAGGACGCCTGAACAGTGTCCTAACATAATAAAATTATAATTCAATTTTTTGGGGGGGGGCAAAGCAAGATAAGAAATAAAAGAGAAGTGGTTTCCCACATCATATTAACATGCCTTGCATTTGGTCAACATGCTTTGCAAATGGTTCCTAAAGCTAAAAATAGCTCACATTATGGCTTTCATCAGCACCATGTCAACAACAGGGGCTGCTGACATGTGCTTCTTGACAAGTGTTAAAAAAAAAGAACAAGGGGTTCACAGCCTGCAGTCGCTGGACTTGGAGTGTGGCACCACCTAGTGTTCATCTGATGCTACTTCAGCACAAAATGCACAGTAAAACTTTGACATTCATGTAAGGTGGTGACGGTTCTAATGCACAGTGGTGGACAGTAACAAAGTACATTTACTTGAGTATTTGTATTTTTGAAAGAACTAATATATATATGTATTTTTGACTTCCATTACATTTCCTGGAAGGGGAAAAGTACATTATGAATTAACCTCTTAAGCCCTATTTCAAATATTATAAAAAATAGCAGATCTACAAGCTTGTAGTTGTGCTATGTCTAGTATTACTGATTGATTGATGTTTAAAATGTTTTCTGGAAAGTAATCCATTTTCTGTTTAAATTCTAGTACAGCAATATTGCTATTAAAAGGAAAAGGTACTTTGTAATTTTTACGTTTGAATAAGCAAGTACCCCAGTACTTTAACTCAAGTACAACATTTGACAGAGCAACTTTTCACATGTAAATGGTAAATGGTGCATTTATATAGTGCTTTTATTCAAAGCGCTTTACATAGATTGTGCATTACATTCACACACACACATTCACCCACCGATGGCAGAGTAAACCATGCAAGGCACCAACCTGCTCATCGCGAGCATTTAGGGGTTCTTGCTCAAGGACACTTCGACACTAACTCTGGGGGGAGCTCCAGGATCGAACTGGGAACCTCGCGGTTTCCACCCTTTTTGAGTACTTTGTCCACCATATAACACAGTCTGTGGTTTAAAAGATGTGTGTAAAAAAACATTTCCTATCTCTCCTCCTCTCCTCCGCAGGGTGGCGAATACGGCACAGACGAAGAGGAGGAGGACGACGAGGACGTCAGCCCTTCCTACCCCAGCGCCATCGAGGTGTTTGACCTGGCGGAGAACGAGGACATGTCCCCCCTGGAGACCGACCCGGAGAAACTGGCCCACAAGTACAAGGAGGTGAGCAAACATCATGTCCCTGATTAACCCTTTAAGACCGGGAACGCATCTGTGTGTCATTTTAAGATTTCTTTGGGCTATTCAAAAAATAGCAGATCTACAAGCTCATAGCGCGGCACCGAGTGCCGCGCTATGAGCTTGTAGATCTGCTATTTTTGAAAAATCGTGAAAGTTTGTGCAAATCTTTGTCAAATGTCTCAACAAATGTCTTAATTTTTCAGGAAAAAAAAACTATTGTTGCTATATCAGTGGTGCTCAAACTTGTTCTTGTCAAGGACCCCCCAAAATGATATGTTTTTGGCCACCTATCCCCATCAAAATATGTTGTTCCAGGAACCCCCCCAGAAGCAAAGATTTGAGTTAAAAATGTTGTTTAAAAAATATACATGTATTCAACACAAAATGTTCAAGATTTGCCGCGCTATGAGCTTGTAGATCTGCTATTATTGAATAGCCCAAAGTATAAAACAATGGTTACAGCTAAACATCTAAAATGACACAGTATGCGTTCCCGGTCTTTATGGATTAAATCCACCCTGTCTGTTCACCTCTGAGGCTCAAGTGTATCTAAGGTCCACGTCTGTGTCTAAAATTCTGATCTCTGTCTCTGTCTCTCTCTGTCTCTCTCTCTCTCTCTCTCTCTCTCTCCATCTCAGCTTCAGATAAAACATGCTGTCACCCAGGCTGAGATCCAGCAGCTGAAAAGGAAGGTTAGTTATTCATTATTAATCTTTCAAGACAGACACAAACTCTTTCACCCTCTACGAATGCTATGCAGTCTATAAAAATGGGCCTGTTCGTTTGCCATTTGCGTTCACGAAAATGTATTGAAAAAAGGTGTCTTTAAAATATATTTTGGATTTTTCCATTTCTGCGTCTGAGTAGACAAACCTACGAACCTGCAAACGGAAGTGGGGTGGGGATTGGTGATTTATTTTCCGGCCGAACGGTATTTTAATGACGGCGCGCGCACGGCACGCACACACCACCCACAGTTTAATTTACCTTAAAGTAGTTAACATGTTTTTATAGGATTTTTTTTTAAGTCTTTTTAAACTAATACAAATTCAAGGAATGCCATGAATTATAGAGCTTTGAACGAGTATCTTTCTCTTCTTCGACGGTGGCTGAGGCATTGCTGCGTGCAGATAGGATACTGGCAGCAGCCCTACTGAAGCCAACATACTGTGTTGCTCACCGTGTAGCCTATAGAATAGATTGATTGATTGATTGATGTACTTGGGGGGGGGGGGGGGGGGGGGGGGGCGGGTTTTAGCGTACACGCGCGTGCTCTGTACCGTGCCGTACCTTGTGCATGGAAAATGTACCGGCCACACGCCGTCCTACTCCGTGTGGCCCCCATGACACCATGAAAAATTGCATGAGTCAGAAGTCTGTCTCAATAGACAAGGTTATTCATAGAAACACTCAAGGGACTGATAGACGAATTACTGTAAATGTCTGACTTTCCTCCTGCAACATGAAAACCTACACGTGTTCTCATGTCCAAACTCATCATGTTTCACCGTTTTTGGTCAGGTCAGGCCTCTGGTGTCTGACGCCGAGGATGCCCTTTCACGTACTGTGTTGACAACCATAACCCATTCTGAGTCAACAGTCTGAGTCAACAGTAGCAGGCTCGAGCTCCACGAGGCATCCCAGAGCGGTGCTACAACGTGCCTGCCTTGTTGGCAATGTGTTGAACACGTTTTTCAATGTTGAGTCCACCTGTCACGTGCGCGAGGTATATCTATTTCAGACGATGTGGGAGTTCTATAGGTACTGGCTAAGTGTATTGGACTGCCGCGCACATCTCAAACATGACGCAAGAGCATTCACTGAACAGACGCTTGGGGCACTGGATTTGACGAGTAGTGTGCATGAGAATGTGTCGGACAAAACACATGTATTTAACTTGGTACAGTGTCTGCCTACAGTAATTGTTCTTCACTTTCCAGCTGCTTCCATATTAAATGCTAAAGCACCTCTTAATTAAAATGTGACCTGAAGGCAGTCTTTCAGCAATTACAAGACTAGACTCACAAAAGTGCACGGTTCGGAGAAAAGTGCAATGAACATTTGACAGACTACAATTAAACTACCGAAAATATTTTTTTATAAACTTGCCTTTTCCAAGCCAAGCACTATATAGCTATTGCTATAACTATATTGTTCACCATTGTCTTTGTTATAGCTGTGGTGTGGACTCATTAGGCTAGAGTTAAGGGCCATTCACACCAAGCACGATAACTATAAATATGTCGTTTAAAAAATGATTCTGACTCAAATGGATGGCAGTGTCCACACCACAACTATAACGACAAGTATAGTCGTGGACGTTATGAACGATAACGAAACATTGACAGCCATTCAACATCCATCAGAAGGACATCTGGAATGAAGTCTGTCACTGACCCTCGGAAAGTTTTGTTATTAACGAAGATGAGGAGACTATTATGAAGCCGATGCTAGCTGGTAGGCTAAACTGTCATTATCTCAGGTAGGGTACAGCTGTCTCGCCTCCTTAAAGATTATCCATATATCCTATTCAAAAGTTCCCAAACGTTTCAGCTTGAGACCCAAAAGATACATTTGGTGTCTCCCTGGGACCCAAACTTACAAAAATGCAATCAGAAATAGTGACAATAGCAATCTACAAGCTCACAAGATTTTGGGAAAAGTGTTAGAATAAAAAAAAAAAGAAACTCTTTAGAAATAACAATTAAAAACATTGTAGGAAACAAAAACCATAAAAGGGATATTTACAAAAACAAAAGCCTTCCGTGACTCAAAAACGAACAATAGCTTGAGGAAACAATGTATACCTAATGACGGTATTATTATGGGATGTGTTTCAGCTGCACCACGCGGAGCAGGACAAGCAGCGCTGGCGGATGGACAAGGCCCAGCTGGAGCAGACGCTGCAGGAGAACAAGGAGCGCATGGAGAAGCTGGAGGGCTACTGGATGGAGGCCCAGAGCCTGTGCCAGGCGGTGGACGAGCACCTGAAGGAGACCCAGGCCCAGTACCAGGCCCTGGAGCGCAAATACGGCAAGGCCAAGCGCCTCATCAAGGAGTACCAGCAGAAGTAAGAGGGACACGCTTATTATTCGGGTGGAATTCTCATTATGACCAAAGCTGTTACTTTTCAGGAATTGGAAGAGAGAGAAAAAAGGAACGCGTGTTCCAATAGAGCAGTGGTTCTCAACCAGTGGTCCTTGAGGGGGTTCCAATTGGTCCCCAGCTAAATTATGGAGAGTCGATAACCAAATGGACCCTTATAGATCTTTAACTCTTGAGAGTGTAAAATGAAACCAAATTAATGACCCGTAAGGGTCATTAATTTTACGCTCTCAAGAGTTAAATTATTGTTAAACATCTGCATTAGTTAATTTTCAAGAAGTCTCCACAATTAGAGAATGTAGAAGAATTGTTATTTTGATCAACTTCATCTCACCTATTGGTACCAACATCAATACAGCATGGAATTGTGGACAAAATCGTATCCAACAACAAAATATTCTATGTTTGGGTCTGAGAGTCTAAATAGTCTGAGAGTCACAATAGATTGTACACTAGACAATAATTTTCTGAGAGTCAGAATAGGGACACCATGAGTTTTAAAGTTTAATTAACACTCGTTAGGACATTGTCGTGCGCATGGTTCATGACCAATATGTTTGTCTTGGTTTGGCAGGGAGATCGAGTACCTGAAGAAGGAGACCCAACGATGTGCACAAGATGGAGCTGAGACCTCCCTGCTCAAAGAGGAGTCAGGACAGCTCCAGGAACAGGTAGGAGGTTACCTAGAAGTGTGCTTCTCAAAGTGGGTCAGAATCATGTCAGTATCATGGTCAGTATCATGCTCAGTATCAGGTCAGTATCAGGTCAGTATCATGTTAGTATCATGGTCAGTATCATGCTCAGTATCAGGTCAGTATCATGGTCAGTATCATGTCAGTATCAGGTCAGTATCAGGTCAGTATCATGGTCAGTGTTATGGTCAGTATCATGTCAGTATCATGTACTGTAAGCCTCTAGGCTTCTAAACTTCTCCTGCTAATATGGTTATACGCATTTATTTCATCCGTTTTTAGCTAATAAATAAAACTCAAAACTAGTTGCTTTACACCCACTGACCATATTTAAACCTTCTTTTAGGTGGCCGACCTGGAATGCAGGGTTGAGGAGCTGAAGTCGGAGCCTTTATAATGGCCTTGATCATTCCCTGGTACCTCCATGAAAAGCAAAGGACTTGAACAAGATGGAGGATGACATGATAGTGTTGTTGTACTTTTACAGTGAACCGCAGGGTATTTCTTGTCTCTAACGTTTAAGCTTGGTTTCTGGTTGCCTACTGCAGCGATTCTCAACCTTCTGGGGCCGCGAGGGTATCGCACCTGGGCCCCCAAATAATTGGCAGACACTACGATTTTAATGATAATATAACATTAATATAAATATATATAAATATATATATATATATATATACACATGAAATTATGTTTCTTTAAAACCGTTTTAAAAACGTTTTAATTGTAATACTGCTAAATAGGAACTATTATTGGCTTGGATTCATAGATAGATCCAAGCCAGAGCACAATCAATTGATTAATCGTAACATGTTCTGAAAATGCACCCGTCGGACTACTTAACCTATTAAAACCGGGAACACATCTGTGTAACCACTTTAACCATTATTTTATCCTTTGGCTATTCAAAAATTGCAGATATACAAGCGCATAGCGTGGCACTGAGTGCTGCGATATAATCTTGTAGAGCTGCTATTTTTGAAGAATCTTTGAATATTAATATATTTTTTAAAGCAAGCATTTTAACTCAAATCTTTGCTTTTGTGGTCCCTGGAACAACATATTTTGAGTTGGGGGGTCCGCAGCCAAATACATATCATTTTGGGGGTCCTTGACAGTTTGACAAAGTTTGAGAACCACTGATTATAACAACATAAGTTTAAAAAAAAACTGTTAGCATTTAGAATTTTGGAGAATCCCCAGAAGCAAAGATTTGAGTGCACACATTTTTCAAAAACAATAGCAGATCTACAAGCTTGTATATCTGTGGGCCACGTGTATAGACGGGTGGGCTACGAACGCCTTTAATATTTTCAAGGGGGCCCTGATCCAGAAAAGGTTGAGAACCACTGGCCTCCTGTATATGTATCCTCAGGCTTTGTATTTCTTGCATTATGATCTTTTATTCTTAAACCCTTTTTAACCCATTGATTATGTTAATGCTTCATAACTGGGGTTAACCTGACTGAATAGAGGCCAGACCTTCAGTCGCTCTAGCCGTGCTATTCCTGTTAGATCCCCAGAGTTCAGTATTTCTAATCCATTGATTTGTTTTTGTTTTTCCTTGTCGATTAGAAACCATGCTTTTTTTTGCGCGTTTTAATTGCCAAAATGAAATTCCCTTTTTCCTCCTGGTTTTGTGAAAACTTTTTTTTTTTTTCCTTCTTCTTTCCCCCCCCTCTCCCGAGTTTTGTACAGATGTGATGATACCGTATGTGTTTTATCAAACAAAGTTTGGCTTGTACATATTTTATTAATGTGTATAACATTCGACATAATATAAACTAATGAGATTTGAAGGTTGGGTGTATAGTTTATGTGACGAGGGACGTGTGTAAATTGGAAGGGTACTACTGCACTGAGGAGGACGTCGGCATCGTGGTGATTTCACTGGAAATGGGTCAAAAACGAGAAGGAATTCATGGACCGAAAGAGAGAGAGAGAGAGAGAGAGGACCGTCTGCTGAAATGTACAAAAACACAAACCCGAGCCTGTGAAAAAGGACCGGGTCTCATCACCTAATATTCTGTACCAACTGCTGCCTACTTCCCGGAGCACTTTGTGTGATATTTTGTTGTTGTTTTTTTTACACATGGAACTCTCCTGCTTATGAACGAGTAAATAATCCTCTAGTTCCAACCCCTCTCGTGTAAAAACAAAACAAAAAGGACAAAAAAACAACAAAAAAAAGACCAGAGGAATAAGCCTCCGAAACTGCTGTGCCACAAAGGAAAATGGATTCCAATCTTTTTTTATTTTTTTTGTGTCTCCCTTCTCTTAAAAAGTGGATGTTGTCAAAAGGATTTGTGTAACTGGTACTGGACTACTGATGTTAATGGAAACGTGGGGAGCGGTTAAGATAAACAAAATGGCCGCCTACCAGCAGCAGAGTATGAAATGGGACTCTTAACCAGCAGCTGCACTTGAAACAAACACACACACTCAAACACACACACACCCCGTGTGCAGCACACAGAATACACACTGCCAGGTACACATGCCTGTTACGCCCGATTTGGTTTGCGTGCCGGAAATGACCGATCTTCAAGCTCACAACGTGTCGCATCTAGGGTTGGGAACCCTTTAGGATTTTAATGATTACGGTTCCGATTCTCTCTTAATGGTCCAATTCCTTAACGGTTCCCTTTTAAAATTCCTATATTTTAAAAATCTATATAATTTTGGCCTTAATTAAAATGTTATAGGTTATACTATGTTGCTTGAGGTGGTTCCAAATGGACCCATAAGGGTCCATTTGTACACTCTGAGTGGGGGTCCTTGCGATGCAAGAGTTTGAGAGCCCCCAGTTTTATATAGCACAGTGGTTCCCAAACTGGGGGTCAGGACCCCCAGGGGGGGTCCCCAAATGATTTTGGAGAGTCCCCAGATGATCGCTTGTTTTCTCACTCAACAAACCAACATACATTATAAGTGTATATACAGGGTATCTGCACATTTCTTAAGTTACAATTGAATCACTTTTAAGACTGTTTTAATTCCAAATTGTCAAATATGTAAGAAAGAGGCAAATATTTTGTGAAAATAGCCGATCTACAAGCTCACAACGCCTTGCAGTGCGAGGCGTAGTGCACTTGTAGTTCGGCTATTTTCACAATATTTATCTGTGGAACCGAGTCAAACTAGTGCTTGTCAGGGTGGGAGGTTGGATTCCGGATCCCAACTCTAGACACGTTGTGAGCTTGTAGTTCGCCCGTTTCCCGCATGCGACCTAAGCTGGCTTTACAATTCACGCACACGTTTAAAGTGAACTTGAGTCTACTTGTGTCAACCCATTACCAGTATGTTTGTATAGTTCAGATAAGACTGAAATATTTTAAATGATGCTCTTAATGTTTATAACATAGCGAAAAAGGTGGAATTGTGAGCTTAACGGAGTAGAAAAACAAAACGAACAAAAGCAAAACGACAACGAAAGCAATGCAAGCGGTTAGGAGACAAAGTCAAAACTGTATCGAGAATCATGTATAAAGTACGAACGGGACGACTTTAAAAACAAAAGTTACGATTACAAATTGAAAATAAAACAAACAAAAAAATGGGCATGATTATGAGTATTTTCATAATGTTGAGGCTTGTACAGGGCACATGCTTTGCATTGTATGTTTTGTGGAATAAATGGTCAACAGTGATGGTTAAGTTGGTCATTTTTATTTTCAGAATTACTTTCAACACCAGGGAGAAACATCAAGCTGCAAGTAAGTTACTGTTACATTGCACACAATAACTTCTGTAACATATTTCCTCTTAACAGACGTAAGCTATTCTTAATCGTATGATGAAGTGCTAAAATAGTCGCAATGTGAGCTTGTAGATTGGCTATTTTTTACCTTTTTTCACTTGAAAGTTTTCAGCTTCCAGGTTGAAAGTAGTTAACACATTTTAGACCTGAGGCAGATCTTCTAAATCCTAACAGTTATCTGAAATACTTCGCAGATCCAAACATGAAATGACACAAATGCTTTCCCGGATTGAAAGGTAAAAAGACTTAAACGTTACAGGTCTAAAAGGGAAGGAGCACTTCAACCATTTTCAATCTTATCTTCATATACGTAATAGCTCCTCACTAATGCTCATTTTAACCATTGCTGTCTACTTGCTATGTTTCTCAGAGGAGAGCTGTGGACAGTTCAGGTTTGGTCATTTCAAACGTTTTTTAAACTGATGCAAACCAATGGCTTCTCTTTCAGCATGCCAACTTTCCATGAAGAGAAAGGCTTTAGTTTCTATTAGCTTAGAATACCCATCGATGATGTGATAGGTAGGCAGGTATCCGTTCTGTCCACAGCCCAACTCTGAGACAGTGAGTAGATGTAAATGAAGCCATCTTATAATGAGCATTAGTAAGGACTAATTACATTAAGATTATTTTGGAAGGAGGAAAAAGCCTTTTCATTGAACATTCAACACTTCTATGCAGCCCTTGATGAAGCACATGTTCACAAATGGCTTCATGCAGTGCAGTTTATTGGGGTCATATGTTTTTAAGGAACAAAAAAAGTAAGAAGAAAAAACTAAAAGCTAACTAATGTAAAGGTTTCATGACATGCTGGTTTACAAAACATTAAACGTCTTAATCATGGTCCTTCAAAACTGTATTAAAAAGGTTTTAATAGGTTTTAATACATTAAAACCTGCGGGTGAGGGATTTTGCCTGTCAATCATCACCTCTGCTCCGCCCACCAAAGGAGAAGGATAGGGGAGGGGTGGGGAGGAGAGAGGGCGGGATTAATGGACTGTGACATCAAAGTCCACGGGCCAATCACAGCACTTTTCTGAGCCTAATTATTCAGAAAACCCCCAGACCAAAAACTAAACCAAAAACTAAAATAAAACGAAATTTGATGTCATGAAATGTTTAAGAGTGCATTTTCTGATGGTGTCTTCTGAGGTGGTAGTTTCTTGAAAAGCTCCACGGACACTGGGAACACGTGAACTTCCTCTGCCCCAGGTGCAGCAATTCATGAGCTTTGAGACTCTGCAGGCGGCTGAAGCTCTTAGAACAGGTCGGGCAATGGTGGGGCTTGACCCCCGTGTGCTTCCTCTCGTGGCGCTTCAGGTCTCCCGACTGGCGGAAGCTCTCGCCGCAGTGGGTGCACAGGTAGGGCTTCTCTCCCGTGTGCGTCCTGATGTGCACGTTGAGCTGGCCCACGTAGGAGAAGGCTTTGACGCAGTGGGGGCACTTGTACGGCTTCTCCCCGGTGTGGATCCGCTGGTGCTGTTTGAGACCGTAGTGGTTGGAGAAGCCCTTGCCGCAATCCGTGCACAAGAACACCACCCTCATCTCCTGGAAACAGGCGTGGGCTTTGAAGTGTTTGATGCTCACGTAGATCTTCCCGCAGTGAGGGCAGAGGTTCTCCCCGTCCTCCGGCTGGTCCACGCCGCCGTCATCGTCGTTCGGGTTGGAGATGTACTCCACGGGGTGGTGTCTCCTGATGTGCTTGCGGAGGTAGCTCTTCAGCGTGAAGGAGAACTCGCAGTAGTCGCAGGGGAAGAGCTCGGACATGTAGTGATGGTTCTCGCAGCTCTCCTGGTGCAGCTTCAGCTTGCTGAGCTTTTTGAACACCGTTTGGCAATGATCGCAGCGGTAAGACTTTACGGCGTCTGCGTGCACCGTTTTCTCATGCCTCTTCAGATACCCGGATTTTTTAAACACCATGCCGCACTGAATGCAGGTGTGCTGCGTGGCAGTGCACTTGTGCGCTTTGAGATCCCCTGGGCTTTCATACGTGCCTTTACACTGAACGCAGATGTACCACTTGCGTGGCTTTCCGGCTTTCTGAGGGGAAGTGCTGGCGCTGGATTCCTCCGGTTCATCGCCTTCCTCCTCCGGTTCATCGCCGCCCTCCTCCTCTTCACCGCCACCCTCCTCCGCTTCAACTCCACCCTCCTGCGCTTCACCGCCACCCTGCTCCGCTTCAACTCCACCCACCTCCGCTTCCCCGCCACCCTCCTCGGCTTCAACGCCACCCTCCTCGGCTTCAACGCCACCCTCCTCGGCTTCAACTCCACCCTCCTCCGCTTCAACTCCACCTTCCTCTGGTTCACCGCCACCCTCCTCTGCTTGAGGGTCAATGACGGCCGTCTTCTTGCTGCCCTTACGTTTCTTAGCTATTGGCTTGGTTGTGGATGCCTCCGGTTCACCACCGCCCTCCTCCGCTTGAGGGTACGTGACGGCCGCCTTCTGGCCGCCCTTACGTTTCTTAGCTACTGCCTTGGTTGTGGATGCCTCCGGTTCACCGCCGCTCAACTCCGCTTCAGGGTCGGTGGCGGCCGCCTTCTTGCCGCCCTTACGTTTCGGAGAGATTAGCTTGGTTATGGCGGCGGCCGTCTTCTTGGCGCCCTTGCGCTTTCCAGTTTTCCTCTGTGGTCTCCGTTTGGTCGGGCTTTTTTTTTTGCCGGATTTGGCGGCTTTAGCCACGGAAGGCTCTATGACAAAGTCTGGATCGTCACCTTGATCGTCGTCGTCGGGGAGAGCATTTACATCTGGATCTTCCCTTGGAAGGTGAAGGAGAATGGCGTGCTGCCTAAGAGAGTGCGCAGTAGAAAACGTCAGAGAACAGCTGGCGCACCAGTGGCCGACTTTCGTCTTGCTCCTCTTGACTTTATGCTGCTTCAGGTGTCTGGCCAGGTCGTGGTGCTGTCCGAAGCTCTTGCGACACACAGTGCAGACGTAGGGCCGTACGTGGTTGTGCACCGTCAGCTTGTGCTTCTTCAGATAGCCCAGGTGTGTGAAGCCCTTCCCACACTCTGAACACATGTTGGCACCCCCGCCGGACTTGGCTCGTCTTGTCTTGACCGTTTCCGCCTGCTCATCAGGGAAATACTCAACGTCATCATCCATCACCATTTCATCGTCTCCTTCCATTCCCTCTGGCTCTTCGGTGTCGTCATGTTGCTCTGTGTCACCGGTCACGCTCCGCTCCACCGTTTCACTTTCTTCGGTGGCGTCGCTCTGACTGGGCTCCGCGACACTCTCTCTGATCAGAGTGCCGGCCTTTCTGTGAATCAGCTGGTGTCTGAGCAAGCCGGACGCCTGGCTGAAACTCTGCCTGCACAGAGGGCAGGAGTAGGGTTTCTTGTTGGAGTGGACGCAACGCTGGTGCCTTGCGAGCTGGTGGTCGAGTTTGAACGTCTTGCCGCAATCGGGGCATAGCTTGGCCTTGGTGGGGTCGGGTTCTTGGTCCACGGCTAGCACCACCACGGAGGTTGTGGTGGGAGTCTCTTTCTCCTTCTTCCGTACTGTGTGGAATTCCTCCGTGTGGCGCTGTAGGTAGGTCTCCGTGGTGAAGGGGAGCTGACACTGAAGGCAGGAGAAGTTCTGGTACGCCATCGATGTGCTGGTGGTCTCTAAACATGTGAAAGCAAATTAAACGGAAATGTCACACTGAACGGCTTTCAACCTGGTGTCCCCATTTTGTGCATATGATTCTACCTTTTCAAACATTTTCAAAAACAGATCTAGAAGCTCCTGTGAGCTTGTAGATCGTTTTTGTGTTGTAGCCCTAAAAATCAATACATTTTTGTAATGTATTGATGTATTGTAAATCGTTTAGTATAGGATTATAAGTGTACCTGTAGCGGTTGGCGTCTGCTTCATGAACCAGATCTGGTTCCAGGCGGGGCTGAGGTGGCTGAGCAGAGTGTCACTGGGCCACACCAGCAGCTCGTCTCCCTGCTGGACGGGGCGGCAGCAGTGGAACATCACACTGTCCTTGTACTGCACCACCAGCAGGTTCTTCTCCTGCTCGTTGCGAGCACAGTTCACATACCTGTGAAAAAAAAAAATAGTCATGGAATAGAGCAAAAATTAAATCTTGTGACTGAAAATATGACAACGTTTAGGTTTTATCATTCTAAATCTATGTTGCTGCTGTTCTACATAAGGCCGACCAGTTGAAGAGATCAAAGATTTACGCTTTGCCTTTCTCTTTTATGTTTCACAATGAAAAGTGTGAGAATCAGTGATGTAGAGCTTCAATTACAAGTAAAATGCACTTTCAGAGTTAAATTCATCCTGTGTATGGGACCAGAGAAGCCCCCTGGTGGCTCAGGCAGTTAGTGCACTGACCATACTCTCATAGCGAGATGCCAGGACACTGTACTGGTTTGAATCTAGCTCCTGTCATGTGTCCCGTTTCTCTGCCATCTCTCCTCGCTAAATAAAGCATAAAAATGCAGGACACACACACACACTACAACAAAAACAATAATAAATAAAATAAAATGACAATCCTCTGTAGTAAACTGCGACATAAACTGAGTAGCTTTCATAAATCCATAATGCTGATCCTGGAAACTGTTAGATACTCCAGTCCAGTCCATGTGAACAATTGATAATCCACACAAGCAGACAAACAAACTATTTACCTCATCCAGTTGGAATGCATTTCACTGGCACCGTCAATGTACTCCCACTTGTCTTTACCTTTGCAAATCTAAAGAAAACACACAACAAATTAACAAAATATTTAAGATTATGGCATATACACATTCATATGACTAGTAGAGTTGTGTTAAGTTTGCCAGTCTACATAAAACACAATAAAATATTCAACATTAAATTAAGGGAACACATACTCTATATTCATATGACTAAAAAGTAGAAAGTATGATTATAATAGTGGGACCTATGTGCCAAGTTTGAAGATTAACTAACCACTTAAAGGAGTAGTTCACCCAAAACATGACTTATTTTCTATCAATTACTCCTTTAAGTCCTATATATACGTTGTCATACCACAAATTCAAAAGAGATAAGAAAAATTTGAAAAGTTTTGAAAATGTACCCAAAACAGGGATGCCAGCGTTAATGGTTAAGGGGCCATATTTTACTTTACATACAACTATAATAAAAGGTATATGATAATAATAGCAATGTGTAGCCTCACCTCCCAGGAGTATTCACTTCCCATCGCATCCGCCCTTGTGGTCACTTCGCCCTCATATGGTCCAAAATGCATCCCTGGGGACACGGTGGGTCCCTGGTTCACGATCCCCAGCCCTGCGTTGGGAATGCTGGACCTAGCCATCATCAGTCCATGGGGCAGGGAGAGGAGCGCCCTCTGGGGGCCACCCATGATAGTGGGGGAGTCCAGAATGAAGGACGGGCCGTTGACTTCATTAGGATCCGTTTGGTTTTGGAACATGGAGCGGCATTCGTGGCAATCTGTCCAAGACAGTGGTAGGAGAAGCGCTCTGATTTTTGGATTTGTATTCAAAATGTTACTTGAGAACAAAGTACAAAGTATTGGCATCAACATATACTAACAGTACCAAAAGTCAATCTTCATTTTTTGTTTTGCAGATCTACAAGCTCACACCAGCCATTTAAAAAAGCCGAGCCGTGTAAAAAAGCAGAGTAAAAAAGTACAATATTCTGAGATGGACTGGAGTACAGGTGTGAGGAACTGCTACATTTACATACTCAAGTAAAGTAAAAGTACCTCAAAATTGTACTTGAGTAGTTACTTTCCACCATTGATCAAAGATTATAGAGAGCCAGAAGACTTTTTAGCTCTATATTCTGATAGAAATCAATGCTATAGAGTGTTAATGTGGCTGCATGCTACCATTTTAGGTGATCTCCCTTTCACCTTCTAGGTGGAAACGTTTTCACCAAAAAAGGTGATTACGATGACACTAGACGCTCATAGTCCGGTGATGTCGGTCAGTAAAAACAGATAGATGTGGTGAGGTGAGCGGTGAGTCGCTCATCACCGCGGCTCAGTGACGTCATGTTGCAGTTTTCAAACCACCTCGGTGAGAGGGTGATCACCGAAAATGGTAGCATGCTGACCCCCCTTTAGAGTTAGCCAACTCTTTTGGAAACAGAAAATAAATGTTCAGGTCGGGATACCAATTTTATCCAATCAGGAGAGAGAACTCATAAAAGGATAAACAAGTGAAATTGGAAGTGATGAAACAAAAACAAACAGAGCAAAAAGAGGAGATTTTTTTTTACTGGAACACTATAAAATTGAAGCTGATCATTTGGTACCCTTTCCTGATTGGATGAAATTGGCAACCCACCTGAAAATGTATTTTCCGTATTACTAAAAATCTGGAGAGACGGGGAGACGCCCGTCACTGAACGCTCTATAGTAATGATTACAATCAGAATAGAGCGTTAACATTTATAACAAGATTTCCTTTTTTTAACAAAGCAAATACAAACAAAGACCACTTTTACACCAACTTTAAGCTGCCAGTGATATGAATAATAAATAAATGAATGTCTTGCTTACCGAAGCCATCATCATAGAAACCTTCTTCTTCTTCTCCTTCTCCTCCTCCTCCTTCTCCAACCATAGTGTCCAGTAACTTCTGAATGGGAGTGTCCGTAGGTTCCATAACTGTATGCACAAATCAATACATCAATACAGAAAGCAATGTTATGACATAATAAACCTGACATCATGTTAATGTAATATTAGTAAACCTGACATCATGGTTAATGTAATATTAGTAAAAAGCTAAGAACCAAATTGACATTTACAGGTCTGTAACTCAAAGGGTGTACAAATGGAACCTATACTCTTGGTTGGAGTGGGGTCTTGGAGTGGGGTCTTGGAGTGAAGTCCACATACCAGCTCTGACAGCAGGGGTTGACACTAACGGTTGCCAGACTGCCCGTGGCAAGTAAATAAAACGTTCGGGCAAGTGGGGTTTGCTTTCAGGTTGCCCGACGGGCAAGTGCAGTCAGTCTTCATTAAAAATTGGCTATTTTTGAAGAACAATAATGCTACCTTTTTACAACTAGCAGTTGCACTCATTCTAGTTTTTCAAAATGACTGTCACCACTCGACAGTTATCGATTGAATTTAACATTAATGTGTTCTGCAGGTGCAAATTTTACCATCATCTTATAATGGACGATTAACTTACCTTTCTTTGGGCAAGTAGAACATGACCTGTACTTGCCCGACCGGCAAGTGCCTCTGAGACCTTAGTGTCAACCCCTGGACAGTGTGATAAATCGGTTCCAAGTGTGATTTGACCGATTCTGGTTCCTCAATGTTGGATCCGGTTCCGGGTCTCAACCCCAATCATTATTAAAACATGTGTTCTTCTTACCTGTAGAGGTGTGGCATTCTTCTGATGCGATCACCTCCTCGGTGGCGTCCACCCACACCTCCACATTGCCTCTAGCTGACATCTATGAAGAAGAAAATCATCATCATCATCATCATTATCATCATCATGTCCTCCACACAGCCTCTACTTCACTGGTACTCAAACCTTTTCATGTCTACTAGGACCCCCAAATTAATATCGTCTCTGTCGGGTGGAGACCTCATATATGTCCAAAACTGTTAACTTTTCAGGATTCAAATTCAAAAACAGCAAAAAGTAGCTACAAGTTCAAGAAGCGCCGCTTTGCAGAGTTGGCGCCGCATTTCGAGCTTGCGGATCTGCTACTTTTGTGTGACGCTGTACTGTATGATCAAGTAGGGTGTTCATTTACGAAAAAACACTAAACGTTTATGGAGATAAGAGGTCTCTGGCCGACAGCAACGATATGCTTTTGGCCGCAGACCCCCACCTAAAAATATTTTGTGCCAGGGACAAATTAGTCACATTTCTTCAAGATTCTTTGAAAATAGCAGATCTACAAGCTCACAACGAGTCGCATCACTCATGACGTGAGCTTGTACATTATCGGCTATTTTCAAATAGCTGATGTGTTTAAGTGGTTAAACTGACCTTTATGCCCGTTATTACCCCAACCCATCACTGGCGAGTGGGGACCCCCTGGAACCCACCTCAAGGACCCCTGGGGGTCCCCCGAAACACACTTTGAGAACCACTGCTCTACTTGACATTACTACTGTAGAATCTATGAAGAACATTATCATCATCAATACAATTTAGGCATCTAGCAGACGCTCCTATCCAGAGTGACTGAGTTACAATAAGCAAGGCAATCAATCACATACATAGAACACACATACATGCAGAAAGGTAAACCAAGAACCTAGCATCAGTCTATAGCAGTGGTTCTCAACCTTTTCAGGTTGACCTCCCAAAATAATCATATTTGAACTGGTGACCCCCCAAAATAATCATATTTGAACTGGGGACCCCCAAAATAATCATATTTGAACTGGGAACCCCCAAAATAATCATATTTGAACTGGGGACCCCCCACCCTAATAAGTAGGAGTTGAGGCATTACATTTTGTTTGACTTGTTCCACAGATAAATACTGTGAAAATAGCAGATCTACAAGCTCACAATGCCTTGCATCGTGAGGCGTTGTGAGCTTGTAGAGCTTGTAGAGCTTGTTTTCAAAATGTTTGCCTCCTTCTTATATTATCCGACAGTTTTTATAGCATAGTTTGATGATTACTTTTGATGCAGTAATGGTCTTATTTCTTCCTTTTTTTGAGATATTAAAAAGGCATTAAATTGTCACTTCACTGTCATTTGGAGACCCCTCCAAAATCATGTGGGAACCCCCCTGGGACTCCCGGCCCACAGGTTGAGAACCACTGGTCTATAGCAGTGGTTTTCAACCAGTACCAGTGGTCCTTGAGGGGGTTCTAGGGGGTCCCCAGCCAAATTAATAGTCAGCAACCAAATTGACCCTTATAGTCTGTAACTCTGAGAGTGTACAAATGGAACCAAAGGGACCCTAACGGGTCCATTTGGTTCCATTTGTACACTCTCAGAGTTAAATGAACACTGATGATGGTGATACAGTGTAGACTGGGACCCCCAATAAATCTAAATGGTTGAGTCCCTGGCATATATTTTCAAATGGGGGTCCCTGGGCTAATATGTGTCAATTTGGGGGTCCTTGACGCGAAAAAGGTTGAAAACCACTGGTCTATAGGATAGCCTACCAGGTAAACAATGAACCTAGCATATGTTTACATAACATGCTATCTACATTACATCATTAAACATTGTGGCCGAGAAAGCAAACCTAATAAACAAAAACAATACAGAGAGTGACCAAGCTATGTCTGCATGGTACTTATATATCTTGGTCAATCGCTAGCATCATCACCACACTGTCTCTAGCTAGCTAGCTCTGGTACTTCTAACGCTCTGCCAGGCGCCCTACTCTGCTCATAGACACAATATTCCACTGCCGTGCGAGGTCTCCGTCTTTAGTCAAAAATAAACAACTATTTCGCTACTCACCGAAACAAAGGCTGTTTTGAGTTGTTGAAAGGCTATTCTCCAGGGTGGGAGAAGTCTCAGGACCCCACCTTCTCTGTATAATACACTTTTTGGGGGAAGAAAATTAAATATGTCCGCCAGACAGAATTTTTTTTTATTTGCTCCACTGCGCCCTCTATAGACCTGGTCAATATGAATTACCATTGAGCAGATCTTTAGAGGGCGCAGTGGAGCAAATAAAATAATTTCCTGTCTGGCGGACATATTTTATTTTCTGCCCATAAAGTGTATTTTACAGACCAGGTGGGCTCCTGAGAGGCTCCCCACCCTGGAGAATAGACTTCCAACAACACAAAACAGTCTTTGCTTCGACGAGTAGCTAAATCGTTGTCTTTATTATTATTATCTTTTACTAAAGTTGGAGGCCTCGCACGCCAGTGGAATTTTCGGTCTATGCGCAGAGCAGCGCGCCTGGCAGAGCGTTAGAGAGCACTCACTAAATGCTCTGACCCAGAGCTAGGCTAGCTAACAATACAACATTCAACAGATCCTATGAACAATCAATGAATTAAAGCACTGGATCTCAACGCCAGGCCCGGCGACCACCAGCGGTCCAAGTGGACCCTTTTACGGGTCTGTAATTGGTTAGATTGGTGCATTTGGTTAGTGCACTCTGGGTTAAATAAGCACTGAGGATTTGACAGTGTATAATTATTGGGATTCTAGTTTAGCCTATTTCGGAACGACACACAGCTGCTGTACAAATTAAGCATCTCTGCCATAGCGTTGTTGCCAACTCTTGTGAGAGAAATAAGCCACATCTCACCTCGAAAAACAAGAGAAAAGTTGCAGTAAATAAGCGGCGGACTTGGCAACACTGCTGCGGGGACTTCTTCTACCCAGCTTCCCTCCAAGACGAAAATTGCCAGACTCACCACCTCCGGTTTACTTCCCGTATCTGCGTGACGTAGGCGGCCGCCTTTTTTAGGAGACCGGAAGCAGGTTGGAATCTTTTAATTCCAATGGAAGAGTGAACGTGAACACAGCTTCTGAAACATTTATTATTTCGAGTATTAATTCCAATGGAAGAGTGAACGTGACTTCTGAACCATTCTTATTATGAGTATTAATTCCATTGGAAGAGCGAACGTGAACACAGCTTCTGAACCATTCTTTATTATGAGTATTAATTCCAATATTATTGTGAACATGAACACAGCTTCAGAACCATTCTTTAGATCCATGGTGACTGAACTAAACATGGGACTCATTCACCACAAGCCACACAACCTTCACAAGACTTTCATAACAAAATGGCTTTTTTCAGCGAGACAAATCAGGAGAAATTTAACTTTATCTACCTTTCTGTCCCAGATAAAATACTCTGCTCAGGAAAATTAGACATATCACACATTGTTTTCTGCTGTGTTGCTTTTCGATGTGTAAACTGTTGAATTTTATAGAGGTATCAATCTAAAGAGCACGTGTTTCTGAATGGCCAAAATATCACAAGACTGTCCACTATTTCCTGTCTGGCAATCAAATCTCACGATAACTCCCAAGCCAGAAATGATACCTGCCGCTGTTTAGATGCCTCAATAAAATGATGTACTGTGCACATCAAAAAGCAAGTGATTAGAAAACAACCTGTGATATGTCTTTTATATTCCTGAACCGATTATATGACAAAGGCAATCATTCAGAAATAAGTGTTGGTTCATGAGCTGGTCTGGCCGGCTCCATTCACTGCCATGTATTTCATCGAACTTCCGGTATGAGGTTCACTGGATCAAGAATCATGTGTATAGTACGAACGGGACGACTTAAGAAACTTAAGTTACGATTACAAAGTGTAAATAAAACAATGAGTATTTTCATAATGTTGAGGCTTGTACAGAGAACATGCTTTGCATGGTATGTTTTGTGGAATAAATGGTCAACAGTGATGGTAGTTGGTCATTTTTATTTTTAGAATTACTTTCAACACCAGGGAGGAAAATTAAGCTGCAAGTAAGTTACTGTTACATAGCACACAATAACTTCTGTAACATATTCATTTTTCTAATCAAAATGCCTTGCTTTAAATAGGATATCCTCTTTACATACTTAAGCCACTCTTAAACGTATGATGAATTGCTAAAATAGTCGCAGTGTGAGCTTGTAGATTGCCTATTTTTTTACCTTTTTTCCATTTGAAAGTTTTCAGCTTCCAGGTTGAAAGTAGTCAACACATTTTAGACCCGAGGCCGATTCTAAAAACGCCTTCTAAATCCTAACAGTTTTCTGAAAAACTTTACAGAATTGTCAATGCTCACTAAATAAATTATTTCATAGCTGCAGTAGCAGATCCAAACATGAAATGACACAAATGCTTTCCCGGATTGAAAGGTATAAAGACTTATACGTTACAACAGGTCTAAAAGGGGAAGGAGCACTTCAACCATTTTCAATCTTATCTTCATATACGTAATTGGTTCTCACTAATGCTCATTTTAACCATTTCTGTCTACTTGCTATGTTTCTCAGAGGAGAGCTGTGGACAGTTCAGGTTTGGTCATTTCAAATAGTTTTTTAAAATGATGCAAACCAATGGATTCTATTTCAGCATGCCAACTTTCCATGAAGAGAAAGACTCTTTCTATTAGCTTAGAATACCAATCGATGATGTGATTGGCCACAGCCGAACTCTGAGACACAGCGAGTAGATGGAAATGGAGCCATCTTACAATGAGCATTAGTAAGGACTAATTACATTTACATAATTTTGCAAGGAGGAAAAAGCCTTTTCATTGAACATTCAAGACTTCTATGCAGCCCTTGATGAAGCACACATGATCACGAATGGCTTCACGCAGTACAGTTTATTTAGCCACAGGCAACACTTTGGGTCATATGATTTTAAAGGAACTAAAAAAAAAAAGAAGAAAAAAAAAAGCTAACTAATTCAAGAGTGCATTTTCTGATGGTGTCTTCTGAGGTGGTAGTTTCTTGAAAAGCTCCTCGGACACTGGGTACACTTGAACTTCCTCTGCCCAAGGTGCAGCATTTGATGAGCTTTGAGACTCTGCAGGCGGCTGAAGCTCTTAAAACAGTTCGGGCAATTGTGGGGCTTCACCCCCGTGTGCTTCCTCTCGTGGCGCTTCAGGTCTCCCGACTGGCGGAAGCTCTCGCCGCAGTGGGTGCACAGGTAGGGCTTCTCTCCCGTGTGCGTCCTGATGTGCACGTTGAGCTGGCCCACGTAGGAGAAGCCTTTGGCACAGTGGGGGCACTTGTACGGCTTCTCCCCGGTGTGGATCCGTTGGTGCTGTTTGAGACCATAGTGGTTGGAGAAGCCCTTGCCGCAATCCGTGCACAAGAACACCACCCTCATCTCCTGGAAACAGGCGTGGGCTTTGAAGTGTTTGGTGCTCACGTAGGTCTTCCCGCAGTGAGGGCAGACGTTAGGCTTCTCCCCCTCCTCCACCTCCGCGCCTGGGTCGTCATAGCACGAGATGTACTCCACGGGGTGGTGTCTCCTGATGTGCTTGCGGAGGTAGCTCTTCAGCGTGAAGGAGAACTCGCAGAAGTTGCAGGGGAAGAGCTCGGAGTAGTAGTGATGCTTCTCGCAGTTCTTCTGGTGCAGCTTCAGCTTGCTGAGCTTTTTGAACTCCTTTTGGCACTGATCGCAGGTAAAAGACTTTCCGCCTTCTGCGTGCACCGTTCTCTCATGCCTCTTCAGGAAACCGGATTTTTTAAACACCATGCCGCACTGAATGCAGGTGTGCGACGTGGCGGTGCACTTGTGCGCTTTGAGCTCCCCTGGGCTTTCATACGTGCCTTTGCACTGAACGCAGATGTACCACTTGCGGGGCTTCCCTTCTCCGTTTTTCTCAGTGGATTCCTCCTCTTCATCCTCCTCCTCCTCCTCCTCCGGTTCATCGCCTTCCTCCTCCGGTTCGTCGCCGCCCTCCTCCGCTTCACCGGCGCCCTCCTCCGCTTCACCGGCGCCCTCTTCCGCTTCACCGGCACCCTCTTCCGCTTCAACGGCGCCCTCCTCCGCTTCACCGCCGCCCTCCTCCATTTCACCAGCGCCCTCCTCCGCTTCACCAGCGCCCTCCTCCGCTTCACCAGCGCCCTCCTCCGTTTGAGGGTCAGTGACAGCAGTCTTCTTGCCGCCCTTACGTTTCGGAGCTACCGGCTTGGTTGTGGATGCCTCCGGTTCACCGCCGCCCTCCTCCGCTTGAGGGTCAGTGGCGTCCGTCTTCTTGCCGCCCTTACGTTTCGGAGCTATTAGCTTGGTTATGGCGGCGGCCTTACTCTTGGCGCCCTTGCGTTTTTTGGCTCCGAGCCTCTGTGGTCTCTTTTTGGTCGGGCTTTTGGCGGATTTGGTGGCTTTAGCCACGGAAGGCTCTACGACGAAGTCTGGATCGTCACCTTGATCGTTGTCGGGTGCAGCATTTACAGCTGGATCTTCCCTTGGAAGGTGAAGGAGCCTGGTGTGCTGCTTAAGAGCGTCCGCTGTAGAAAACGTCAGAGAACAGTTGGCGCACCAATGGCCCGTTTTCTTCAATGCCCTCTTGACTTTATGCTGCTTCAGGTGTCTGGCCAGGTCGTGGTGCTGTCCGAAGCTCTTGCGACACACAGTGCAGACGTAGGGCCGTATGTTGTTGTGCACCGTCAGCTTGTGCTTCTTCAGATAGCCCAGGTTTGTGAAGCTCTTCCCACACTCTGTACACGTGTTGCCTCCCTCGGCAGACTTTTCTCGTCTTGCCTTGGCTCGTTTCTCCTTGACCGTTTCCATTTCAGGGAAATACTCAACGTCATCATTCATCTCCATTTCATCATCTCCTTCCATTCCCTCTGGCTCTTCAGTGTCATCATGTTGCTCCATGTCACCGGTCACAACCGTTTTACTTATCTCTATGGAGTCGATCTGACCGGTATCCGCCAAGGCCTCTCTGATCAGAGTGCCAGCCTTTCTGTGAACCAGCTGGTGTCTGAGCAAGCCGGACGCCTGGCTGAAACTCCGCCTGCACAGAGGGCAGCAGAAGGGTCTCTTGTTGGCGTGGACGCAACGCTGGTGCCTTGCGAGGTGGTGGTCGAGTTTGAACGTCTTGCCGCAATCGGCGCATAGCTTGGCCTTGGTGGGGTCGGGGTCTTGGTCCACGGCTAGTACCACCACGGAGGATGTGGTGGGAGTCTCTTTCTCCTTCTTCGGTACTGTGTGAAATTCCTCCGTGTGGCGCTGTAGGTAGGTCTCCGTGGTGAAGGGGAGCTGACACAGATGACAGGAGAAGTTCTGGGCCGCCATCGATGTGCTGGTGGTCTCTAAACATGTGAAAGCAAATGAAACGGAAATGTCACACTGAACGGCTTTCAACCTGGTGTCCCCATTTTGTGCACATTGTAGTTGAAATTTTCAAAAACAGATCTAGAAGCTTCTTTGAGCTTGTATATGGTCTATATATCCTATACTTCCTATACTTATGCCACTACTGTGATGCCTATGATGGCACCTGTACAGTAACCTTTTCTGAACGTATTACTATACTTTTAGATATTGTTGTCTACATAATTTGTAGCATGTACATAAACCAGCACAAACACTGCAGAAAGACATTTGAAACTAAATTAAATACAATTTAAAGAGGTCATGCTGGCAAGTCAATGCCACCAAAGCATTAGCCTCCATGCTGAAACTGAAAACCATCAATAAATGATAAATAGCAACAGGATACCCGATGCACTATCAATTATTTTATTAGCCATTATTCCTATAGGTCTATATCTTTTTAGAATAATCAAGAAACTTTTTTTTTTATAAAAGTATTTATTTTTTTGTTTTATATATCATATATATATCAGAATCGAGTAACCCCTTAAGTGTCATTTTATACTTTGTCGCACAAGGTTGTCATGCAAAATTATTATTTTTACTATATTAAATTATAGTCAATACGTTTTTGTAATCGATTAAATTGTTTAGTATAGGATTATAAGTGTACCTGTAGCGGTTGGCGTCTGCTTCATGAACCAGATCTGGTTCCAGGCGGGGCTGAGGTGGCTGAGCAGAGTGTCACTGGGCCACACCAGCAGCTCGTCTCCCTGCTGGACGGGGCGGCAGCAGTGGAACATCACACTGTCCTTGTACTGCACCACCAGCAGGTTCTTCTCCTGCTCGTTGCGAGCACAGTTCACATACCTGTGAGAAGAAAAACAATAACAATCATGGAATAGAGCAAAAATCACATCTCGTGACTGAAAATGTGACAATGTTTAGGTTTCATCATTCTAACCTATGTTGCTGCTGTTCTACATAAGGCCGACCAGTTGAAGCAATCTCAGATATACGCTTTGCCTTTGCTAGTTTGATCATTTCAAATATTCTTTATTCTTAAAATAATAATGATAATGATAATACTACGCGACATGCTTTCAAGGACATGCTGGCTTGTATGGAATTCAAATGTCTGAAAGCAGTCATGGTGACTGAGAACTCCAATCCATGCAATAATAATAAACACAGTGATTCTAAAGCCCTAACCCAGAACAAACAATTTTAGAATTCTGTACAACATCTCTTATGGAGGTCCACAATGAAAAGTGTGAGAATCAGTGATGTAGAGCTTCAATTACAAGTAAAATGCACTTTCATAGTTAAATGCATCCTGTGTATGAGAGAGAGGAGCCCCCTGGTGGCTCAGCCAGTTAGTGCACTGACCATACTCTCATAGTGAGTTGCCAGGACACTGTACTGGTTTGAATCTAGCTCCTGTCATGTGTTCCGTTTCTCTGCCATCTCTCCTCGCTAAATAAAGCATAAAAATGCAGCACACACACTACAATATAAATAATAATAAAATGACAATCCTCTGTAGTAGACTGCGACATAAACAGAGTAGCTTTCATGAATCCATAATGCTGATCCTGGAAACTGTTATACTCCAGTCCATGTGAACAATTGATAATCCACACAAGCAGACAAACAAACTATTTACCTCATCCAGTTGGAATGCATTTCACTGGCACCATCAATGTACTCCCACTTGTCTTTACCTTTGCAAATCTACAGAAAACACAACAAATGAACAAAATATTCAAGATTAGGGCGTATACACATTCATATGACTAGTAGAACATGTATGATTATACTAGTTGGACCTATGCGCCAAGTTTGAAGATTAAGGGGCCATATTTTACTTTACATACAACTATAATAAAAGGTATATGATAATAATAGAAATGTGTGGCCTCACCTCCCAGGAGTATTCACTTCCCATCGCATCCGCCCTCGTGGTCACTTCGCCCTCATATGGTCCAAAATGCATCCCTGGGGACACGGTGGGTCCCTGGTTCACGACGCCCAGCCCTGCGTTGGGAATGCTGGACCGAGCTATCATCAGTCCATGGGGCAGGGAGAGGAGCGCCCTCTGGGGGCCACCCATGATAGTGGGGGAGTCCAGAATGAAGGACGGGCCGTTGATAGCATTAGGATCAGTCAGGTGTTGGAACATGGAGCGGCATTCGTTGCAATCTGTTAAAGACAGTGGTAGGAGAAGCACTCAGAGTTTTGGACTTAAGAACAATACCACAATGTAGAAATAGTCTGTTACTCTGCTAGAGTAGAAGTCCTGTATTCAAAATGTTACTTGAGAACAAAGTTTTGGCATCAAAATATACTAACAGTACCAAACATAAAGGTACTTGAAATCTAAAACACACACACACACACACACACACACACACACACACACACACACACACACACACACACACAGCTTTTAAAAAAGCAAATACAAAATAAAACAAAAAGCACTGTCAGCTGCTGTGATAAGAATAATTAATAAATAAATAAATGTCTTGCTTACAGAAGCCATCATCAAAGAAACCTTCTCCTTCATGAACCATGGTGTCCAGTAACTTCTGAATGGGAGTGTCCGTAGGTTCCATAACTGTATGCACAAAGATCAATACAGAAAGCAATGTTATGATACAATAAACCCGACATCATGGTTAATGTAATATAAGTAAAAAGCTAAGAAACAAATTGACATTTACAGGTCTGTAACTCCAAGAGTGTACAAATGGAACCTAGTATACTCTTGGAGTTGGGTCTGAGATAAACATTTATCAAATGAGGGTTTGTGGCCTAATGCATATAAACATGGGGGTGCTTGATATTTAACAGGTTGAGAACCACTGGTTTAGATTAGATCTTAGATTAGATCTTAGATCTTTAGAACTCTTTAAACCACTGTTTGCAAGATCAACATTTCGATCACCTATGCATAAAGTTCCATACTGTATGTCATCATAATGATCTTTCTATAAACTGCGTGTGGATTCTATTAGCTGTGTGACAATTAATCAAACTATTCTGTTAGATCTGTCATGAGATAATCTATTTTTAATGCAAAACGTAGCAGATCTACATGCAAGCTGCCAACGTGATGCGTTTGTGAGATATTTTTTTCAGTTTTTACAAGACACTGCCGCATAAAATAGGGATCAGACTAATAGATTTAGTTTACAATTTAGGCATTATCCAAGAGTGACTTACAATAGAAAGGTGAATAATAACATATATAGAATGCAGATAATAGTAGTAGGATACCACAAACCAGCTCTGACAGTGTGATAAAACACGGTTCCGGAAACAGTACCAATGTGATTGGACCGATTCCGGTTCCTCAATGTTGGACCCGGTTCCAGCCGGGTCTCAAACCCAATATTATTAGAACATGTGTTCTTCTTACCTGTAGAGGTGTGGCATTCTTCTGATGCAATCACCTCCTCGGTGGCGTCCACCCACACCTCCACATTGCCTCTAGCTGACATCTATGAAGAACAAAAATCATCATAATCATCATCACGTGTTTCAATGTACATTCAGATTGAAACTATAGGATATACCAGGTAAACAATATATATATATACACCAGGTTGACCACAACACTGTGGCCAAGAAAACAAAACTAAGTAACAAAAACAAGAGAGTGAGTGACCAAGATAAGTCTGTATGGTACTTATATCTTGGTCAATCGCTAGCATCATCATAACACTGTCTCTAACGAGCGAGTTAACAATACAACAGGAGATTCTATGAGCAATCAATGAATTAAAGCACTGTCTGGTTCTCAACGCCAGGCCCGGGGACCATCAGTGGTCCAAAATCGACCTAGTGCCATGGGTTTGTGCACTCTCGGAGTTAAATAAGCACAAGCAAACACTGAGGATTTTACATTGCAGCTTGGTTCCAGTTTAGTTTTTAGTTCCAGTTTGCAGATTGTACAGAGGTACGGTTTTACAGGGGCGGATTAACCCATCGTGATGTCCGGTGCTACGACCCGTTTCGGTGCACCGCAGCGCGGAAAAGTGGCGCGTCTCATCGTTTTAGCGCTCCTTCAGCGGCCATTCAAAATTTCGGCGCTCTTGCGGCGATAGTTAAATCTTCATCCCGCCCCCCTCCCAAGGTTGATGCCCTTTGCTGCAGCACCGACCTAAAGACCTGGCATTAAGCCCCCACTGACGGTTTACAATGATATGATTGTTAAGTTAAGACGATATCATACATAACACAAAAAGCCCTAGGGGCTCGTTTCCATTGTGGTCCTATGCATTTAATCCAATTCATTAAGAAGTTTAGTGGTGATTCTCGGATGTTTTCATTTCAAGGACTCAAGGACCCCCAGTTTGGTATGCATTAGGGCCACTTTTTAAAAATAACATCTCTGGGAACCCGATATAACAAAATCATGAAAATAGCGTAATATCCAAATTTGTATTTACGTTTGTACGAATAAACTCTTGAGTTTACAAATGGAACCAAATGGACCCGTAAGCGTCCATTTGGTTCCATTCGTACATTCTACAGAACCGGGGGTTCATTTGGTGGTCCCTGGACCCCTCATTGAGAAGCAGTGTATTAAAATATCATCTTCATGATCACATTATTAGTAGTTTACATGACTCTGAATCATAGCCGTCAGTTGCTAACAGCTAACATGCTAACGTCACCAAGTTAGCTAAACCACAAGCTAAGCTACAAGCTAACTTTAGCGTCAAAACGTTGTTCAATAAAAACAGTTGAAACATATAAAAATCTAAAAACATCACCATGTTCATCATCACATTAAATTCTAATCTATCGATCTTGTTTACATTCATAGCCGGTGTTGCCATATTTTGAGAGAGAAACAAGCAAATAGGTCTAGGAAAAAACGCGCAAAAGATTATATAGGCCACATGAGCGCTCTAAACCTATCTGCTTTTTTCAAATGGCCGATGCACGGCCATTTGAAAAAGGCAGATCTACAAGCTCATAGATCTGCTTTTTTTTCTCCAAAAACCTCTTGCAATAAAATAAGTAACATTTGGAATATTTTTTGGGAAACATTCAAACACACATTCTCTCCTGTGGAACAAAACATTTGTGAAAATATTAGAGAAACACTGGTTTAAATAATAATTAAAACATTGGAAACAAGCCCAAAATAAAAAAAGGCCCACAAAACAAGACCAGATAAGCAACAACTACACGTTGGAAAGTAGAAACGCAACCCAGTGAACCCACCACTACCAATGTTTACAAGCAACTTCACAGAAAAAGAAGCCCAAAGTCACTTATAATAAAGCCAACATGGCAACGCTGATCACAGCCGTCTTGCTAACATGCTAACGTCACCAAGTTAGCTAAACCACAAGCTAAGCTAAGAAGCTAACTTCAGCCTCAACATAAAAACCTCGTTCAACAAAAATTGCCGATTAATATTTACCTCGACGGTTTAACGTCCACCTTCTGTCACCATATGTCGTCCAAAGGGTCAGGGAGAAAGTATATAAATGTTGAAATTAGTGATAAATGTGACGCGCTTGCTTTGGCCGCCTTTTTAAAGCTCCTTCTTCACAACCAGCCCGGTTAAACCCGCCCCAACCCGCTCCGGAAGTAAAACTTAAAGCTTCTTCATAAACTAGCCGCCCATGGTTCAGTTATATCAGTGGTTCTCAAACTTTTTCATGTCAAGGACCCCCAAATTGACACTTATTAGCCCACGGACCCCCATTTGAAAATATTTATCAGGGACCCCCATAAGAGAAGATTATTTTTTACGGCTCTAGCAGTGATTTTCAATCATTTTAATTTCAAGGACCCCCAGTTTGACATGTATTAGGGCTACGGACCCCCATTTAATGGCATTTGTATCTATGGGACCCCAATTCATATAGTAAAATCAATGTTCATTTAACTCTGAGAGTGTACACATGGAACCAAATGGACCCGTTAGGGAGAGTGTGTACACTCTCAGAGTTACAGACCCATAAGGGTCCATTTGGTTCCTATCCATCATTTAGCTGGGGACCCCCTCAAGAACCCCCGGGGGTCTATATTTACAACTCGTATCTCTACATTAACGTTCATATTTCAAATATAAAGTGCTGACCCTACGGCCATGGATGTTACAAGTTAATACGCTTGGGTCTAAGTTCCTGTATTTTCGGGTTTGTTAAATAAAAAGCATTTTAATCCGATTGGTGGCCATTTCTTCTGTATGCTTTTAACTACGCGACCCTAAGCTGTGTTCCGTGAGCAGAAATAACGGAGCAGAAATAAGACTTCCGGTTGACGATCTCTTCAGAATAAGAGTACCCTCTAGAGTAAAAAGGAACCATTGAAAACCATTGAAAAACTGTTCATTTGCGCATTAAAACTATAAATTAAGCATTTAAATGAAGCTATACAACACATATTATGTTTCTGTGTAACAAAAACGTTTTTTAAAAGATAAAACATTTATCTAAATGGATAAATGCTGTTCAAAGGAGTGCATAGCCTATACCAATTGGACACTGGACCGGAGACGGACACGTGTGCCAACACTTGTGACATACTCACGCGTTCGGGGAGACTCCCTCTACAACGCCACACTCTCCGCTAAGCGGCACAGGTGTAAAAAAAAGTGTGGCGGACCGTCCAGTGAGGTCAGAGGTCAGAAAAGTGCCGTTTACAGTGCATAGCCTACACCAATTGGACACTGGACCGGAGACGGACACGTGTGCCAACACTTGTGACATACTCACGCATTCGGGGAGACCCCCTCTACAACGCCACATTCTCCGCTAAGCGGCACAGGCGTAAAAAAAAGTGTGGCGGACCGTCCAGTGAGGTCAGGGGTCAGAAAACAGCCATTTTCAGTGCATAGACTCCACAAATTGGACGCTGGACATGAGACAGCTATTTGCCGTGGCACTTACTGTTACTTACTTACAATTATAACAATCTGTTCTTGCTTACAATTGACCGCTGATCATTCAGGCTACAGTCACAATTTAACACAAAACAATTTAGATTAATATCACAGACTGAGGTTACCTGTTGTTGTCACGTCACTGTGACGCAGTGTTAATTTTGACAGCAAATCTTTATTTAGTTTTAGTCATAGTCTTTTGAATAACATTTAATTTAGTTTTAGTCATATTTTATTCACCTGAAATGTTTGTTTTAGTGTAGTTTTAGTCGACTAAATATAATACAATTCTAGTCGACTAAATCTACAGTTGATTTTGTCGTCAAAAATGTATTTTGGCAGGCCTTGATGGCGTCGTAATGCTACATTTTACACTTGGTTGCATGCTGAAATTAGTCAATCTACTGCTGTGACTTCACGTATCAAATTAAATAAAATACCTTTTAAAAAGTTCTATTGATGTCACCTCCTTATGACTCCATAATAAATCAAACCTACTCATTGGCTTTTTGGAAGAGGATGCAAGTCCCAGGAAGTGCCACAGAATCTCATCAGGAAGTTTTAAAGCATCTTCTGTGTATACAGTACTGTTGCGTTGACCAGTTATTGATAGATATGTGTGGATACTCCGACAAAACAGACATGGCTATGGACAAGCATTGCTTCTACTTCAGTTTCCCAGTTTGCCATCAGTATAACATTTCAATACCATTAATAAAGGCACACACCAACATCTCGTTCTGTGTCTCTCTCCGTTCCTGAGATATGACTGATGTAACATTGACTGTGACCATGATTGTGACCTTGAGCCATTTTTATAGGGCAGCCTAGAGATAATTTCTACCAAGTTCCATGAACATCTGCAACTCTCTTCTACACTATTATTTTGTGTTATTGTGCTTGCCATAATTAGAAACAATTGCTGGCTGTATAGGCTATTAAACGCTGACTCAAGTAACAGTCTTGCTCACTCAGAGTCAAAGTCAAATGACGGTGATAGGTATTACTATATAAACTAATGCGAGAACTGCAGTATATTTAAGACAACCCCAATTTGACTCCAGTAAACAACACTGTCATTTAACATTAAAGGGATAGTTCACCCCCAAAATGACTTTTTTTCTATTGATTATACACCCCATGGTGACTTGAATTCATGGAGATTTTTTTTGTTTTTGTCGCATTCCTAAGCCAATACTATGATGACCGGCGGCAGCTAATGGCGTCTCCTACCATTAGCATCTTTACGCCGGTTATCAAATTATTGGCTTAGGAATGCAACAAAAACAAAAAAATCTACATGAATTCAAGGTTTTATGGGGTGTGTGTAATTGATAGAAAATAAGTCATTTTTTGGGTGAACTATCCCTTTACAATAGTGTATACGTTTTGTAAGTGACTATAGCAGAACCCTACCATTTTTAACATTCACAATTATAAAGAATATAAATAATGAATGAAAATAAACTTTTTAAGTGAATACTTTTAGTGTCATGTCTATTACATGTGTACCAGCTTAATATCAATCAGGTAATGGATGTGGAGCCATTTCAAAATGTGTGACATTTTCAAAGAGAACTCTGGAACTAATCTGAACAAGAATCAAGAGGGATTTATTTGTCACTTACTCAATACAGGTACAAGCAGTGAAATGTTGGGACCTGTTTCTACAGAGACTGTGCTAACACAACCAATGTCTTTTTTTAAATTATAGATAACAGAAATAAAATTAAAGTACAGATGGAATGGCATGTATGATAAACCTCTTAAAACATCTATGATAATCTGTAGCAGCAGTGCCAAATGTGCAAAAATAGAAGACAGCAACGCGTTGCAGGCTTGCAGGCTTATGCAAAGGCTAAAATGTAATTAGATACCATGTTATGTAGACAGATGCCAGGCCATTGTTGACCTGGCATCCTATAGTTTGAATAGTTTCAATGTAGAGATTATAGATTTTTTGGGGGGATAGGGAGCTGTTAGACTGATGATTCTTGGTTTACATATGATCCTCCTAGATAACTAAAGAGCGTCTGCTAAATGCCTAAATTGTAAATCGCATTGTGAGCTTGTATATCGCCTATTTTAACTATTTTAAAATAGTCCCAGTCCCACACGTACAGTCCCAGTCGGCAAAGTGTCACCTGGTACTACCAGGTGACCAATTGACACATATTTGCACAATGTGCACTGACAAGTGATTCTGAAGTATATCTGCATGCAAATCGTCTATTTTCACTATTTCAAAAATGTTTTAGAGGGGGTCTGAAAATGGCTGTTTTCTGACCCCTGACCTCACTGGACGGCCCGCCACTTTTCCAAATACACCTGTCTGGCTTAGCGGAGAGTGTGGCGCTGTAGAGGGGGTCTCCCTGAACGCGTGCGTATGTCACACGTGCCCCCACAAATAGCTGCGTGTGTCACTTTCCTTTGTTTTTACAAATTATCTCTCAAATGTTCACCAACATTCTGTACTGGTGTACTGTATCCATTTTCTATCAAGTTTAGGGGCGCTCAGTTATGGAGAAGTACACACACACACACACACACACACACACACACACACACACACACACACACACACACACACACACACACACACACACACACACACACACACACACACACACACACACACACACACACACACACACACAAATATCTACTAATATTTCTGTGCTCTATCTTTTTTTATGCTGTATTTCCATGTTGTATATATGTTGTTAAATAATATACATTTTTAATGATTTTTTTCTGATTACATTTGTATTGTATTTTAGTTTTTAAATACGTGAGATCAACTTTATAAACCCCAAATCCTTCTTTTTTTTTTTATCTCACCTGCACTATCTACTATTATTATTTGTAGCATATTTTGTGGTCTATTTTATCATTGTTTATTTGCTTCTGCAATAAACAATATTATATCATCATCATTTTCCAAGAGTGACCTGGCCTAGAGTCAGCATTATTACAACAATGGACAAACAATACAAAAACAATACATATATGTAACACACACAAATCAATATCCAGTTAAAGTGCAAAACAGTGCTAAGTGCACATTTAATGGGGGTCAATAGCCAATTTCAAACTGGAACAACATGGCACTTAGAAGTGATCTAGTATAAGCCATTTAAAAAGACATACTGTACATCATAAATGTATTTTTTAAATACAATTGTGTCTTTATTTTTTAAACTTGCCACTTAGAAGTGTTTTAGTATGAGCCCTTTAAAAGGCATACATCATAAATGTATTTTTAAAATAGATTTGTGTCTTTTAAAAAACATAAAAATTTACGATCTTATTTTGAAGGCAACCGGAAACCTTATTTCTGCTAGCTCGAAAACCGGAAGTCCAATTTCTGCTCACGGAACGGAGCTGCGACCCTATCGGTTGGGAGGTGTACTGCACTCTGATACATTATAACTCCATGAAAAATTGGCCGCCGATCGGATTATGCATGCTTTTTATTGAACAATACGGTAGATAAAGGTACTTAGACCTATGCATTTTAACTTCTTACATCCATGGCCGTGATGTTAGTACTTTATATTTGACATTTTAACGTTTATGTAGATGTACGAGTTGTAAATGTAGAAATAAAATAAAAAACAGGAACAAGTAGCTCCAGGGCTACTTCATAACCAGCCGTTCGTAACCCCGGAAGTAAACCATAGGGCTTTATATAATGCGTACCAGTAAAATAGTAAATAATAACAATTGCAATACATAACAGAAACACAAGTAATAACATTTATAAATCATTCTTATCAAAAAATCACTAAAATACGCAATTCATAAAACGAATTCATAAATAAAATAAAATAAATAACAAAAAGCGCGTGCGGTAAATAAATAAATGAAAGTATATCACGTCACACAAGACACCCATTTAAAGTTATATGCATTCGAACAGCTATGTTTGTTTTATGCAGCTTTATCAAAACTAACATGCTTTATAACTTCCACTCAGTTTCATCATATGAAGGTATAAATATGAAATAGATTTCATTCGTTAATGTGGGCGCCGCTGGTGTAGTGGTATCATGCAAGATTCCCATTCTTGCGACCCGGGTTCGATTCCCGGGCGGCGCACTGATTTTTCTTCCAATTACATTTTGCTCTGTTTGCGGCATTCAGTGGTGTAGAGAAGTACTCAGATATCGTACTTAAGTAAAAGTAGCAATATAAACATACTCTGTTACAAGTAAAAGGCCTGTATTCAAAAATATTACTTGAGTAAAAGTACAAGTATTGGCATCAAATTAAATATACTTAGAGTACTGATACCAAAAGTAAAAGTATAAAATGGTTGAAAATAGCAGACCTACAAGCTGATTTCTGTTTGAACCAACTGATGTAATGTATGGTAAGTTTTGCATGCACAGGATGCAGATAAGACATTACGTTGTGCGTAACCCGAGAGAGAAGCGATAAGAGAGTATCACATGGCTCATTAACAGTCCGTTAGTTATCAGTGGTGTAAAGTAACTAAGTACATTTACTCAAGTACTCTACTTAGTACAATTTTGAGGTACTTTTACTTTACTGGAGTAATTCCAATTTTCAATACTTGTACTGTTCTACTCCACTACATGATCTGATCTCAGAGGCAAATATTGTACTTTTCATTACAATTATTTGAAAACTTTAGTTACTAGTTACTTTGTTGATTTTGATTATTATTACATCACATACATTAACCACTTCAGCCATTCAGCTATTTGAAAATAGCAGATCTACAAGCTCACAACGTGTCGCACCATGGCACATTGTGAGCTTGTAGATCTGCTATTTTCAAAATAATTGAATATATTTTAAACATTTGCAAACTTGTGAAATGGGACATTCTGCATAACGAGTTTGACTTTTACTTGTAACAGAGTATTTCTACAGCATTTCAGGCAGTAGCCTAATGTCAATACTTTTTCCACCACTGATCACATGTCTCATTAACAGTCAGTTAGTCTGAGTGACAAAGTGTGTCCAGACACTGAAGGTTGGAAGGGAACCAGTGTTGCCAGCATAGACTGTATGTGGTTGCCAGCCAGGTTTAGCGAGAAATAAGCAACCAAGTCTATGCAAACTTGATTGATTGATTGAATACTTTATTAACAGTTTTCAAAGACAAGCACAGGGAAGTACAGTTCAATACAAGGTATTTTAAGAGGATTGTAAACCCAAGAAAGCACTATGGCTTGTTTCCATTGGAGTCCTTTGTACACAATTAATTCATTGAAAAAAAAAAATCAAAGCCCAAAAGAAGCCACTCTGCATAATGAGTTCCACCTGTGGAGAAAGGCAAACAAATGTTGAGTGTTATCACGATGGAGAGTGCAATATATTTAAGAGCAAGTGCAATACCGAGTGCAATATGTGTTATATTTGTAAAGTTAAGGTGATAATTGAATGCTAAACATGTTGTTCTGTCTCCAGTATGATTGGGCTGGACCATATCAGGATAGCAGAGGGGGGTAATGATGTGTTTTTGTCATTTATAATTATGTTGTAGTGTGACGACTGACGAAGGAATCATTAGATAACTTATGTAGTTCATGGAGACCTTTTTTAAAAATATATTTGTGGGGGTTGGTATGTATTGCATATGTTTAGTTAGGTAATTATTATGTTTTAGAACACCCCTGTCAATAGTGCAGTCTAGCTGCTCACCTGGGTATAAAATGCCAGCCAGTCACTTGGAGAGAGGTCTGAGGGTTTTGAGCTGTATAATTAGGTGAAAAGCCCATGTGTAATATGTTGGTAGATAAATACGGCACTTGGTTATGCCATACAAGTGCCTCTGTGCTGTTTCCAGCCGCTAAGATGGTCCTTCTCACAAGGACATAGGACAAAAGACATCAATTTATCCTTCAACTTCTTGTTGATGCCCCAAAATGACTGGATATACACGTTTTGTAGCAATTGTATAAATATTAGACCTTAATTTTCAAATGTTTAAGCATGTTCTAATCATGTATACTTTACTTTACTTAAAAACATTTTCCAAATATTTATTTTTTTACTACATATATTTACAAGCAACTTTTCAGAAAAACAAGCCCAAAGTCGCTTATAACACGCAGACATGGCAACCCTGAAGTGAACCTCGGCTCGGAGGAACAGTGTCAGGCAGCTTGTGTTCAGTTACACATGGCAACAACCACCTGGCCAACAGCCAGCCAACACCCACATGAGGCCAAACAAACACCAAACTGCACCGACATGAAGCTCTTTGAATGCAGAAAAGACAGTCATTCTGCCCACAATGAGGCCTACTACTACTCCTGTAAGAAGAAGAAAACAGAAGACTGCAGCAGCTCCTGTGGAACTTCATGTCCTTCTTGTGCGTTTCCCGCCCAGCTGTGGGTGTCGTCCATCCAGTGGATGAGGAGAGCAGGAGATGCCTCTAAGACCAGGGTCCTCTCTGGTCTCCTCCTGAGATGCAGAAGTGTCTCTGTGCTGCAGAGGATACACAATGTGCTGCAGGTCACCTCTGGGAAAGACTTCACTTACACCAGGCAAGTTTTGTATTTTCTTTGTTTACTTTCAGCTTAGTTTGAATTAGTTTTAGATTCAGTTTTTTGTATTGTAACAATGACAACAGACCTATGGGGTAGTCAGTGTGGTGAGATTTACAAAGCTCAGAAATATAGAGAAAATGGCAGATCTACAAGCTCTCAAGCATAGCTATGTGAAGCGTTGTGAGTTTGTAGATCGGCTTCACTATTTTTGAAGATTTGACAATTCCTGGCAATAGGCTTAAAACTGGCACAGCCAAATTATGTATGAAATATTCTGTGATTTTAGTTAGTTTTAGTTAGTTTTGTAAACACAAAGTTTCAGTTATTGATTTATTTGTGTACACACTTTATTTTTATTTCAGTTAGAAGAGCACTTCACCTATTTTCAACCTTCATACAATTACAACTGGTCCTCTAATGCTCATTTCTGTCTACTCATCATGTGTCTCAGAGGAAGGCTGTGCCTACCAGTACCAGTGACATCACTGATAGGCAGATTTTGTCATTTCAAACAAGATTTCAAACTTCTATTTATTATTTTATTTATATTATTAATGAAGAACAATGGCTTCTATGTCAGCATGCTAACTTTCCAAGAAAATAAAGGCTATAGTTTCTATTTTTGAAATCCCCATCGATGATGTCATTGGTAGTAGGCAGTTCTCAACTCACTGGTGTCTAACTTTGTGAATCACGTGCGAGAGAAATAAGCAACCAGGTATATGAAAATAAGCCCAAAAGAAGCAACTACTAGGCCACATGAGCACTTTAAACCTATACATACATACATTGGCTATTTGAAAATAGCAGATTTACAAGATCTACAAGCTCATGACACGTCATGAGCTTGTTATTTTCAAAAAAAATCTTGAAATAATGTGACAGATGTGGAATGTTTTATTTTTTTGTTATTTTCTCTAATAACCCTTATACCAGGTCAAAGAAGCCAAGTTCACCTGACGACGCTGTCACTAGATGCAGCTCCTCGGACAGAGCAGCACCTCACACAGAGCCGCTGGGAATGGAAGCGCTTCACATGTGGGACTGGTTCAGGAGCTGCTCATCACCAGACTGGATCAGAGCCACCTACCTGCTGCATGTGCTGCAACTGTGTGACCCTGAGCTGTTACGCATGCTGGGAAATCTGACCTCTGTGCTTCTGGCCAGAGAGAAACGTGCACTAATGCAATGTAAGGGTAATGTAAAAATCCCACGCACGCACGCACACACGCACGCACGCACACACCCACACACGCACACACGCACGCACACCATTGTAAATTGATGTTGACTTTAATCTTTCAAAAGTAAAGTAGATCACTAATTCTAAGCTGTTAAAAGCTGAAAAGAACTGTCTTGATCTTGATTTAGGTAGATTACAAATATCAATTCAGACAACTTATAGATCTGACGTGAAGTAAGCTGTAACTGCAATCATAACGTGTGTGTATATATATATATATATATATATATATATATATATATATATATATATATATATATATATATATACATCTTTTTTTAAATAATTATGATTGTTTCCACCTACTAAAGATGCGGTTACATTTGTATACACTATTGGAGTTACAACTGGATAAATTAAATTTAGAAGAACAAACATGGGAAAACTCTCATTCTACTACTCTGCCACCAAAATGTGGAATGCCCTGACAGACAACACCCATAAAGGATGTGTAACAGTGGTTTCTTTAAAAACTGGCCTGAAAAGTATTCAATCAATCAAAATCTAAACGGTGTGTGTGTAATCAGCAAACAATTCTACTGTGTATTCTCTGCCCTCTTCCTCAGCCTCTGATGAGAAAGAAGATACTTTGAACCCAGAATCCTCCCAGTCTTTCTCCCTTGATGATGATGACCATCCTCACCTTGACCTACTCAAGCGTACTAGTGCCGCCTTCCACCGCGTGGGTGAATGCAGTGGCACCGATGTTGCCAGGAGCAATGAGTCACCAGAGAAGACCAGCCGTAACTCTGAGATTTGTGAGTGCTAGTGCTGATGAAAGTTTTGAATGATTGAATACTTTATTTGCAGTTTGCAAAGAAAAAGAACAGGAAAGTACAGTTCAATACAAGGTCAGCTAAGAGGATTTAAAACCCAAGAAAGCCTATGGCTTGTTTCCATTGGGGTCCTTTGTACTCAATTCATAGAGCCATTTAATGACAGACAAATGTACACTACTATGCACAACAAGTTGCTGTCCACTGTCCTCTACCCTGAGCCATCCGACCCTTGCAAAGTGAGCACTGAGCAGGCCTTTGTGGTGTTGTGGTACCATGAGGTGCATGCATAGTCGAAGTAACCTTGAATGAGGGCTCGTGTTAGAGTCCTCAAAGTATTCTTACTGACCAGAGAGGAGATCCTATACAAAAATTGTGTTCTTTGGTTGATTTTTTAATTGAGGTTAAATTTAGACCCAAAGAGAATGGATTCCGTTTTTCCCAGGTGTTATCAGCGAGCCAGGGGCAGATTCTACCATCATTTTATTGATTCTAAAGTAATTTTAAAGACGGCATCTGAACGGACGGACGGACAAACGGATGGACATTATACATTTGCACACCAGAACCACTTGTTCTTCTGTTTATTAATTAAACATCCGTTATGCTCTTTCCCAGCTAGAAGGAGCGGCCGTCCCTGTGTTCCTCCTGGGCTGTTTGACGTGTTCGGAGGTGGAGGAGGTTTGTCCCAAAAGAGGAAGTGTGAGAGAGGAGGAGGACACAGTGAGACGGACTCCAGTGACTGGGAGGAACCGGCTTTCACGGTGATCCCTGGGTCCTCGGCGTCCCTGTCTGGGGTCAGACGACACTGTGACTTCCTACGCCGCCTGCCCGTTCATCTGGCCAAGAGGATATTAGGTATATCCTAGATTACTATAGCTATGCATTTGATGTATTACCGTGTGTTTTACCTTGTTTACTGTAAATCACTCTGGATTGCGTCTGCTAAATGCCTAAATTGTATTTCCTTTACGGGTATAAAGTGTTGAGCACTGACCCCCAAATCTGCACCACAGCACTACATTTAATTGGCGATGCTTTAGAATCTTAAGTAATCAGATTGGATTTCATCGCTGGCTGTTTAGATTACAGCCAGCGACGTAATCTAAAGCTGTAATCTAAAGCGTTAGCATATGATGTAATCTAGAGCTGTAATCTAAGGCGTTACTGTCCACGGTTCAGTGCTTTTTATGGCCCTGATGGCAGCATGTACCGGTACAGTGCTACGAGCATTTGTACACCACAAGGTTTTAGGTGTTGGACCTTATAAATGTTGTATTGTATCAACACACTCTACCATACAGATTGAACAAAATAACATTTTATTACACAATAGAGCTTCAACACTAATTTATTTAGCATTGTAACTGCATTTGCAGGAAGCTTGCACAAACAATTTCATCCACTCCTTTACCCTTGTGTTGAGACAATAGTTCAGTTAGAAATGGTATGCATAATGTCTTGATATACAAACATACATTTGCAGTGTGTTGTCAGTGTGTGTCTTACATCAAATGCTAATAAGAAATGCAAAAATATTAATAAGAAATAACTTGATTTGATGGACATGAATTTAAATTCCATTTAATTCCCAGCAGTATTTTCCTGTCACTACCTCATTGCACACTGTGTGACTCAAGCAACGGTGCAGAAAACCCGAGTGCTTCCAAGAAAAATGGAAAGCCAGTTTGTTTGTTTTGCTGCTATTATTTTTTAAGTCATTACATCAGCTCAGCGGCTAGTACTTCCAATTTGACAGGCTTCCCATGAGTAATGCGGCTTTTATAGTGCAGGTGGAAGTCACTGAGGAAAAGACAGTGGAGCCATTATTGTGGAGTGGTGTGTTGCTAGGCAGAGTTTTGTTGGCTTGTATATCCAGGGGTAGGTAACCCTGTTGAATGAAAGGCCCATTTAACGAGGGCATTCTTGTGTAATTGAGTTCCATCCCCATGGCTTCGTTTTGATTAGCTTTGTTGCCTAAAGTGTGTCTGAGTCAAGGACACGTCAACGGAGCTGCTTCAGACGAAACACTGAGACAAAAGAAAGTTGAACTGTCTGCTCGGGACTCCCATCTTCCTTTGGTGTGTCGCCTGAACCTAGTATGCCTAACCTTTAACCTCAGAGAAACTATGCCTAAACCTAACCTTAACACGTCCCTAACCCTAACCTCACACAAACTATGCCTAACCCTAACCTTAACCTCACATAAACTATGCCTAAACCTAACCTCAAAACCACGTCCACCTGGGCGAAACACCAGGAAAAGAGAGAGTGAGAGTCCGGTGTCTGCTCCTCAGTAGCGGACACTGGAAGCAGCACCAGTGTTGCCATGTCTGCTTATTATAAGCGACTTTGGGCTTGTTTTTCTGTAAAGTTGCTTTTAAGTATTGGTAGTTCGGGTTGTGTTTTTGTTGGGTCTTGTTTTTAAAGTGTAGCAGGGGTGGTCTGCCGGTGGAGCCAAATGGAGCGCAGCTCTATTAGCTGGGAAGTTGCAGGCACGCATCGCACAGCCATTCGCAGTTTTCGCACCTCGCTTAACAAAACCTGCCGATCGACGCTCGCAGCTTGAATGAACCGGAATGACCGACCTTGGCCGAATGCATATCAATGGCCCATTGTGTGACCTGCTTTAGGTGTCAGATGCTCTGTCTGAAGCAGTCAAAAGAGTTGGATAACATTGGCTGATGGAATTCATGAACTCATTAAATTACAGAGGTGTGGGTCGATAAATAGGCCTACATATTAAAGAGGTTATTTCAATCTGCGATTGCTCACGTGCGCGTGTACGCAGTGTTCCACTAGCTAAAAAACTGCACAGCACACCCCTGGTTATTTGTGCTGATTCTATTTTGTGCCTGTATGTATGGTATGGTACTGAGGTATTTTGTCCTCTGTCCATCAGGTCTGTTGGATAAGTCCACTCTGCGATGCTGTAGAGATGTCTCTCTCCACTGGAGGTATCTGGCAGAGGAAACCATGGAGGACATGAAGACCCAGACCCTGCTACGAAACCAAGTCATGGTCATGCAGGTACTTCACATGTTTAAAATAAACATGCTCTAAAAATGCACGCGTTGGCTGCCTGTGTTAAGCGGTCAGAAGGGTGGACCGTGAACGCTTTTTCGAGATTTTCAAGTGGGCCCTGACGCAGGAACCCTGTGTTTTATTGCTCATTCATGATGTCTGTTCTGTGTCTGGTTTGTTCCAGAGCAACTCTAACAACTGGTGGGTGAGTGACGTGTTCGCCAACATATTGGACGTTCTGGTACCCATGGAACACCATGATGACCAGGAGCAAGAGGACATCATCTCCAAGGTCCAAAAGGTCAACAGTCACATTTACAATACATAGTTTGTAGGGGTGTGCCTACAAACTAGGCACACCCATGAAACGATACGATACGATATTGGGCTCACGACATCGATACGATACGATATATGGCACTTTTTTATTATGAAAATATATGGGGAGGGGGGAAAGCAAATGCAAACACATATTTCTGTTTTGCATTATTTAGACATGCAAACTTGTAGCTTTTGAGCTACAATAGCTGTTTTGAATCCAAATAGGGCAATAGTGTGACACCTGACCCGAAAAACAACAACATGTTGTCACCCTTTTCACCTCGGGGCTGTTTGCATGCCTGATTATTATTATTGTTAAAAAAAAAGAAAAAAGAAAAAAAAATCCCAAAACGATACATATCGTCACGAAAGCGTATCGCAATATATCGCAGGACGATATATCGGCACACCGCTAATAGTTTGATTACAGTGCTTTTTTGTGCGTGACATTAACCACTTTCAACCTGACGTCCCTATTTTTGGGCATGTCATTATAGACAGAAATTCCCAAACAAATTCAAAATGAGAAGTTATTTGATAGAATGCTTTCTTGAAGCAAAGTCTACTGTAGTCCATTCATGATACGATGAAGTATATAGGACATAAGTGGCTAGCAATAATCTGAAACAGTTTTTTCTTTTTACAGGACAGGCCCTTTAAGGCTGTTTATTCTGACGTCAGAACCAAGACGGTGGAAATGGAAGAGCGAAATGTATACTGTGGCGTCTACAATGTCAGGGTACTGCTGGAGAAGTTAGTACATTTGCTTTTTTTTAATCTAAAACCATGAACTAATTATTTACAGAAAGCAGGGTTATATTAGTAAAATATCTGTTCAGATGTATTTTTAAGATAACTTGTTGCATGACTGCATTTATTTTACGGGAACAGCAATGCTTTTGTTCTACTGGCAGCATACACAAAAATATGTTCCCACAGTCATGAAATTCCTGGAAATATTTTGAAATGAGAAACTGGTTTAGAATCAATCAAATGTTTAGATTTTTTTTTGGATATACATTGTTTTTGTCTAACATTGCATGAAATATACAAATAAAAAAAAATCACAAGGGTAGCACATCCAAAAATGTCAATTAAATGGAGGACAAAGTACTCACATTTCCTTTTTGTTGGCACACCAGTAAAATGAACGCTTACGCGTTTCGGCTATGAGCCTTCCTCAGAGCATTCATTGCGTGTAAATATGTAACATGGTAAAATGCACGAGCTGCATGATTGCAGCCTAATGTATACAGGACATCACGTGACGAAAATAATAGATATACAAACTACAGCAATACTTTGCACCATGATACGCTGTTAGCTTGTAGATCTGTCCTTTTTGTCCCGTGACACCTTCGCTCGAGTCTGTCTTGGTGCATTGATTTCACACATGAAAATCATTATTGTACCATATGATTGCTATAGGCCTGGAAATGCTGGGTGAAATACCCAGGAAAAAAAGTAATGGAAAAGTTTTGAAAATTCTTTGTTAAAAATGTGTGGGAACCCTGTATCAGTCGAGCGCTTCATGAGATTACGTGCGCGTGCGTGCACACACGCACACGCACACGCACACGCACACACACACACACACACACGCACACGCACACGCACACACACACAGACTGACCCTCTTATAGACGGCTAGCCTCCTACAGAACCATGCTGTAAACTGCGTATTTTTGTCCTATTTGGAAGAATGTTTGACTTCATACTGTTATAATGTTCGACAGGGAGGACCCCTATCGGACGGTGGACTACAGAGGGGGAGCGTTGGTGGTCCTGGGGTCTAGGGACCGCCTGGTGCGCCTGCTCCACGTGACGGCCACGAAGAGAGCGCTGACGCAGATGAAGGGCCACGCCGGCAGCGTGAGAGCACTGCTGCTGTGTGAGGACCGAGACCTGGTCATCAGCGCCGGCTATGACCTCTACATCAGGTAGACATGATGAGACGTTATGGGGACAGCATATCGTTGCTGTCAGGCAGAAACCTCTCCATATTTTATTTATTTATTTTTATATTAATGCCCTACTTCGCAGTGGTGTAAAGTACATTTACTCAAGTACTGTACTTAAGTACAATTATGAGGTATTTTTTACTTTACTGGAGTATTTCCCATTTTCAGTGCTTTTACTTCTACTCCACTACATCTCAGAGGCAAATATTATACTTTTACTCCACTACCATTATTTGAAAACTTTAATTACTTTGTAGATTTTGATTATTATTACAAAACATACATTACCCACGTCAGCCCTATATACATTTCTGTAGATCTGCTATTTTCAAAAGATTCTTATACATTTTATACATATGATAACTTGTGAAACGGGCCATTCTGCATGATGAGTACTTTCTACTTTCGGTACTTTAAGTACATTTTGTATTTCTACATCGCAGTAATTATACTTTTACTTAAGTAAAACATTTGAGTACGTTTTCCACCACAGTGTGACAGCAAAAATAGCTAAATTACCATATCTACAAGCTCACAAGATCTACGAGATTGTAGATCTGCAAATGTTGCTATTTTTGAAAATGAAAGTGGTTAACTGTGTCTGTGGGTCTTATAAATATTGAACCAATGAAAAGTATTAACAAGGGGTTGTGACTAAATAATGACTACATTGTATCTATTGGATCACAGGTTCTGTTTTGTTTTTTTTCAATTTTCAATTTCCTGAAAATGAACATACAAGGTTTCCACCCGACAGATATCATAGTTTCATAGATTCATAATTTCATGTTTTTGTGATTCCTGAATGAAAAGGTGGTTAAAAAAATGCTGTTTGAACGGTTCATGCCTCAAGGCTTAAAAATGCCTCTAACAGGGAAAACAACAGTGACATCCAGTGGTTTTCACATGGATTCACTTCAATGCTTAAGAGCTGTGCACCAGTGTCACATGCTGATCTACATGCTCACAAAGCGTGTCTTTGCGACACGTTGTGAGCTTGTAGATTGGCAGATTTTTTTACACATTGTTTCAGTATGATGTCAGTATGTATAGATTATGATAACGAGTATTATTTTTTACCTGAAGGTGCTGGGATGTGCGGACGAAGGAGTGTGTGATGTTGCTGTCGGGTCACACAGGCACCATCACCTGTTTGGACCAACAAGGTGACACACTGGTCTCTGGTGCCAAGGATCGCAAGGTCAAAGGTGAGCAGCTTGATTCAGAAAAAGAGAAAAACATTTTGTTAGTGATTTGAAGATGATTGTTTTAAGATGTTTCTCCATGATGCCACCACAGTGTGGAATCTACAGACAGGGAGGTGTCATGAGGAGTTGAAGTTCAGACATGCCAGCTGCGTTCGCTGTGTGAAGATCCACACTCCAGTGGTGTACAGCAGCTGTGACAGAGGACTCATTAAGACCTGGGACCTCCACCATGGATCTCTGCTCAGGGTGAGAAACACCACAAACACAATCAGAACTTGTATCGTCACATCGTAGGTTTTACAGGTGTACAGAAGTGGGCTAAATTATTGTTCAAATCAAATCAAAGTTTATTTATAAAGCACACTTAACATGACCAAGTCAACCAAAGAGCTGTACGGGTAATAACAAAAAACAAACAATGCAATGTAAGCAGACAATAACATACAATGAGAAGGCACAGACAAACAATCATTATTATCAAAAAGGAAAGATGGGGCTGCATCAGCTATCACTGAAGGCCAGGGAAAAAAAAAAAGTCTTTAATAATGATTTAAAATGAGCTATCAACTGGGCAGCTTTGATGCACATGGGTAGGTTATTGTTGGTGCATTATTGTTGGTGCATTGTTGGTGCAAGCTCTATCATTCATTTGTTGTTTTCAGGGGGGACAGAGAGTGGGAGAGCCAGGAGAAAACATAGGAAAGAAACGGGTCAAAAGATGGGTCAAAATAAAGTCAACTATTTGATTTTCTGGCTAAAGTTTATAAAAGAGTCTTTCTCTTTCATTCACGTTTTGTCTTCTGGTATATCTTTTCGCTGTGTGTGGTGTGTTGAAATAGAGTGTGTGTGTGTGTGTGTGTGTGTGTGTGTGATAGATAGGCAACAGTGTCAATCAAATGCTTCTGTATTACTGTTGATTCTTATCTATCATTTCATAGACCCACAGCCACACCTGTAATTCATAAGATTTACTTTTTTATTATGGTGATGATTAAATGCATTTAGTCTGATGTCATGTTTTTAAAAGTATTTTCCTTATATGGACATTTAGCGTCCATATTATAGTTGGCATATTTAGCACAGTTCTTTTAGTTTTTCTTCAATGTATTACCCCAGTGGTTCTCAAAGTGTGGTCCAGGGACCTTCAGGGTTCCTTGAGGGTTTCCAAATACAGGTTTGCAATTCTCAACGTTACGGGGGTCCTTGAACATTCTAATGTATGAGGACCACTGTATTACCCTACTTTCCCATAGGTGATTGATGTCCACCAGAGGCCTGTAAAGTGCCTGTATGTGGACCAATGGCACCTTGTGTCTGGAGACAGTGACGGTCAGGTGATGACCTGGAGCACCAACTGTGACGCCAAACACTGTCTGAACACCTTCAGCCACCCAAGGTAAGAAGAATAGTACACACCACAACCCTTTGTCAAATATATTTGACACTTTTCTGTATATTTTGAAACGGATGACGTCATAAAAAGACTAAAGTTCTGACCAACTTCAGAAATAATGTGACTCCACTACCTTATACGTTAATTGCAAATCATTCTTTATCTTTATATAAACCACTTGAAGGGGGTTTAATTGATTTTCTTTTGTTAAAATAAGTGTTGAATAGCTCTATATTCCCATAGTAATTTTGCTATAGACTACTAGAGTGTTTGGCCAGTTTGTAAAGTCTCCAGCTCTTTAGTAAACAGAAATTTACATTTTCATCTAATCAGAGGATAGAACTCATACAGGATAAACAAGTGAAACATGAAGTAATGAAAGAACTAAAAAACTAGCAGGCACAATTGGAATTGGAACACTATAAAAGTGAAGCTGATGAATGGGTTCTCCTAACTTGATGAAATTGGCAACCCACCTGCAAATTTATTCTCTGTTTACTAAAGAGTTGGAGAGACAGGAAGACCCTTTTTTATAATCGAACACGTATAATGACATGTGCAAAATAGGTTTAAAGTAGTTAAAACTGCCAGACAATATCGTCGCTGCAGAAACCTCATATCTCCATATTTCAACTTTTTATGTTTTGTTGTAAATTAATGCCCTACTTCATAATACAAGAGTGTCGCACTAAGAATTGACAATAGCAGATCTACAGTGCTCACAAATAATGGTACGGTTTGGACTTCTGCCCGACAACAATGATTTGATAGCGGAATAAATGTGTTTTTCAGGGAGGTGCGCTGTGTGACGCTCTGCTTCCTGCGTGTCATCACCGGCTGCATGGATGGAAAGATCCGCATCTTCCATTTCCTCAATGGAGACTGTCTGAGAGTCCTGAAAACACCCGGTCCCATACTGTCTCTGCACTGTCACGGCTTCAAGTGAGTCCATACTGTCTCTGCACTGTCAAGGCTTCAAGTGAGTCCATACTAGGGATCATGGGACGATAATCGTTATCATTGTTATAAAATACCTGCTCACAATAATCATATCGCAGAGATTTGAAATCTATTGAAATGTTTTAATTAGCTTTTGTTGAGCTGCAAATTCTCACTCATTTCACTCTGCACAAATCAATTCGCCAAAAAATTGCAGATCTACAAGCTCACACATGTATTCTATCGCTAGTTTGACCACCTCAAATACACTTTAGTCTTAAGATAACTAATAACTGAAAATAGGCTACATACAAGCTTACAACGTGCCAGCAAAGTGTTGTAAGCTTGTTGATTTTCACTGTGTGACAAGATTTCAGAGAAGACATGATGACTTCTGTGGATGTTTCTATATCTCAATGAAGAAACATGGGTTCTTTCAATGTTACTTTATTTAGACTGGTAGCAAGTGGCTCAGCAACAGCATTCATGTCTCTACATACTATGATCTGGAAATGTTTGAATATGTGGCATATATATAGCAGGGTTTGGTAACTAGTATATGGTAGATAGTGCCATCTAGTGGTTATTATAAATCATCACAGTGACTGAGAACTTTAATTTGTGTGTGTGTGTGTGTGTGTGTGTGTGTGTGTGTGTGTGTGTGTGTGTGTGTGTGTGTGTGTGTGTGTGTGTGTGTGTGTGTGTGTGTGTGTGTGTGTGTGTGTGTGTGTGTGTGTGTGTGTGTGTGTGTGTGTGTGTCCACCTCCACTCTGTATCTCAGTGTACTGGTGAACACAACAACCAGTGTACAGCTCTACCAGTTTGCCAAGGTGCAGTGGGACTACACAGCGTCGCCGCGTGGAGGCCAGCCTGGAGGCCAGCATGGTTGCTGCACCAAGACACAGGCTGCTCTGGCTGCTGAGAAGAAGTCTGCAGCCTCTCTCAGAATGTCACCGCACCACGGCTTTGCCCGGCGGGCACAGCCGGGCTCACCACCAAACCCAAAGATTCCTGACCTCGGTGGCAAGAAGACGGAGAGGCCTCAGCCGACCCGGCGTGTTCGTTTCCTGTCTGCCCCCGGCAGTATGCGGCGGGGAGAAGAACGTGAGTGTTCTGAAATGTTTCTTCATGTTCATCGATGTGATCCTAAGTAATGCTATAAGCCATGTGGTTCTCAACCTTTTCAGGCCGCGACCCACCAAAATGATCATATTTGAATTGGGGACCCCCCAAATTAATCATATTTGAACTGGGCACCCCCAGTTTACCACATGGGACAGACTCTCTTATACTAAAGTGTTGTCTCTTTCCATAGGATCCCAGAGGCCTGTCTCTTGCAGTGGACTGCAGAGCTACAAGCGGGACAAGGCCTACGTCAGCCTGCAGCCACAGTTAATGACGAAGCCTTCCTCTGCCATCTATCCTGGGAGGCCTGTGAGATGGAGGAGCCAGGATTCCCTGACACAGACCAGGACCAGCCACACACCCCACATAACCACCATCAGCTCAGGTAGGCATCTTGGATATCATTACTTACTGTTTAGGTGTCTTATGGTAGTTAGTTCTCAGTCTGGGGTCCAGGGGACCCCTAGTGGTCATTGGGGGGGTTACAGGGTGTCCCCAGCTAAATGATAGTTAGGAACCTAATTTACCCGTACAGGTCTGTAACTCAGGGAGTTATAGGGGTCTGTGGGCTAATAATGCATAACAAACTGGGGTACTTGCAATGAAAAAGTTATTCATTAATGTATATATCTATATATTATTTTATGGCAGTAAAATGTCTAGGGCTGTCCTCGAACTAAAGAAATACTTTAATGTCAGCGCTGATCAACACACATTTCCGCGGGACCCTACTGCAGTTATGAGTATCTTTGAAATCTCTCTGCAACACTTTTGAGACGTTATATTTGTTTGAGACCAGAGAGTGGTACCAACCACTGAATGGGAGAATGCATTGACATGCTGGGTTCCGAAAGGGGCTAGGGTAGACCCAGGTAGAGGGGAGAGAAAAAAAACAAAAAACATACCCAACCGACCAATCACACTCTCCGGGCCCCCGAAGTAGATTTCGCGAGTCACATTTCGGTGAGTGCAGATTTCCCTTTTTTGTTTTCGTGAGGATGCTCTTCAGAAGTTGCGAGTGACGTCATTTTGTAGTTATACCGGACCTTCCGAAGAAAATGTCCGAAGGAGTATGGACTGGCCTTTTAGTTGAATAATATTCATAGGAATTTTCAAACAATTATTTGATTTAATGAACATATCTGTCAATTAGTGTTAGCGTGTATGCAATCATGCAGAGAGCAGTCTTTTCAGGTTGGTGAGGTTGAGAACTGAACATTCTAATGTTGATTTCACAGTGGCTACTGGCTGTTGAATGTTATAGACTGGCACAATTAAAGGGTTACGGTATGTCTGAGTTTACAAGAGATGTGCATTGTGCATGGGGGGAAGAAATCATAAAAAAGAACTGAATCAACTAAGAAAATGGTCAACTCGACCAAACTGACTGATTGAATATCATGGCTGTTGAAACCTTACATGTCTAAAAACTGTTACTTTTAAGGAAATGTAAAAAAAGAACCAGTGTTCCAGTGGATCCATTGTAGTTATTTACTCACAAGCTCTTATTAGTACTTTTCATTGGTTCAATATTTATAAAAACCCACTGACACACTTCACCACTTTCACTTCACTTTAGAAAAAAATAATAAAAATACAAGCTCACAATGTGTTGCATCACTATGCACTGTGAGCTTGTAGATCCAATATGTTTAGCTAGTTTTGTGTGACACTCTTGTAGGTAGGGCATTAGAAAACATAACGTTTAATTGTGGAAATATGGAGATACAAGGTGTCTGCCTGACAGTAACGCTATCGTCTCTGTCGGGTTGGAACCTCATACGTCCAAAACCGATACTTTTCAAGATTCAAATTCAAAAGCATAAAAAGTAGCAGATCTACAAGCTCAATTTACGAAAAAAAAGTTATAATATGGAGATAGGAGGTTTCTGCCTGACCAGCATACTCTCACTCCCCAAAATGCATATAGCGACTTCTTGGGACAAATGTGACCAAACGTTTGACTGAAAGGGGGTACCCTTCCAGTCATCTGGTGCCGTCCCGGGCACTTCCACACTCCAGAAATGCAGACGTGCCGTTCTCAAACCCAAGACATAAAAGGGTGACAGCCCCGCCAAAAAAAACGACGGAGGCGCGCCGTCTTCAACACCGTCTTCAACACCGTCTTCAACACCTCAGAATCTTGCTCTCCCCCTTTTCACAGCCAGACGAGAGCTCAGTCACACTTCCAAGATGCCGTTGGCGCTCAGTGAGAGTGCGGCGTTCGAGCGGGTGAAGAAGCGAGGTCCTCACCAACGCCTGACCACCCAGCAGATTGTCCTCAGGGTCAACGCCGTCCGGCAGGGCCAGCTGATGGACGAGGCCGGCCTCAACATGGAGCTGAACGGCAGGCTCAGAGACGCCTGGGGCTCCCCGTCCCCGCCACCTCCAGATCTACCAGAGCCCACCACCACCACCACGGCCTGTCCCACGCTAAGGCAGAACGCCCCCCGCACCCAGAAACCTCCACCACCTCAGCTGGTCTTCAGTGACCCCGTCTCAACAAGATCCTTCGGTAGGGCTGCAACTACAATATCAATTATTTTCTTAGCGATTATTCTAGTGATTTACTTTTTTGATTATAATCAGTTGAATCAATTAGTTTGATCAACCGTTGCTCCCCTATCCTATACTATATACTGTAGGTAAAAACACGAGAAGCACTTTGCATGGCATGGGTGTCCCTTCTACCGCTCCTGTCCGAGCTACGCCACACCCTCACACCGTTGACGGTCTCCGAGAACACCGCCCCCGCTCAAACTCGGAGAAGACACGGCCTCACACACAGCCGGCGGTCAGGAAGGTGAGGTACGCCTTCGCCCCGAGTGCAGAGAAGGCGTTATTGGGTCCTGGGCACAGAGAGATGCATACAAGTCCGAGGTATGGCGTGACATTTGAGCTACCCGGCAGCAGCAGGCCCCCAGCAGCACCCACCATGAAGACGACACCAGGCCTGATGGACCCGTTCAGGGAGCAGGGAGGGTTCATGCTGCTCACCGATGTCCAGCTGGAGGAATATATCCACTCACACAGGAACCAGTGAGCACAGAGAGAGAGAGCGAGAGACACACACACACACTCACATGGACGCATGCGCACACACGTATGTTTGTATTATTATTCTTGTGAGGAATGAGGATATAATCATTTTAGGGCCGTCATTTTATGAATGCCCTTTTTAACCCCTTTTGCGTGCCGGTGTCGTGCACCCAAAATAGCCGATCTACGATGCGTTCGGCTATTTTGGGTGCGACAGCAGCAAGTATAAATGAAGCCTGAATCTAAAAATCTTCTCTTGTGAGGACCAGATTTTTTTTCTCCTCACAATGGCTATGTCTCAAATTCTTATTGTACTATACGTGTGGGAACATCACAAGTACGGTAATACAAGTACACACATACACACACGTATGCACTACGCACGCACACACAACACGCATACACACTCACACACTCACACACCCAACATGCTCGCTCATAGAGAACAGGTGCTCATCACAGAGACCTCTTGCACACTTCTTCTCAACACGGTGCGCAGTGTTAACGACAGACTTCAGGGCTTGTGAACGTGCATTTCACCCTGTGAGCTGCCAGGTTATACATTATGTCTATTTATAGCCAGAGAACGTGTGATATGTGGCACTGAATTAATGAAATATTTCTGCCAGATTATAATGGTTTTATCATTCATGATGCTTCATTCCTTATGAGCAACAATAATGTGCAAAACAATGAACAATAAAAAAATATTTTACCTTTTGTATTTTGTGTCCTAGGAATTGTTTTAATTCCTCTTTGTTTGTATATGCACTTCCTGGATGATGTATTGTGAAATATCGTCACTGTCGGGTAGAAACCCGTATATCTCCATATTATTTCAACTTTTTATGTTTATTTTAATTAATGAATGTCCGACAGCAACAGTGTTGCACAAAAGTAGCAAAAAGAGTCGTTCTAAATTCCCACAACATCCGGTTGTAACCTTGTACAGAAGATCAGTGATTTTCTGCTATTTTTTTTTAACCATTTTGAAAGTAGAACTGAAAGTGTTTGAGTGTGTCTGTGGGTTTTTTATAAATATAGAACCAATGCAAATGAACAAGAGGTTGTGACTAAATAATAACAAATTGGATCCATTGGAACACAGGTTATTTTGTTTCCCCATTTCCTGAAAAGCAATGCTTTTGGACATATAGGTTTGTACCTTACACCAGGGGTTTTTAACAGGGGGTCTGGGACCCATTGGGGCCCTCAGAGATACTGCAGGGGGGCCGCCAAATCTTTGTGTGATAGGGACTTAATTTTTTGTATTTTTACATTAACCACTTGAACCCTCGCATCCCTAATCTGGGGGGAACATTAGCCAAAAATGTTTCGCCGAAGAGGTTTGGTGTACAGGGAAAAAAGAGAAGACCAAGTTTACAAAGAATTGAGGGTTTAAGTCTTAACTTCATCTCTCTCTCAGCTAAGGGGTCCTTGGCATGAAAAACGTTGAATAGAAGACCCTGCCTTTACCCCACAGTGACGCTATGTAAAACCTCCACTAGGGGTCAGTGTTGTATCAGCTATGGGATCACAGACAGAGGGGAGGGGGGAGCTGCTGCCACTCACATACATGGGGATGTGAGCATATCTGTCACTGAACAACACCAAACAACCTATTTATTATGATTATTATACCACTATTACCACAGCACTGCTTTGTTTTCACTTTGTCCTCTCTTATACTCTGAGAAGGCTAAATAATCTCCCTAAATCGCTCGTCTTATCGGTTCATGGGTCCTTTTTATCTTCTTCTTAAACACCACTCAATATGTCAGTCATACCCGACTCAATGCAACAGGAAATCTTTGTGCCTGAAACCTGAGCCCAGCTCTGAGGATTCAAAACCCTTTTTACCACCCCCCCCCCCCCAAAACAAATCCACCCCGAACCTCTATTCTTAAGGCCCTGTGTGGCACTTCAAAGAGGATCCGTGAGGTCATCAGAGCAAAGACGGGTTTGTCCCCATCCATCCAGAGAGAGAGAGAGAGAGAGAGAGAGGTCCTCCTCTCTCACCCTGCCACCTGCCCTCTAGCCCCTCCATGTGCCTCCAGGGCATCATTAGGGGTGGATAGGTTGGGTTGGAGATCAGGGGGAAAAGCGAAGGGTCTTCTCTAGAAAGCCTTCAAACTGCAGCTAGCACACAACAGCTGGGCGACAGCACACGGTACAAAGAGGCAAGAGGCGACTTGACCGTGTAGGACCCCCCCCCTCACACACCCACCAGTGTTGCCAGATGTTGTGAGATAAATAAGCAACCAGGTCTAGGAATATGAGTTCACTCTTCATACCAGTAACCTGTAAGCTGATTGTATGACGTTCTGTGTAGTAGTGTGTATATCTGTCTGTCTCTTATATGTCATCATGATTTGTGTGCATGGGGATCTCATCTTAAACAAGCTTTATGAGTCTTCCAGTTTAGTAGACCTTGTATTGTGAATTTGTACTTCCATGTACTGTTGTTCTCATGTCTTACTAAATAAAGTACATCAATCAATCAATCAAGCCCATAGAAGCGACTATTAGGCTATAGGCCACATGAGCACTTCAAAAGAATATGTGTTGGCTGTTTGAAAATAGCCGATCTACAATTTTCTTTTGAATAGGATGTGTATATTTGGAAGATTTTTGAAACATTCAATCTGGTACGGGGCTCCCTGGCACAAAAATAAATCAGATGGGGGTTATAGACTAATTCATATTAATTTGGGCGGTCCATGACATCAACCACTGGTTTAAATAATATATATTTTTTGAAGCAAGCCCAAATAAGCAGCTACACTTGAGAAACAAGCCCAAAAAAATGCGACCCGCATCAACCAATATTTACAAGCAACTGTATAGAGAAACAAGCCCAAAGTCGCTTATAATAGGCGGACATGGCAACACTGGCACCCACTTCTTTGGAGAAGCTCTTCTTTCAGGGCCAGTCTGCCCTCTGCTAATTTGATTTCAGTCTGTAGAAAATAATGGGATAATAATGGCATCTCTCCCCGTTTCTCCTGTGGCAGTCTGAGGAAGAAGGGGGTTAAGGGGGGACAATGCACTGCCTTCTGCACACCCCACGAACCCCCAAACTCACCACACCCCCCCTTCAACCCCCTATTGTTCCCCCAGGTACGAAGCCCCTTGTCCTGCGCCGCAGGGGACAAGGGGGGGGGTGGGTTGTAATGAGCGTGAAATCAAAGTAAAGGTAGAAAAGGGGAAAGTCTTCACGGGAGGAATGCTCTTAGACCTCTATGCTCCTCTTGAGCTGGCCCTGAGGGTGGGGTTATTGATGGGGGGGGGGCTGGGGGGCTTAAGAAGAGTAGAGGTTGCCTCCCCCACCTTTTATAGTGAAAGGGGTTGGAGGTTTTAGGCGGACGCCGACAATGACGCCGATAGCGATTATATGACCCGGGTGACCTTTTGCATCTCCGCCAATCTGCATCTGCATAGCCATCATAGTTCGATATGTCAAAGTAATTTCTCCCGTTTCTGTCACGCCGTGTCAGTGGCGGTGTTTGAACCCCCGACTCTGTGGTCTGGTGCCAGAGGTTCAGGGTTTGAGGTTGTACTTTATTGTTACGTCTTGTGCACAGGTACATACGGTAACAGTAAAACGTATTTTTGTTCAGCTTTCTTCTGACAATGTAGCAGCTTAGGTAATAATAATAACAAGTGAAGGAAAAGAAACAGAAAGAGAGGAGCGTTGCTGTGCAGGCCCTGTCCAATAGCCTTACTGGCAGCAGTGTGATTTTGACAGCACATTTTGATTTAGTTTTAGTCATAGTGTTTTGAATAAAGTTCTATTTAGTTTTAGTCACTTGACATGTTTTACTTTTAGTCTAGTTTTAGTCGACTAAATCTACAGTTGATTTAGTCGACTAAAATGTATTTATGGCGGGCCGTGATGACATCGAAATGGATGATTTTCACTTAGATCTACAAGCTCACAACGCGTCGCGAGCTTGTAGATCAGCTATTTTCGGGCGCAACCATGACGACTTGTCTCAGTTCTACTGGATCTCCTCTCCACTAGTCCCTCCCAAACATTTTTGTGTCGTTTTTATTTGTTGACGAAATTGTCAGTATATTTAATCATAGTTTTAGTCATCATAGCTTAGTTTTATTTAGTTTTTATTTAGTTTTCATCAGTGAAAAAAGGTAATTGACAAACATTTTTCATCATAGTTTTAGTCGACGAAATCAACACTGGCTGGCGGTTCAGCGTTGAGGGCTTTCACGTCATATACGAGACAGGCGTGGGATCACCGTATTTGCATGTCAGTCAGACGTTTGGCTGGATTTGCCCCGGAGCTGTCCAGATATCACTCTGCCACCCGGATTAACGAGGCGTATGCTGCCAGACGCGCGCGGAAGGGCCTTGTCTGTGAATATGCAAATGCTGAGCGCTCTCTCATGGGGGACGGAGCGGGTTGATAAGAGTGACCGGTGATTGAATGCGGAGTGACACAATCTCCTCGTTTGCACCAAACAAAGCGCTGATGCTCTGGTTTGTGTCGGGACTGAAGCGGGGAGGGAGCCCGGCTCTGAAAGGGCAAGACTTGGTGTGTTTGTGCTTTTGGATAACCGTTTGGGACACAGCAGGACAAAGCCTTGTACTTCATGACAGCAGGTTAATAGTGGTGACATCCAACATATCGCAGCACATGACAAGCCCTGATCCTAGAGCAGCAGGGGTCTTCAACAGGGGGTCCGGGACCCCTAGGGGGTCCTCAGAGTTACTACAGAGTTACTACATTAACCACTTGAATCCAGCATCCCGATTCTTAGGAGAACTTTGGCTGCGAGGCGTTGTGAGCTTGTAGATCTGCTATTTTCGGCAAAGAGGTTTGGTGTAGAGGGAAAAGAAGTATTGAGGGTTTTACGTGGTTAAATGAACACATAGGGTTGTACCTTGTATCTTACTCCAGAGGTTTTAAACAGGGGGTCCTGGACCCATAGGGGGGTCCTCAGATACTGCAGTGGGGCTGCCAAATCTTTGTGTGATGGGGACTTTATTTATTGGAATAAACATTAGCCGAAAATAGACGATCTACAAGCTCAGGGGTGGAAATACACATTGAACATGAATCCAACATATAGAAAAACATGAATTTACACAATACTAATGATAGTGCTGTCAAACAAGTCTATGAAGCCATCTATGAAATCTATGAAAACACAGTTGTGTACATTATGTAGTGGGGGTCCCTGCTTCATCTATCTTTCAGCTAGGCCCAAGGACTCCCTACTATAGCTGCTAGGGAGTCCTTGGCCTGAAAAACATTGAAGACCCCTGATCCTACAGAGAAACACCAGCATCCCACCGGGTCCGCCAATCATCCCAACCGGTCGGTCCACTAATGTATGCTCGCTTGCAAAACGGAACGAAAATGGCCGATCTACAAGCCGATCGTGGCACTGCCACGCCGCGTGGCAGTGCCACGCGTCGTAGAGCTTGTAGATCGGCCATTTCCAGTGCTCGACACGGACCGAGTACAACCGAGTTACAAAATAGGCTCTTTAGTATTCAGCAGAGCGGGTCGGAGGAAACCAGATCCACATGCCTCGCTGACCTCATTTGCAGATAAAGATCATAAGCAAAGGGAGGAGAGGGGGGGGGGGGATACAGCCCCCCACAACGAGGGGGGGGGGGAGGAGGCAATTAACGAGAACACCATTATACCCCGATATGGGACTGATTCACATTCCCATCCAGGCAAAACCAAACAGATAAGAGGGAATGTGATTGGCCCATTGATTGGCCCTCAGCGGTTCCTCTGGGTGGGGGGGGGGGCGCGAGTGGTTCTGCTTCCTCGGAGCCGTGGCCTTCGCTCCGGTCCAAGGGCCCTTGATTGAGCCAAGAAGAGAAGAAACAAAAGAAAGAAAAAGGAAAGACGTGAAACCAAACCGCTGTGGCCACGCATCAAGGGGATGATCAGAGAGCTTTACAGCGGGGGTTGCTTGCTTTTGGCAGTGGTGTTAAAGTAACTATGTACATTTACTCAAGTAACTGTACAATTTCGAGGTGCTTTTTCTTTACTTAAGTATTTCCATTTCTTTGATACTTCATACTTCTACTCCACTACATGGCAAATATTGTACTGTTTTACTCCCACTACGTTTATTTGAAAAAATGGGAGATCTGGGCACTCGAGTTAAAAGAGGGAGCAGCCTTTATTTAATGCACCAACATGTTTCGACCACAGGCTTTCTTCATCAGGGCTAAATAAGGGCATTTAGCCCTGATTTATTCATGGAAATGATTTGGTTTATTTTTTTTATATACATGAAATACTGTTGTGATGGGAAGTGCAGCCCTGACACCCTGTTCTGTGACTATCTGTGATGTGTGTAGCATGGGACTGTGTTACCTGGATATTTGAGTTACCCCCTATTGAATGTGCATGTTCTATTTGCACTCTCATTAGCTGGGGGACGTTCCATGTGGGACGTTTATAAAGAGAGGTGGACATTTTCTAGGTTAGTTAACAGATACTCAAGCTAACTGCATGGACGGACAAGTCTCCTGTTCTGTGCCCGAGCTAGAAGTGCCTTAATGACCATAATTGTTATGATCAAGCCATCTGACAAGTCATTGTGCGTTGTGGAAACTGTGTGTACTGACCTGAGTGCAGTAACGTCAGTAAAGTCTGCTAAACTGAGGGATCCTTGTCGTGCCCATCATTAGCCACTCCTCTACACCCAGCAGCACGACAATACTTTTGAAAAATGTTGGAATTTTTGTTAATACATTATTGTTTAAACTTGTTTTTTAATCTTTTGAAATAATATAAAAACTGGTCCGCGACCCAAACATGGGTCCCTCCTGACCCACTGTTTTGGGGAAACGGTGCTCCAAAAAGCTTTTGTCCAGTCTGATGGTTGCATGCATCCCCGGGCCACTTAGCATGTTGTTCCTCTCCTCTGGTGCGTAGGAGAGCGAACAAGGCCTCTGTGGGGCTTGTGTTACAATTAATTTTCTGTTTCTTTCGGGACAGGAAACAGAGTCCGAGGCTGTTTGCACTAACCTTTCCTGTGTGAATTGACTACTTGTTTCACCGCCCCCCTCCCACCACCACCGACACTAGTTGTGCGTCCTCCGCCCCCCCCCCCCGAACAGGGAAGTTTTATGCTCGTCACCTTTGACCTCCGTGTCTCCATATTTACGTCTCAGAAAAATAGTGGAATTACGACACTTAGCGCTGTCGCCTCCGAGCGTCTGGTAAGAAGACTGTGGGGGCTATTGAGAACCGAGGGGGTCGATCTTTGGCACCTTTCTCTCTCTCTCTGGCGCGTAACGGTGACACATTGGAGCACATTCACACTGACTGACTGACACATCGTGAAAAACATAAGAAAAGCTTGTATTCAAATGTCTTGTAAAAAAAAGAAAAGGTCATTCTCAACCTTTTTTCATTTGAAAGACCCCCCGCCCAGTTTGATATGCACTAGGGCAGTGGTTCCCCCTACTATTACATCGGACGAAAGCTGAGACCGCCAACACGTGCACACACACACTATATGCTTGATTCTCGTCCGATTAACCGATTAAGACTTTAGGCCGATTCTACAAATGTCAAATAGCACACTATTTGCACAAAGAAATAGCAGATCTACAAGCTCATAGCGCGGCACGAAGTGAAGCGCTATGAGCTTGTAGATCTGCTGTTTTTGAATAGCCAATGAAATCTGCTTTCCCGGTTTTAATGGGTTGATAGCGAAAATAGCCAATCTACAAGCTCACAGCTTGTTACGGCCAAACATGCTTTCTTTCTGTATTAGCTCAGCGGTAGACATTTCGTGCGTTCGTGAAAGTTATGGATTGCAGCTGTAAGCCTTTTCTGTACTTCATGGTAATACCTGATCTACAAGCTCACAACACGTCGCATCTCGACGCGTTATGTGCTTATGTAGATGGCCTATCCCGCCCCCCCCAAACAAGGGAGACCTTTTGCCTATAATGACAAGCCCAAAACGGGGACGGCAGCAGGATGTAAGTGGTTAAAACAGACAAATTGAGCTGACAGAAAAGGGAGGAAGAGGTGATGGAAGACAGACTAGAGCTGGGGTGTCTGTCTAACACAGATGAGTTATTTCACAACCTCCTGCACTTCAGCTTAACCCATTAAGACCGGGGACGCATCTGTGTGTCGTTTTTAGATTTCTTTGGCTATTCAAAAAATAGCAGATATACAAGCTCATAGCGCGGCACCGAGTGCCGCGCTATGAGCTTGTAGATCTGCTATTTTTTGAAAAAATCCTGAAAATTTGTGCAAATCTTTGAATATATATTTTTTTAAAGCGACAATTTTTAACTCAAATCTTTGCTTCTGTGGGATTCTACAAATATCTTCTAAATCCTAACAGTTTTTTGAAAAAACGTATGTTGCTATGTGGTTCCCAAACTTTTTCATGTTCAAGGACCGCCCCAAAATGTATTTGGCTGCGGACCCCCATCTCAATACATGTTGCTCCATGGACCCCCCCAGAAGCAAAGATTTGAGTTACAAATGTTTGCTTTAAAAACATATATGTACTCAAAGATTTGCACACATTTTCACTATTTTTCAAAAATAGCAGATCTACAAGCTCTACAAGCTATGAGCTTGTAGATCTGTTATTTTTGAATAACCAAAGAAATCTTAAAATGGCACACAGATGCGTTCCCGGTCTTAACGGGTTAACTGAGTGGGACTCGAGACAATTCTGTGGCCAACGCAAGTGGGTCTCTCATAAGTAGACCATAATTTAACCAGTCAGTTTCAAAGAGGAAAAACTGCTTTAAAATGTCCCATATGATCCAAAATGTGTTGGGGGGGAGGGGGAGAGGGGTTGATTAATCACTGTGAAGGTGTAAAAATGTGCAGTTTTTTTTCCAGTTCAAGTTACACACACACACACAGAACCCTCTGTTTTCACAATCACATTCCCTTTTTTGACGTCGATACGTGTTGACCAATCGTAGTTCAGCTGCCTGGGAACAAGGCTAATAGAATTGTGGTTGTGGTGAAATTCGAGCCATCTAAAGCAGTGGTTTAATTTTGAGGACCCCCCCCAGTTTAGTGTTCATTAGGCCGTGGACCCCAGCTATAACTCTGAGAGTGTACAGTTGTACTGGGAAATTAGAGAGCTGGTAAATGTGAACGCTACACATCAGAGCTGACATGAAGTAATGTAAACAGCAGTAGACACACACACACACACACACACACACACACACACACACACACACACACACACACACACACACACACACACACACACACACACACACACACACACACACCACTACATTGTTTGACGCATAGGTCCAATAAGCCTATATCAGTTACGCACACAAACCCCTATTTTTCACACCACGGATAGAATAAAAAAACACAAGTTAAGATATCCAACAGGCCTATAAGAACAGTCTGTGATATCAATCATAATGCAATCATAATTGTGGTCCATTGTACTGGTCTCAGAATATTTCATAAAAGCAAACTGTAAACTGTAACTGCAAAGGTTGTATAGAACAGCAGGAACGTAGGTTTGGAACGAGTACCTAAACATAGGTATTCTACATATAGAGGATATGCGTGTGACATCATCATCAAACCCGGAAGTTATGCAGGAATGCCTACTGAGTGTCAAAAAAATACTTTCTGGCCTTGACAGCTCATGCATCCAAACAGAAAAGTCATATCTGATTGCATTAAACAACATTAAACAATGTTAAACTCACTTTGCATGTTGCTTTGCCACTCGATTTGCCATTCACTTTAAGCATGTGCATACCCTCTATTGTGTTAATTGTTTTGGAAGGTGTGTGTGCGCGTGCTTGTGTGCGTGCGTAGCCAAAGTTTAAGTAGGGCTGAAATGGTTAATTTCATGTTTTGTAATAATAATCAAAATCTACAAAGTAACTAGTAACAACTAAAGCTCTCAAATAATTGTATTTGAGTAAAAGTACAATATTTGCCTCTTGAGATGTAGTGAGTAAAAGTATTGAAAATTGTAAATACTCCAGTAAAAGTAAAAGTACCTCAACATTGTAGCTTACAGTACTTGAGTACATGTACTTACCGTAGTTACTTTACACTACAGCTTCTATAACACTGTTGTCTTGAAACTCGTTGAGCGCATTCGTTCTCCCTGGAGGATGAACCCTTACCATTTTCCCCATGACCTTTCCTGTAGCGCCACACTCAGGCCGAAATTTCAACTTTGCACAAACAATATCTGTCATGTCATGGCTTTTCGTCTATAGTGCCCAAATTTATATTGCCCAAATTTACGAGTGGGTGTTATGAGCAACACGGCCTCTAGGGGCTGCTAAGTGGGCTTTTAGACTCTTAGGTCGTGTTCCTTTCAATAGACAGTTATGCCAGTATCTTGCCACTTATACTTATACGAGCGTTCAAGTTTCAGTACACATGCGTGCCGAAACACATATACTGTACACACACATCTCCCTTTTCCACATTAACGACTCGGTCGTAATTTGCTTGTGTGTGTGCACACGCATGTGTGTGTGTGTGAATGTGTGTGTACTTGTTTTACTATACTTGTGAGTGGCCGAATCCCCCCACAATTATAGTACAATTTCAGAACTAGATATTCTGTGGACTGTTCTCCTGGTGTCACACACCGAAACACAGAAAATGTGTAAAAAGGTTAAAAAAGTAAAATGTCACTCATAAAATTGCCGTCATAAAACGTTCATGTCCTCACAAGGATAGTACAAACATGTGTGTGCGTGTGCGCGCGTGTGTCTGGCTGTGTGAGTGTGAGACAGCTAATGGACATCTTTATCAGCACTCTCCTCGGAGTCTGAAGACATGCACTTATTCCCAGTCTAACAACCAATTAGCTGCTAGCTCCATGTCAGCCCCAGATGTTTGCTCTCCTCTCTAGCCTGATAGCACCGGGTCCAGAGCTCCATGGCCTCTGGCTATCCAGAGAGCCAGCACCTGATAAGACACAGCAGGATCTTTGCATTGTCATGCAGACACAAGCGGGGAACATAATGTATATAGGCCAGAGGTCTTCAACAGGGCATCCGGGACCCCTAGGGGGTCCTCAGAGTTACTACAGGGGGGCAGCGCCAAACTTTTGTGTGATATTTTTACATTAACCCCTTGAACCCTAGCATCCCTTTTCTGAGGAGAACTATAGCCAAAAATAGACGATCTACAAGCTCTCAATGCGTCTGACTCATTGAGAGCCAAGTTTAAAGCGTCAATCAGCGATTTCCTCACCTGGTTGGCAGTGTGTAGAACAGCAGGAACAATATTACTAATAAAACATCATAATTTATTTTACATATTGTGTTCATTGTTTAGGAATCAGCGCTAGTGTGTGTGTGTGTGTGGGGGGGCTCCTTTCACACTGTTTCACAAACATTCTATAGCGTTTGGACGGGCTCCCAGTGACCCCGGCGCTGATGGAGTACAACATCGTTGTAAGACTTGGCCAGGAGCCAGCGGTGGGCCCGAGGCCGCTAAAAATCGGCACGTCTCCACGAATGACGTAAATTCTGACGGATGTATCTGTTACGAAACCGCTCTCGAGAGCTTATCGACTTCTCGTGGCACAAGAAATACACTGCATGCATTACTCAAGACGTATATTCTGACAGACTCCCCCGAAAATATTCAATTAGCATCGGCATCAGACTGAGGCAATAAAACTTAACTTGTCTTGTGGATTGTTGCAGATGTTGCCTCACAAATTGCCGATCAATAGCTTTTTGTGCATGTGCACAAATATTATGCACGCAAACACCGTCCTCTAGCAACAATAACTTGGCTCCTATTTTAAATAGTGGTGTAAGAAGTACTCAGATATATTTACTTAGTAAAAGTAACACTATAAAGATACCCTGTTACAAGTAAAAGGCCTGTATTCAAATAATTACTTGAGTAAAACGGACAATCGTATAGAGGCATGGAACGGAAACCTGTCCAAGACTGTTGCTTTTCAGGATTCAAATTTAAAAACGGCAAAAGTAGCAGATCTACAAGCTTAAAAACGTGTCGCTTTGCACCCGCGTTTCGAGCTTGCAGATCTGCTACTGTTGACACTTGCGTGTGCATGCCCTACTTGTGTGAAGTAGGCAGGGCCGTTTCTGACCCAATTGCCGCCCTAGGCAAGCTTTCTTAGATGCGATTCACTCATGCAAACGGTGATGTGACTTGCAAACGACAAACAAGTGATAGAATACCCATCGCGCAAGTGTCATCATTCATTTCAGAATACTACACCACAAAAAAAAAAAGCAGATTTTTTTTCCCGGCTCTGCAAACTGCTGCCCTAGGCAATGGCCTAGGTCAGTGGTTCTCAAACTTTTTCATGTCAAGGACCCCCAAATTGACACTTATTAGCCCGCAGACTCCCATTTGAAAAGATGTGCCAGGGACCCCCATAAGAGAAGATTTTTACGGCTTTAGCAGTGATTCTCAACCGTTGTAATTTCAAGGATCCCCAGTTTGACGTGCATTAGGCTACGGAGCCCATTTAATGACATTTCTATATCTGGGACCCCATTTTATATTGTAAAATCAATGTTAATTTAACTCTGAGAGTGTACAAATGGAACCAAATGGACCCGTTAGGGTCCATTTGGTTCCACCTAGGCCATTTGAGAACCAATGGCCTAGGTTCAATTATGGAAATAATTGAAATAATTCCACCTAGGCCATTTGAGAACCAATGGCCTAGGTTCAATTATGGAAATAAGAGGTTTCTGTCCGACAGCAACAAAATAAACTTGGTCGCTTAATTTTTTTTTTTTTTTTTTGGAAAAGCGACAGGCGTCCAAGCTCAGATATTTCACAGCCTCAGTGGGTTATCTATCATGTTGATACAAGTGCTCCGAAACAACAAGTAGTAGTTGATTCGCGCCGTCTCGCATTCTTCCACTTGCTTGTCATGTGTCTGTCGGCTGTTTTTGGCCGACAGAGCTGACCCAAATGAGCAGCAGATGGTTTGGGTCAGGTACCGGAGCATCTTTTTGTCTGTTACTGTAGTCGTGGCCTCTTTCAGGCTATCTAGCACTGTGTTTCCCAAAACAGTAAGTTGGGACCCATTTGGGTAATTGTTTTGAGCCGTGCACACATATAGATGTTTACGGTAAGACTTGATATTAAGGCCGTGTCTACAATGCGTATACAATATAATCACTAATCATAATGCGTTCTAAACTCAGTGGAACAACACATTATAACTACCAGGTAACACTTTACTTAAAGGTCGGGTCTATACATGCATTATAATCCCATTTATAATGCCTCATAATTATTGCCTATACGCCGTGGTTCTCAAAGTGGGGTCCAGGGACTCTCAGGGTTCCTTGAAGGGTTCTAAATTGACCCTTACAAGTCTGTAACTCTGACAGTATATACATACTATACTCTGACAGTATACAAATGGAACCAAATGGACCCTAATGGGTCCATTTGTTTCCATGTGTATACTGTCAGAGTTGAGGAGAGACCATGAAATGTAAAAGTTTGAGAACCACTGGCCGGTAGGTTGGTAGGTAAGTTGGTAGGCAGTGTTGCCAGATTCTGTGAGAGAAACAAGCAACCAGGTCTAGGAAAACCAGCCCAAAAGAAGCGACTATGGGCCACATGTGCACTTTAACATATACATCAGCTATTTGAAAATAGCAGATCTACAAGCTTGTAGATCGGCTATTTTCAAATAAAATCTTGCGGGGAAATTATAATAACCAGATCTGGCAACCCTGTAGGTAGGTAGGTAGGTAGGTAGGTAGGTAGGTGGATGGATGATAAGATGGTGGGTGGATGGATGCTCCTTCGTCATCATTGCTGATTGGCTAACCGAAGACTGAGATAGTGGAGTGCAGCGGGGTCACTCTCATTTGCCTCCTCATTCCCTGATTGGTCCAAAACCCACAGTACACCCCCACCCCCCACCACCCCCCCCACCCCCCAACCATCCAGCTGTTAAAACACCCCACAATTATTCCCATAATTGTTTCAGCGTGTCCCTTGTTATGTAGAATGTGCCAGCAGGGCCCGGATCAGAAACCGTTTGCCTGTCGAAAACGAGACAAAGTATTTTGGGACTACTGACATTCTTTGGTAGTTTTCTTCTGGCACCCGAGCTGTTGTGGAGGAATGCCTCTTCTTAACTATCAGGTGTTTCCTATTTCTCCACCGATACGAAATAAATCCAGCCCTACAGGGAGACAGAGGCAGTGATGATTTTGACAGCAAATTTTGATTTAGTTTTGGTCGGTCTTTTGAATAAAATTCCATTTTGTTTAATAGTCATATTTTAGTCATCTGAAATGTTTAGTTTTTGTCTAGTTTTAGTCGACTAAATATAAGATTATAGTAGACTAAATGTACAGTTGATTTAGTCGACTAAAATGTATTTTTGGCGGTGCCTTGATGGCGTCGCAATGGCTGATTTTACACTTGGTTGCATGCTGAAAATAGCCGATCTACAAGCTCACGACGCGTTGTGAGCTTGTAGATCTGTTATTTTCAGAGCACAACACCCGAGCGCAACCAAACATAAAATGACGTGTCTTTTAGTTCTGCTGGATCTCTTCTCCACTAGTCCTTCCATAACAGTTTAGTATAGTTTTTATTTGTTGACGAAATTATCAATATATTTAGTCTCAGTTTGTCATCATAGCTTAGTTTTTATTTAGTTTTCCTAAGTGAAAAAAGGTAGTCGACGAATATTTTTAGTCGTAGTTTTAGTTGACAAAATCAACACTGGACAGAGGTAATAGTGAACCCCGATTTATACTTGGTCCGTTTGAAGGTTTCGTCCTCCCGAAAATAGCCGACCTACAAGCGCACAACCTGCTTTCGGGCCACACGACACCGCTGTACGTACGACAAAGTGTAAATCACTGCGTTATGGCGGGCCAGGAGACATTATTACTACAGACATTATTACTACAGACATTATTACTACAGCCACTGTGTGTTATGATTGATATTCTGCCGTGGCTTATTTGACGCTATTATACAAGTCCTCTTTACTCTGTTCTCCATTTCTGCGGTTCTTATAACACCCTCTTTCCACATGAGAGGAACGTGCGACTTGCTAGCATCTGTTTGGCCCCATGTGAGGGTTTCTGAGGTGTATTCCAAATTACGTGTTGTGGGGGCTGGGTGGGAGGGGGGGGGGGGGGTGGACTGGGCTGGAAATTAGCTCAAATGACGTCAAGAAATGTACGGGAATGTCATCTGATAGGCTGAGGACAGCCAGTGTATTTTCCCCTAAATATTTTTCGGTTGATTTGAGCAGAGAATTGCGACCCAGAGCTCTATTCTTTTGTAGTCGTTATTTTTCACTATGCTCTTAAGAGCTTTGTGTCGAGGAAATTGCAACCTAGATGGAAAAGGCCTGGTTTGTTTTGGGAACGGTTTTCACTCACTCAGCCGGTTTAGACTGAAATTTGTTCTTCTCCTTGTTCTCAGAACATTTCTCTATGTTCTCTGTGATTATAACATTTTTGTACAAAGTTGTTTGTTGTGGTATTTTTTTAGAATTGTTAGCCTCACCCCCATCTGAAAAGACTTTGGCCAAAGAACCCCATATTTGTCAAGATCTTGTCAAGATAATTTTTCAAATAGCCGATCTACCGAGCTCACAAAGAGGCGCATCGTGACGCACTGTGAGCTTGTATATTGCCTATTTTTGAATTGTCAAAAATTAAAATGGGGGCCAGTCCACTCTTCTGTCCTTCATCAAAAGCTCTCCTGTTTGAGGCCACGGACCCCCATTTGAGAAACACTGCGTGACGAGGTTTTTTTCCAGGTCATGTCCGCCGGACACAAATATATCTCACTGGTCAAACATGGACGTTAAGCCTGATCTGTGACCACACATCGTTATAGCCCGGGATTCGGTCACGTACTCTATATTATCTTCCAGAATTGGGTTGCCGTCCGAATGAAGGTATTTCGGACCTATTTTTCAACGGATGTCTTTAGTAAGAATCGGATGGTAAAATGATGTTCCTCTGTGAAGCAGAACAAATCTGGGTTTATGACATCCTGTGCGCAGAATTGAGCACGTTCCCGATCATCATCATCAGCAGATCGGGAACGTGCTTTGAGGTTTAGGATGACCTATTGTCCTGTTAAACCTCTCCTCCGTGGCTGAGTGGAAGCTGATTTTCTCCTCCCTGTCGTTTAAAGTGGTTGTAGATGAAAGGCGAGCTTGCATGTTCATTGGATTCATTATAGGAGAGAGAGAGATGGAGAGAGCAAAGCCTGATTTATGGAGTTATACTTGTCTATTGTATTTGTATGATGAGGCTTGCTGAAAATAGCCAATCTACAAGCTCACAGCGCTTGTAGATCCGCTGTTTCCGGAAGGGCTGCACGACTATGGACAAAATGATTATCACGATTTTAGTGATTTTTTTTTTGTTGACCCAAGCATATCACTGCTTTCACATTCACGGTGTGCTACTGTACTTTCCTGCTAATACACTGTAGGTCTGAATCAAAATAGAACTGGTCCTCCATAATAAATACCAAAACTTAACACTAAATGAAGTCAACAGAGCAATGCTTTCACTTTTACATACTCCTGCCAATGAACACATCTTTGCAGATTTAAATACTGTTATGTTAGTATTCACTCCAGTGAGTCTTTCACTCCATTCATTGTACCTGCATGATGGATGTGAATGAAACTACTGAATCCCACTACTTACGTTTTAACTGATACTTTGTCGTACAACAGTTTCACATGCTGAAAATAGCCCATCTATAAGCTCATAATGCGTCACACATTTTTTGTATCAATAATCGGACGATCATGTTAATTCCATTGTGGGAAGCCAAAATCGTGATCCAGATTAAAAATCGACTAATTTTGCAGCCCTAGTTTCCGGCAAGCGGCACAGGCGTACGACTGAATATAACTTATACACGCTTAAAGGGATAGTTCACCCCAAAATGACTTTTTTCTATCGATTACACACCCCATGGAGACTTCAATTTATGGCAATTTGTTTTTGTTTTTGCCGCATTCCTAAGCCAATAATTCGATGAGCATCTTTCTGCCGGTCATCAATTTAATGGCTTAGGAATGTGACAAAAACAAAACGATCTCCATGAATGCAAGGCTTTATGGGGTGTGTAATTGATAGAAAATAAGTACTTTTTGGGGTGAACTATCCCTTTAAACAGCTACGCTGAAAGTGACAGGAGCCTGAAAGATATCAGCTGCAATCTGTTGGCCCGGGGGGACGTACGTGGAGGCGCAGCGTCATGTCGGAGCTCCGGGGTCCGTGACAGTTCCAGTAAGAGGCCATCTAACTAACACACCCCCAAACCTCGGCGTGCCGTGCATGCGTACGCGAGGGACGGAGGGGGAAACAGAAACTCGATATGATTTGATAAGTCGGAAAACGTCAGCCCACCACTTTTCATTTGGTAAGTGTCTTAGTGTGAGTGTACTGACATGTTTGACGTGGGACACATCAGAAGCCATTGCTGCTGCGGTGGGTTTGAGGAGGGGGGAGCGTTGAGGGCCACTTTGATGCTGCTGCTGTGTGCATGTGTTTCCAATCAGGGTGGTGGGGGGGGTGGGGGGGGGGTGGTTCACTTAAAACACTCTGCCAAAGAGCCAGTTAGGTCCTGGGAATGAACTGCCAGTGTCACAGGGCACATCCCTAGTGAGAGTAGTAAAGCAAGTACAATTTGTCTGTATCTGTATGGGTAGATTGTATGGAAGGATGATTGTGCACAATTTGATGAGTAAAGCTATTTGAAGATGACCATCTTTATCCCCCCCGCTTACCCGCTTTCAAAAAATGTATACTGTAGTCTTTAAATATGATATGACATAGACCTTGTTCTGTCATTTTTTTTAATCTTACACTTGGAATTGTAGGCATTACATTTTATATCCCTCGCTTCCACAGATAGATATTGTGAAAATAGCCAATCTACAAGCTCACAACGCCTCGCAGTGCAAGGCGTTCACAATGTTTGCCTCTTTCTTACGTAGTATTTAATGACAATTTGGGATTAAAAAGCTCTTGAAAGTTCTTAAATTGTCACTTTGGAAATGTGCAGATACCCTATATTATATACACTTATACTGTATGTTGGTTTGTTTACTGAGTGAGGAAACGATGTTGCACATTAAGCTAATCATCTGTGGACCCCCCAAAATAATATGGCCCAGTTTTGAAACCACTGCTCTAGTCTGACGTCAAACACAACATAATATGTTGCCTAACAAAGACAACTGCTTGTGCAGCAGACATCAACCTTTGCCTAGCAATGCCAATTTGCACAGCAGGGCCGGAGTTTTATCCGTATTTTGAGCACAATTTGAACTTTACATTGTAGATTCACCTATAGACGAGATGTTGTTCAATAGCACTGCCACTTGCATATCTTTATCTGTCCATCACTGTTGGTCTTCTGAGCTCAGTCACAATAACAGCAGAAACACCCACCTACCGCTGGGTAGATCAGAAACCAGGCACTACAAATCACAAGGCAACAGTGAGCAATAACATGACATACTGAGAGCGAAAGAACACTTTCACATATAAATGTCAAACCAAATGTCAACACAATCCACTTGGACATTACAAAGAAACGACTGGAACCAACCTAATTTCAGAAGAATGTACAGCAATGAAAACAGTGCTTTGTTGAAGCGGTGCATCTGAGGGTCACAACGTAGTATGTTGGATGCGATCTGAGCTGAATGCACAATTAATTTACCAAAAAGTGATCTTGTTTCTCCGAATGTTGCAACGTCTGGTCTGTTTCGAGAGGCTTCAGGATGCCGGCCCAAGCAATTGAGACGTGAAAATGTCAGTGCTCTTGTTAGCCGAGCCGTTTCACTTATAACTTCGATTGACTTTGTGGAAACTGTGCCGTTCCAAAAATACGGAGAAGGGGGCTCTAGCGTGCTCTCCAAAAACAACCTCCTGAGTGCTTTTGTAATCCAGACATCAAATGTGTTAATGAAACAAAGATTATGGGCTCAAATTGTTGAGCGCACTGTATATTTGTGAACAGAAATGGGCCCTCTCAGACACTGGGAATGGAGACGTATCCACTAAAATAATAGCGGCGCTTGAGCTGCTTATGCTGGAAACGTGGGCCCTTCCAATAAAAGCAATGAGAAGGAACAAGAAGGAACAATTCTCTCTCTCTCTCTGCCTCTCTGTCTCTATGTCTGTAAGCCGCGTAGATAAGGGAGGAGCTCAAGGAAAGAGCAAGTCTTGTTTAATTCGGTTTTCTGCACTAATGTGACAGTGTAATGTCCAACTCCATAGTGGACGCACACACACACATAAAAAGCTCTCAATGATGGGCCCCCTCCCTGATCTAAATGAAAGTCGAACCTCAAAGTGCGTCGCTGGGAACATTATGGCGACCGATGTTTTGGAACGGGAGTGAGTCATAATGCGAACCTATCTCCATGGCTAATTAACACAAACCAGTGCCCTACGCACTCGGGCTCCAGTTGGCATCGGCCGTATAAACAGCACAGTCCCTTAAAAGGGGGGGGAACCCCTAAATCTTTAGGGACCGAGACGGTGGCTTGTGTCCCAGAGCGGGCAGAGCGAGCGAGCGCCGGGCTGGACGACCGACCGCACGTAAAGGCCACATCTGGGATCACTGGGGGCGGGGGGGGGGGGGGGGGGGGATAACATAGAATAAAGAGATAGCCGAGTGAACCCCAGCGCCCCTATTTTGGAGGGTGAACGTTCTGCCAAAAATTGCTGATCTATAAGCCCATAATGTGACGCATTGTGAGCTATTTTACCACGCATTGTGGCTATTTTTGATTGATTGATTACTTCTTTATTCAGAAGTTTGCAGAAAAAAGCACATGAAAGTACATTTCAAATACAAGGTCAACTAAATAGGATTTAAAAAACCCAAAAAAGCCCATGGCTTGTTTCTGTTTACAAGCAAAGACATTTGGTGGAGAGAGGAAAACAAATTAACAGACCATGTAAAGTGCCCTAGGGGACCTCGGTCAACTAAGTATAGTGTTTAAGTTGATAGCCACTAAAACGGGTTCACAAATTCCATATTTAAAATATTCCATATTTGACTGGGTGAGTGTTTTTTACCATGAGTTCTAGGGAATGTCTTCTTCCCTCGAGTTACGATGCGGCAGAGTGTGAGGGACCCGAACGGCGCGCTATGAGCTTGTAGATCTGCTATTTTTGAAAAATCCTCAACATTTGTGCACATTTTTTAATGTATATTTTTTATTTTTCATTTGTAACTGTCAAATGTCTCAACAAATGAGACATTTTTCTGAAAAACTATTGTTGCTATATCAGTGGTGCTCTTTCTTCTCAAGGACCCCCAAAATTATGTTTTTTGTCCGCCGATCCCCATCTCACAATATTTTGTTCCAGGGACCTCCCCAGAAGCAAAAATTTGAGTTAAAATGTTTGCCAGTCACAGGTGTGTGTGTGACTGGCACCTGAGAATGGGTTCTGCAACTTTGTTGAGTTTGTGTATACTCCAAGCAGCAACACTGCCCCCATGGAAACGTGCTACGTTTGTCCCTTCAGGATAAGGCCTGTGCAATAGGGCAAGAGATTTACAGGCAAGATTTGCACAACGGTACCAAAGACAGATGTCAAAGTTGCAGGACCCATGCTCAGGTGCCAGTCACACACACACACACACACACACACACACACAGACACACAGACACACACACACACACACACACACACACACACACACACACACACACACACACACACACACACACACACACACACACACACACACACACACACACACACACACACCTGTGACTGGCACACACCTGCCTGCAAATGGTACCAGGGCTAACACCAAATAATGCGTAATCTGCGTAACGGAACACCAGCTTCACTTGCCCTATTGCACAGGCCTTATCCTGAAGGGACAAACGTGGCATCTTTCCATGGGGGAATTGTTGCTGCTTGGAGCATACACAAACTCAACAAAGTTGCAGAACCCATGCTCAGGTGCCAGTCACACACCTGTAACTGGCACACACCTCTCAGCAGGTGTGTGCTGGCAGGTCGCTCAAAACAAGAGCGATTACCAACAGAAGCATATTGGGGAATTTTGGCAAATATTTCAACGATAAAAATGATCTAAAACACAATACCAATTGGTATAATTGAAGGGGAGAAATAATCGACCGAAGTTAAGTTTCCGATTTTTTTGTGGGCAGTTCATAAGCTCATATTGTGACTCATTGTGAGCTTGTAGATTGGCTATTTTCATCAAAGAGATGTGGTGTCGAGAGGAAAACAAATTAACAGACCAAGTAAAGAGACCTCGGTCAACTAAGTATAGTGTTTAAGTGGATAACCACTAAAACAGGTTATAGTATTTAATCAAAAATTCCGTATTTAAAATATTTCATGTTTGACTCATGTGTTTACCATGAGTTTTGGGAATGTCTTCTTCCCTCGAGTTACGATGCGGCAGAGTGTGAGGGACCAGAACGGTCCATGCCGGGCCCAGGCCGTCAGCCTTGAAACCGTTGTAGGTGAAAAACATAATCCTCTCGAATCTCATGGACATTGAGTTCTCCCACATAGGAGAATGGCATGCCTTAACCCATTCAATCCGGGAACGCATCTCTGTCTATATAGCAGATATGTAAGATTGTAGATCTGCTATTTTTGAAAAATCGTGAAAATGTGTGCAAATATTTGAATACATATTTTTTTAAAGCGAACATTTGTAACTGTCAAATGTCTCAACAATTTTCTTTTCTGAAAAACTATTGTTGCTATGTCAGTGCCATGGTGCTCAAACTTTTTCTTGTCAAGGACCCCCAAAATTATGTTTTTGGCCGCCGATCCTCATCAAAATATGTTGTTCCATGGACGACCGCCCAGAAGCAAAGATTTGAGTTAAAAATGTTTATTTAAAAAAAAAAAAAGTATTCAAAGATTTAGCAGATATTAGAGCTTGTAGATCTACTATTTTGGAATAGCCAAAATCTAAAATGACACAGATGCAAAGCAAAGCCGCTCTAAAAACGAATTAAAACTAACTGAAATGGAAAAAAGAAAAAATCTAAACGAACTAAAACTAAACTAAAATGAAAAATCCCAAACTATTCTAACATTGATCTGATTCCCAGATTCCCAGACTGACCTCTCAATGCACTCTATGGCTGTACTAATACATACAGTAGTATTACTGATCCTCATCTTCATAGTGTCTATACTTTCATACTCGTGCATACCTGCAAAATGTCGAACCACGTGCAGAATGTGCATATAATGGGGAAAATAAAGTTATATAGATGTTCAGGGGAATTTTCAGACAGTATTGGCTCAGTATTGTGCCTCCTAGCTGCTTGACGTGTTGTTTTTGGTCCGAGCCGTTCGGTTTGCTTCACATAAACGCGGCTCTCACACCCCTGTTACATCCTCTGCAACAATAACACAAACCCTGCCAGGACGTTCCTTGTTCTCTGTGTTTTCGGCCCATCGACCAGCTTGGGAAAAGGGAAAGGGAATTAAAGGCACGGCGGCCAGGCCTCAGCAACAGCGCCTCCCATGTTCCTCCATGCCAGTGGGGGAAAAAGTACTCCAAATGTTTACTTAAGTAAAAGTATATCAATACTGCAATATAGAAATACACTGTTACAAGCAATAAGTCTGTAATTCAAAATGTACTTGAGTAAAAGTACAAAAGTATTGGCATCGCAATGTACTTAAAGTACCCAAAGTAAAAGTGCTCATTATGCAGAATGTCCCATTTTAAAGTTTTCAAATGTATACAAATCTTTTGAAAATAGCAGTTCTACAAGCTCACAATGTGTCGCATCGCGACACATTGTGAGCTTGTAGATCGGCTATTTTCAAATGGCCAAAATGTATATAGGACTGAAGTTGTTGGTGTGTGTTTTGTAATAATAAACAAAATCTACAAAGTAACTAGTAACTAAAGTTTTCGAATAAATGTAGTGAAGTGAAAGTAACATGTTTGGGTCCGAGATGTAGTGGAGTAGAAGTAAAAGTATTGGAAATTGGAATTACTCAAGTAAAGTACAAATAAAGCAACATTGTACTTACTGTAAGTAAATGTACTTAGTTACTTTCCACCACTGCTCCATGCCATGTTTGAGGTCTCCATTTTATTTGTAGAAGGAAGAGTGCCACATACTGTATATTGTACACTCCCTGCTCCACTGTCAACATGCCGTTTATTTCTGGTGCCAGATGGGATGAGATGTGGGCAGTGGGTGGACAGTAACTAAGTACATTTACTACTGTACTAAAGTACATTTTTGGACACATGCATTTCTCTCATATATTGTGCTTTTGATGGTAACCAGAACGCTCGCCCCAATTAAAACACACTCGCCCACATTTTTGTCCCGCGGACCGCTCGTTTGTGTATTCTTGTATTCGTTTATACTGAGGTTAAGGTTATAGGAATGAGTTTTGGTTTAGGCATAGTTTTACTGAGGTTAAGGTTAGGAATAAGGTTAGGATTAGTCATAGTTTTACTGAGGTTACGATTAGGAATAAGGTCAGGTTTTGCCATAGTTTTACTGAGGTTAAGTTTAGGAATAAGGTTAGATTTATAGGCATAGTTTTACTGAGGTTAAGTTTAGGAATAAGGTTAGACTCAGACATAGTTTTACTAAGGTTAAGTTTAGGAATAAGGTTAGGCTCAGACATAGTTTTACTGAGGTTATGATTAGGAATACCTGGTAGCGACCGTTCCGAGATCGCCGTATTTGACCCAGGGTGAGCGTGTTTTGGGGCGAGCTTTCTTGTAATTCCATATTAATATATTATGAATTAAACACTTAAACCTTATTTCAAGCATAGCGAAAATAGCTGATCTACAATTTCAATACAGTAATGCGTTGATGTACCGCATAATTTGTACTTTTGAATCCTTTACTTGAGCATATCGTCTCTGTCGGGTGGAAACTCTCCACTGTTACTCTTCATGGATTCAAATTCAAAAGCGACGTGTTTTGAGCTTGTCGATCTGCTACTTTCGATGCTTTTGTGTGACGATCAAGTAGGGCGTTTGTGCAGCTGTTCTAAGCTGCACCCTCTTACTCTCTTTAAAACCATGTTCATTCATACTCACTGGAAATTGTTGGTATATGACAGTTTTGAGTCATTTGTGAACCAACGCCAATCTTGTATGTCACAGAGAAGAACTCTAAGAATCTAAGAGATCTTCTCTTTGCAGCCCTGTGCTTCCTGGTACAGTTCAGTTGGTAGAACACTTCTCTATCGTTTCTGTCAGGTGGAAACCATATATGTCCATAACTATTACTTCTCAGGATTCAAAAACAGCAAAACAATAGCTGATCTACAAGATCAAAACGTGTCGCTTCACACCTTTTTATTACGCCTCTGTATATATCAATTATACAAGATTATCTCAGGTTCAGTGATAAACATCACTGAACCTCCTTAGTTTAGCTCCTTATGTTCTTTGATAGCAAGGTGGGTCCAAAATGAAGCAAGCTCGTCTTCTTTAACTATAGCACCAAAAACACTGCCAGAGACACTGAGAGGTTTTTACCATTTCAGTTGCATCAGCACGGGGAGTTGTTAAGAACTAGAAGTTCGGGCCGCTATGCGGCCCGAACGTCTAGCGTGACGCGTCGTTCACTTTGCAGTGCCACCTTACAGGCACCTCACAGTGTGAGAGAGAGTTTTGTGCTCTCCTAAATCCACGGCAGGCTTTGAAAGTACCCACTTCAGAAAGAGGTGACGCGCATCACCTCTCCAATGAGTTATAAGTATGATTATGAGCATTTATGACTCTTTCTATGGTTATAGATTATTACTATTTATCACTATGGAAGCCGTTGAACTGGTGCGATCTGACGGCATCCTAGAATTTATAGGTAGGATGTGATGTCATGCTGTCGTGAGATTACGTCACACTGGAGTTGTGTCCATATTCGGGACGACCGTCTCATCGTCATCGTCGTCTTGGTAACAGGTTGGTTTGTTTTGTGAACGTACATACAGACAGATTCAAATTGTATATATAGATTTCGGGACGACCGTCTCATCGTGATGTCAGATTACGTCACACTGGCGTGATGTCAGATTACGTCACACTGGCTACATACATACTGACAACCGACATGGCGCAGGATTCAAATTGTATATATATAGATACACTTGCAGATGTCATGAAACCATAGGAGTCTTTTTTTTGGAACCTGGTATTCAACTCACTAAGTTGACAGTCAACTATCTGGTTTAAAATGATGCCAGATAGTGATGCCAGATCATGTTTATTACTTTTTGTCTGTTTAAATCACAAAAAAAGAAAAAAGAAGATCTAACGCTTAATTATAAACTCATGTCATTAGAGGTCGGCTTTGGCTGATACGTTGCCTAAATATGGAGATGACTGGTGTCATAGTAATGATGTCATACAGTAACATGAGTGATGTCATAGACTGGTCACATGGAAGCCACAGCGTCTGGTTTAGTTGACTCAATGTTTTCTGTTTCTCCTTCTTTTAGTGCGCTTGTTGGTTGTCATGGCTGCCAGTTCCCACCTGACGTTGTGTGGGAGTTCAGACTGCTCCACACTGTACTGAATAACTGCTAGCTTACATAGTGTTTTAAGACTAGGACTTAAGTCTAAGACGTACAGGTCATCAGCAGTAGTGGATTCTCTTCCAAAGAAGATGACACGATCATCTCCCATCATGCAACAGCACATGCCATACATTGGACACGGGCCTTTCCCCTTGGGCTCAACCTTCTTCCAGGAGAAGGTCTCTGGACTGAATCTCCACAGATCATTGAAGCTCTGGTTACCGTTGCAGCCAACAAATATGTACAGCTCTCCGTTGTAGGTAAAGGCTGAATGACTCCTGCGTCTTTCTGAAAGAAGCTGTGCAGAAGGTGTGTTCAGCCAGCAGTTGGTCTCTGTGTCAAACACTCTGATGGTGTTGTAGTAGTCCTCCTGGTACCCCTTATAGCCCCCAAATACAAACATCTTGGTCCCGATGATGGTGGCAGAGTGACCATATGAACGAGGTGGTGGAGTTCCTCCAGTGTTAATTAAAGACCAGACCATTGTGCTGGTGTCCAACTTGTACATGTCATTAGTCCATCCAGGCGGCTTGGTGAATCCTCCATGGATAAACATGACCTTCTCCAACACACAGGCTGAGTGGAGCCACTTCTCCCCTGGAACAGTCCCAGAAACCCTGGGTTTCCACCATATATGGGCGTTGACATCAAATGCATAAAGCATGTTGTAGAACTCCCTTTCCCAGCATCCTCCCCAGACATAGACTGTATCTTCTACCAGCACAGCTGTGTGGCCCCAGCGCTTGGAGGGAACCTCAAGGTGACGTTCTCCTCTTCCAGGTGTCAGTGGAGGCAATTTTCTCCAGGATAAAGACACCGTGTTGCAGACATGGACATACATCTGATCCGTTGTGTTGTAGGTCCCTCCATCTAAGCCTCCAAAGGAATAAAGGTTGTTCCTCACTGCTATAGCAGCATGATAGACTCGCTTTGGTCCTCCTGCTTTGGAAACGGCCCAACGAGACATTACCCTGTCTGTCTGTCTGTCTGTCTCTGTCTTTGTCTCTCTCTCTTCCTTCTCTCTTGACGTCTACAGTCATTGTGAACACAGTGCATCATCTTATATCTTCTGGTGAGAAAAAACATGCAACACAAACTGTTGTTATGCATGCCTTAACGACGCCGGCAAAAAAAATACGAAAAAAACAAAGAATATTAAATATATATTACTGCCATTACTGCCATTTTTGGACACATGCATTTCTCTCATATATTGTGCTTTTGATGATAACCAGAACGCTCGCCCCAATTAAAACACACTCGCCCACATTTTTTCCCGCGGACCGCTCGTTCGTGTATTCTTGTATTCGTTTATACTGAGGTTAAGGTTAGGAATAAGTTTAGATTTAGGCATAGTTTTACTGAGGTTAAGGTTAGGATTAGGCATAGTTTTACTGAGGTTAAGTTTAGGAATAAGGTTAGATTTATAGGCATAGTTTTACTGAGGTTAAGTTTAGGAATAAGGTTACGTTTAGGCATAGTTTTACTGAGATTAAGGTTAGGAATAAGGTTAGGTTTAGGCATAGTTTTACTGAGATTACGGTTAGAAATACCTGGTGGCGACCGTTCCGAGATCGCCGTATTTGACGCAGGGTGAGCGTGTTTTGGGGCGAGCTTTCTTGTAATTCCTTATAAATATATTATGAATTAAACACTTAAACCGTATTTCAAGCATAGTGAAAATAGCTGATCTACAATCTCAATACAGTAATGCGTTGATGTACCGCATAATTTGTACTTTTCAATCCTTTACTTGAGAATATCGTCTCTGTCGGGTGGAAACTCTCCACCGTTACTCTTCATGGATTCAAATTCAAAAGCGACGTGCTTTGAGCTTGTCGATCTGCTGCTTTTGATGCTTTTGTGTGACGATCAAGTAGGGCGTTTGTGCAGCTGTTCTAAGCTGCACCCTCTTACTCTCTGTAAAACCATGTTCATTCATACTCACTGGAAATTGTTGGTATATGACAGTTTTGAGTAATTTGTGAACCAACGCCAATCTTCTATGTCACAGAGAAGAACTCTAAGAATCTAAGAGATCTTCTCTTTGCAGCCCTGTGCTTCCTGGTACAGTTCAGTTGGTAGAACACTTCTCTATCGTTTCTGTCAGGTGGAAACCTTATATGTCCATAACTATTACTTCTCAGGATTCAAATTCAAAAACAGCAAAACAATAGCTGATCTACAAGATCAAAACGTGTCGCTTCACACCTTTTTATTACGCCTCTGTATATATCAATCATACAAGATTATCTCAGGTTCAGTGATAAACATCACTGAACCTCCTTAGTTTAGCTCCTTATGTTCTTTGATAGCAAGGTGGGTCCAAAATGAAGCAAGCTCGTCTTCTTTAACTATAGCACCAAAAACACTGCCAGAGACACTGAGAGGTTTTTACCATTTCAGTTGCATCAGCACGGGGAGTTGTTAAGAATACACTTGCAGATGTCATGAAACCATAAGAGTCTTTTTTTTGTAACCTGGTATTCAACTCACTAAGTTTACAGTCAACTATCTGGTTTAAAATGATGCCAGATAGTGATGCCAGATCATGTTTATAACTTTTTTTGTGTTTAAATCATAAAAAATCACACCTGTGTGAAGGTAGCGGCGCCTTTGATATATTTTGTCATAGATATGTGTTTCTACTAGAGAAACAATATTAAATCTCTGTAAATTTATTTCAAGGCTTCCAGTGGCACTAAATAGTGCCATTGGAAGCGAATCACCAAATGCATTCCAAGGTAAGTGGCAAAAACTGATCTGTCATAGCTGATAGAGTGGGTACCTAAAAAATAAACTTTGTGTGTGCGTGTGTATAAATGTGGTACCAGAAAGATATGTATGTGTTATGAAATAATCTATACAATTTATAAGACATCATAGTGATGTCATGAATAGTAACATAGTGATGTCATGAATAGTGACCAATCAGAACGTTGACGGACCTGACCAATCAGAACGTTGACGGACCTGACCAATCAGAACCTTGGCGAGCCTGACCAATCAGAACGTTGACGCAAAAGCCTGACCAATCAGAACGTTGACGGACCTGACCAATCAGAACCTTGGCGAGCCTGACCAATCAGAACGTTGACGGACCTGACCAATCAGAACCTTGGCGAGCCTGACCAATCAGAACGTTGACGGACCTGACCAATCAGAACCTTGGCGAGCCTGACCAATCAGAACCTTGGCGAGCCTGACCAATCAGAACGTTGACGCAAAAGCCAGGTATAGAGGGCTAATATCCGCTCTATACCTAAAGGTATAGAGCGGCTAGCGCCGCTAAAAAGAAAAATCTAACACTTAATTATAAACTCATGTCATTAGAGGTCGGCTTTGGCTGATACGTTGCCTAAATATGGAGATGACTGGTGTCATAGTAATGATGTCATACAGTACATGAGTGATGTCATAGACTGGTCACATGGAAGCCACAGCGTCTGGTTTAGTTGACTCAATGTTTTCTGTTTCTCCTTCTTTTAGTGCGCTTGTTGGTTGTCATGGCTGCCAGTTCCCACCTGACTGTTGTGTGGGAGTTCAGACTGCTCCACACCGTACTGAATAACTGCTAGCTTACATAGTGTTTTAAGACTAGGACTTAAGTCTAAGACGTACAGGTCATCATCAGTAGTGTATTCTCTTCCAAAGAGGATGACACGATCATCTCCCATCATGCAACAGCACATGCCATGCATTGGACACGGGCCTTTCCCCTTGGGCTCAACCTTCTTCCAGAAGAAGGTCTCTGGACTGAATCTCCACAGATCATTGAAGCTCTGGTTACCGTTGCAGCCACCAAATATGTACAGCTCTCCGTTGTAGGTAAAGGCTGAATGACTCCTGCCGCTACGTCTTTCTGGAAGAAGCTCTGAAGAAGGTGTGTTCAGCCAGCAGTTGGTCTCTGTGTCAAACACTCTGATGGTGTTGTAGTAGACCTCCTGGTACCCCTTATATCCCCCAAATACAAACATCTTGGTCCCGATGATGGTGGCAGAGTGACCATATGAACAAGGTGGTGGGGTTCCTCCAGTGTTAATTAAAGACCAGACCATTGTGCTGGTGTCCAACTTGTAGAGGTCATTCTGTGTAGATCTGTCCCGCCGGTGTGTAGGCTTGTATCCTCCATAGATAAACATGACCTTCTCCAACACACAGGTTGAGTGGAGCCAGTTCTCCCCTGGAACAGTCCCAGAAACCCTGGGTTTCCACCATATATGGGCGTTGACATCAAATGCATAAAGCATGTTGTAGAACTCCCTTTCCCAATATCCTCCCCAGACATAGACTGTATCTTCTACCAGCACAGCTGTGTGGCCCCAGCGCTTGGAGGGAACCTCAAGGTGACGTTCTCCTCTTCCAGGTGTCAGTGGAGGCAATTTCCTCCAGGATAAAGACACCGTGTTGTAGACATGGACATCCATCTGATCCATTGTGTTGTAGGTCCCTCCATCACAGCCTCCAAAGGAATAAAGGTTGTTCCTCGCTGCTATAGCAGCATGATAGACTCGCTTTGGTCCTCCTGCTTTGGAAACGGCCCAACGAGACATTACCCTGTCTGTCTGTCTGTCTGTCTTTGTCTCTCTCTCTTCCTTCTCTCTTGACGTCTACAGTCTTTGTGAACACGGCGCATCATCTTATATCTTCTGGTGAGAAATCACATGCAACAGAAACTGTTGTTATGCATGCCTTAACGACGCCGGAAAAAAAAATACGAAAAAAACACAAAGAATATTAAATGTATATTAAATATGGTGTTAATAAGTTTGTGCCCGCGACATCAACGATATACTTTGTGTGGTTTTATTTTTCTGGATTTTTTTTTTTACTGCCGGACAGGGCCGTTTGTCATTGTCGAATTCCACTCGAGCCATTCACTTCCAAATGCTTCCATTAAGGCGGCAAACCTTGTGATCTGCCAACTGAAAAACACCCCCCCCCCCCTCTCCAAAAAAACTGAGTAAAGACCCACTTGTTATTTCTAAGTTCTTATCTTTTGTTTTGATATTGTTTTTTCCTTCTTTCCTGCTGGCATTTCCTCAGAGCGGCGGAGCTCAAATAAACGTTGACAGAGTAGCGGCGTATCAAAATAGACACTTAAAGTGTATACAGTCTGGGAAGCGAGCAGGGATAAAAATCAATTATTATACGCCCTATTTCTAGTATATAAAGTACGTGCCGTAGGTCAGTGGCTACAGCGCTTGTCATATAAACATGCCTTATATGATGAAGAAGGTGCTAACAGTGCCCCAGAGCATGAGAAACAAGCATAACAAATGGATGAAGGCTAGACTCATTTATTTCGGCTGGTTTTCGCGTCGGGGCAGGTTGTCGACTTTGTTCCTGCGTCTGCGTCCCTACAGGGCACCAGACAGAGGAAACACATTACATACTAAACAATGAGCTTTGTAAATCGTTGCTGTCGGCGCAGACATTTCTTATCTCCATTATTCTAACTTTTTGTGTTTCTTTTTTGTAAATTAATGACCTACTTGATCATACTACAGAATCACACAAACGCATCAAAAGTAGCAGATCTACAAGCTCAAAATGCGGCGCAAAGCGCCGCATTTTGAGCTTGTAGATCTGCTACTTTTGCTGTTTTTGAATTTGAATCCTGAAAAGTAACAGTTTTGGACATGGTTTCCACCCGATAGAGACAAAACACCAGTGGTGGATAATAACTAAGTACTTTTACTAGTACTGTACTTATTAACAATTTAGAATGTTTTCATTTTTTTTTTTCACTTCAGTGTTTCCATCTTTTGATACTTTGTACTTCCACTTCACTGTATCAGAGGCAAATAGTGTACTTATACTCACTACAATTATCGTAGTTACAGCTTACTAGTTTCCTAGTGCATATATAGATTCAGATATTGCAAAAGCTTATTTTATACTTCGGGCAAAAAAATCTGTGAAAAGTGATAATAATTTAGTTTTTTTTTAAACACAAGTTTTCTCTTAATGGGGGTCTGGAATGTTTTAAGGTGGGGGTCCACGGCCAAATACATATCCATTTGGGGGTCCTTGACATAACGATATTTGACAACCCCTGGTTTAGACCAAGTGGCCAAGACCAACCCCTGAGCTGCTCTGTAGCAGAAACCTTTTTGACATGAAGTGCCATGTTTTTATTTTCTTGATTGTCAGCGTGCCATATCAACATTATGTATGAATGTAGAATGATGTGGAGGATGTAATTTGAATACGCTTAATTCAATTGATTTTATTTTGTATTTTAAACTAAAAGGCCTCTCTCACACTTACTCCAGTGTGCCAGTGATTACCCTCCCCTGTGTCAATGAATGGTGCCTAAGGTTGCCTACTCCTGCTCCAGAGATACGCTCACTAGCAACCAGGACCTCCCCACTGTATCTTCTCCCAGCGGGAAACAACCCTTAAGGGTGATGGAGGCACCAGCAAAGCCAACCGTATAAAATGGACTGGAAAGAACGAAAATTATATCTGCAGACCCACAGAGAGAGAGAGCGAGGAAAGGGGAGGAGGGGGGCCGCAGAATACGGGGGCCGCAAATGAAAAACACAGATAGGCGCCATGACAACGATGGCCCTTATAAAGGGGGCACAAACAAACAGCGGGGGGAGGCGAAACGGAGATGGTATTTGAAAGCAAAACGCCAATTAACCGATTTTCTCATGCTTGTCCCTCCGATGACAAAAGGGCCCCTGCAGTCGACTCGTTCTTAAACCAGTGGCTTTGTCTTTTGGTTGCCATTGCTATGAGAGAGAGGAGAGACTCCATTGAATGTGCGTTTTCTCACCGTTTTGGCAGTGGAAGAAGGGGGCGGTTGGAGACGGAAGAGAGAGAGAGAAAAAGAAAGAACAGAAAAGGTGTTAGATCCTCTCTCCAGCTGTGCGATGGAAGTCGTAATGGGAATATGCCGGGGGACCAGAACCTTGGGATCGTATGAATAACGAGGAGAGAGATCTGGAAGGCTCAGATGAGAGAGGAGCATGTAGGTATACGCCATGCAAGGTCCAAAACCTTGGAGCTGGCTGCTGGCTCTCTTGTCTCCCATGCAGAGACAAAGGTTCACGGACACATTTACTGTAAACACTGGGGCCAGTTGGGTCCATTTTGACGTTAAACCCCCATTGCGTTACCGTGTTGGTTTTCAACCTTTCTTTTACTGAGGAAATGCTCTCGTGCAAGCAATATCCTTCCTTGGATAATCTCTGTGTGTGTGTGTGTGTGTGTGTGTGTGTGTGTGTGTGTGTGTGTGTGTGTGTGCGTGCGTGGTTGGAAAAGAAGGGCTAAATCCTCACTAAGGAGGAGCTGAGAAGGTTTTGTGCGTAATCATGATGCAGTGTGTCTTTGAAGTGCAAACAGGACGGTGGAAACAGAACTCCGTGAAGGAGCCACTAGTAAAACCACTTAACCCATCTAGACTTAGAGAACCATGGACCTGAGTTGGCCCTGTACCACTGTTCATTTTGACCGCACATTTTTATGCAGTTTTAGTCATCTTTTGAACACATTTCCATTTAGTTTAAGTCATATTTTAGCCATCTGAAATGTTTTACTTTCAGTCAGTTGATTTAGTCGACTAAAATATATTTTGTCGGGCTGTGATGGCGTCATAATGCCTGATTTATACTTAGCTTTGTGCCCCCCCGCCCCCCCCCCCCCCCTCCTGTGTGTGTGTGTGTGTGTGTGTGTGTGTGTGTGATCATCTATAGTCACTTATTTTGTGCTTGTTTTCGTAGACCTGTCCACTTGTTTCTCTCGCAAATCTGACAACACTGCTGCACACGGGAGTATGGTGATTCCTCATACTTAACTTTAGACCCATCCGACCACAAACAGTGGTTCACAGGGAAGCTGTCAGAACCTTCCCTAAAACATCCGGGACAAACGCTCCACACGTCTCAGACTCTTCTCCCTTCTGGCTCCCAAACCGTGGAACAAACTCCCCAGTTAGAACTGCAGACTCACTCCCCGTAATCTGAAGACTCACCTCTTCAGACTCCACCTTAGCCCGTAGCACTTGCCCTAGCGTTGATGACCTTGCAGGCTTATGCAAAATCAAAAATGTAATTTAGATAAGCATGTTCTGTAGACAGATGCCAGGTTCATTTGTAGACCTTGTTGTCCTGGCAGTTTTCCGCCGCATCCTATATAGTTTCAATGTACAGATTATTTATTTTTCGATATTATACTGTTTAGACTGATGGTAGGTTCTTGGTTTACCTACTGTATGATCCCAGATTACTATCTCTATGCATTTGACATATTACCTCTTGTTTACCTTGCTTACTGTAAATCGCTCTGGATTAAGAGTGTCTGCTAAATGCCTAAATTGCAAATTGTCCAGGGACCCTCAGGGTTTCTAACTCAGAGTTATGGAGGGTGGGGTCCTTGAAATAAAAATGTTTGGAGAACCAGTGGCTCTCTGGCATGCGTTCAGCACTGACTGAACTCATGAAAGCGGATGCCTAGCGTTGGTCTCAGGGTCTCCTGAGGTACCCCCCCCCCCCCCCCCCCCCCCCGCCTGCCCCCATAGCTTCCCCACAATGGGCTGATCTCTGCTACTTATCATTCCTCGGCCATCAGCAGCTCAACAGTGGCGCGCTACCAGAGAACCCGCCTCTTAATACAATACACACATGGTGATGACAAGCGTCCCCTGATGAACAGCCCTGGAGAGGAGCTGATGGGGATCAGTGGTGGAAAGTAACTAAGTACGTTTCATCGGCTGTCGGGGCAGAAAAACCTCTTATCTCCATATTCTAACTTTTTGTGTTTTTTAATTTCTTTCGTAAATTAACGACCTACTCGATCATACTACAGTGTCACACAAAAAAGCATCAAAAGTATCAGATCTACATGCTCGAAACGTGGCGTTTCAAGCTTGCGATTCTGCTTACTTTTGACGCTTTTTGAATTTGAATCCTGAAAAGTAACAGTTTTGGAGATATGAGGTTTCCACCCGACATTTTACGTACACTTAAGTACACTTTTGAGGTGTTTTTTTCTTTTTACTTCACGTGAATATGGCAATTTTTCAATACTTTATACTTCTACTCCACTGCATCTCAGAGGGAAATATTGTACTTTTTTTTACTCCGCCACAATTATTTGACAGCTACACTTTGCTTTCGTAGATTTGGAATATTATTACAAAATATGCATCAAACAATTAACCCATTAAGACCTGAGGCCGATTCTACATGTCTCCTAAATCCCAACAGTATTCTGGAAAAACCTATGTTTCTATATCAGTGGTGCTCAATCTTTTTCATGTCAAGGACCCCCAATATTATATGTATTTGGCCGCGGACCGGGCCCCCATCTCAAAATATTTTGTTCCAGGGGGTCCCAGAAGCAAAGATTTGAGTTAAAAATGTTTTCTTAAAAAATATATATATTCAAAGGTTTGCACACATCTTCACGATTTAAAAAAAATAGCAGATCTACAAGCTCATAGCTTGTGAGCTTGTATATCTGCTATTTTTGAATAGCTAAAGTCTAAAATAATGCTTTTTAGCTCAAATCAAAAAATGACACAGATGCTTCTCCAGGTCTGGCCCTATTTGATAGACTTTTACTTGTAACAGATCATGTCTACGTACATTGTGGTATTTCTACTTTTACTCAAGTAAAAAAAACTAAATCTGAGTATTTCCACCACCTCTGCAGTGGATTAGCCCCAGGGCCCATTAGGATAGACGGCCCCAGATTGTTTTGACTGTCCTCGTCTTCGCCACGGTACAAATAGGATTCACATTTATATGAGCGCTGTAACAGTGTGAATTTATTATGTAGCCTTACCGCGAGGGAGGGAGGCTTGGCCCCTGTGCAGTGTGCAGACACAAAAATAATAATAGAGTTTATTGAATAATTGATGTTCCACTACAGTGTCTTTCATCCCCCACACCCCCCTTATGGCAGCACTCTATGCATGGCTTAGTTTTCCGCCGTGCGTGCGCTCGTGCATTTACATGCTTAGACACCCCCCCCCCCCCCCCCCCCCACACACACACACACACACACACACACACACACACACACACACACACACACACACACACACACACACACACACACACACACACACACACACACACACACACACACACACACACACATACATACATGTGTTTGCATTCCTATACTTGTGAGCATTTTTCATGGAATTTTATCATGAATTGTTCAAAACTGTACATTTTGGTACTTATTTTGTATGGTTGTCTGCTGCACACTGTTGTTGTCCTTCTGTCCTTTGTTTGAGTATTGAATGTTTAATGGACCACAATGGAAAGAAGCCTTTGGCTTTTTTTGTGTCTCATATTTGGAAATCTTTTTGACTCTTGGTACTGATTTACTTTTAAAATCAATCAATCAATCAATAAAAACATTTAAAAAATCCAACCCTAACCTATAAACCCTAACCTAAATCTTTTCCTAATTGTAAGCCTGACCTTTTGAGCCATAAAACAGCCATTTATCTTGTGAGGAGCAGGAAAATGGTCCTCACAATGTCTTACTTCTCAAATTCTATGCCCTCAAGTATAGTAATACGCGCGCACACACACACACACACACACACACACACACACACACACACACACACACACACACACACACACACACACACACACACACACACACACACACACACACACACACACACACACACACACACACACACAACTCAGCTCTCCAGAACAGCAGAACTCCAGTAGTTGAAACAAACGAGAGTGTCCGTGTGAGAGATGGTTCTGCCGACATCTCCGCGCCGCCACGCCAAGGGAAACATTCCGCTCATGCAGTCCGGGCTGGTGTGTGTGTGTGTGTGTGTGTGTGTGTGTGTGTGTGTGGCGAGCAAAGTGCTAATAGTGTTGAAGACACTTTGGCCTCCACCGCTGGGTTTTCCCAAAAGATAACAACGTGAATCTTTCTCTGTTCTTCTTTCTTTTTCCCCCATTTTTTATGGAGTCAGAACAGTCTCATAATGAGTGAATGCACAAGTCCTAATGAGTGAATGCACAAGTCTTGGTTTGTATTCACACACTCTTGGTTTGTATTCACTCACTAGATTTTTTAATGAACAAGTTCTGGTTTGCATGTGTTTTTTTGGTTCAGCACTACAAATGTGATGCTTTGCGTTCGTGTTTCAAGTCCACAGGTTCGTGTTTCAAGTCCACAGCTTTAAATCCACAGTCTGTGTATTAAAGTCACGTTTGTGTTTTGTGTTTGAAAAACACAGTTTAAAATTCACAGTTTGTATTTTGTGTTTCTAATCCACAGCTCAAAATCCACAGTTTGTATATTAAAGTCACATTTATATTTTGTGTTTGAATTCCACAGTTTAAAATTCACAGTTTGTATTTTAAAGTCACATTCCAGATGCTCTGCTTCACAAATATAATTCTCCATTTATCTCCAAAACACTCAATTTACAAATGCACATTGAATTAACTACAACACAAATCGGTTGGTGTGCATTTGCACACTGCTTCTCTGTGGTGGATCTCCTCTGTGCACGCACAAATCTTTTTGAGACTGACCTGACGGTGGGCGTAGACGATCGTCGTCATTGGCTGATAAATCTGATTGACAGGGTCATCAGCCAATCAGATGGGTTCACTTTCAGCCAATCTAACGTCTCCTTCCCTTTCAACCCGGAAGTACATGCTCTCTCTCTGTGTTGCCATGTCTGCTTATTATAAGCAGCTGCTTGTTTTTCTATGGTGTCTTTCTATGAAGACACATTGTGAGCTTGTAGATTTCAAGTTGGATGCAGCTCAAAGTGAACATTCCTCAGGTATCTAGTTTGTTGCCATACAACCTTCCTAGACCGTGTTATTAAAGAAAAACGGGCTACAATGTTTTGGCCATTATCTCTGGAACAGAAGGTCGAACTGCCCAGTTCAAAGCTTGTTGGGTGCGTGACTTTGAGGACATTAAGCACACAATGTTACATTTTCAGATTTTTTGTATTTCTTATAATTTTAAGCTATATTTCAGTATGGTTTATGATATTGTGTTTGTCATTATAGCCATATTTGTAATGTTTGTCCTGTTTTCCCACCTTCTTGGATTAAATATTCTAAAATCATCAGTTTGAGAGACCATCCTTAATCAGCCGGGGTTGCTTACAGGACAGGTACAGCGGCAACACTATATAGAAAGTTATGATCAACCCATGGTCACTCTTTGTATGTATTCTACATGGTTTCAGTGCAGGTACGTTTGTTTTCATCCCCTTTTTTCATTTAACTTTGTCATGACTTTTCAGACAGAGCTAAAGTTACCTTAATACTATTCAATGCATTGCACAGCAACACAACAATGCTAAGCCTTCAGTCTTCAGAGCAGCTAATCATAATGGACATGAACTGACCTAATATTTAACTAATATACATCATTGTTCATGGCTATTTAGCCTAATTGTTGGTCCATATTTGAGGTCTTTAAACTAAGGATACATGACAAAGCATTATTAACCAAAAGGTGATTTAGTAGGTGGTGGTAATATATAATAAATATATGGTAATATATTTGGTTACATATATCTAACAATATTAAAAATATTTAATATTACATTAATTATTATTATTATTATTATTATAATACATATAATAATTATTACAATACATATTATATTATTATAAACACAATTATTACCATAATATATGGTAATATATTAATATGGTAATATAATAAATCATTTAAACATTTTTTTAAAGTTAAAAAATGAAAACAAGTATTTTTTTATTTTTTTTAAGTGTGTTCTAATTATTATTCTTAATTATTCTATTATAGCTAGATAACATCATTATCCATTGCCTTCATTATAGGAAATTTAAAGAGTGAATTTTAACATTTTTATAATAGAAAACGAGATATATTGAAAGATGAAACCCTAGCCCTAACCCAACATAATATTAAAAGGTGTTTACATGGATATGAATTAAGTCAGCTATGAGGTGGGAGGAAAAAAATAATGAAAATACTTATTTTTGAGTATTTTGGGCTGATTTAAATCACGGGTCAAATTTGACCCGCTAACACCACAAGTGGATGCAGTTTTCTAACACAATGCAAGGGTTAAGGGCCTCATAAATTATAATTTGAGGTCCATATCATAATGACACACAGACTGTATTCTGCAGCTCCTTGTAGGCTTCTAGGCTTCTTTATAATAGAAAAAAACAAAAAGAAGCATTGGCTGGCAAACTTTTCATCTTTTGTCTCACCCCATTCCCTGCATTCTGAACCTGTGTACATTCCTGTGTAAAAGAGGCTATCTCCAGGATCTAGGATACTATTGTCAGAGCATACATTTGACAAATGCCATTACTTCACACTCTTTTGCTGTATATTGAAAATAACCCTGAAGTTAGATATGTTTGTGTTGTTGCCTCCAAAGAAATGCATTCATTCAATAGTATGAAATGGTTATCAACTCTTTATGCTATAAAGAGTTGATAATCGCCTCACAGCTAGAAGGTCCTGGGTTCGATTCCCGCCGGGGACGCTGTGGGCACTGGGGCCGTGTCTTCTCCTCCGCGTCATCAGCGCCCATACCCTTCCTTAGTGGGGTTGGCGAAAGGGCCTACTCTGTGTGGAGTTTGCATGTTCTCCCCGTGTCTCCTAGGGTAGTTAATACCCTCACAAAAACATGTAGTAATCCTGATTCCTGGTCACTATACTGCCTCCCCCTGGTCAGCCAGGGCGCCTGATGGAGGGGAAGGGAACTGGTTGGAATAATGTGTTCCTTCCACGCACTACGTCCAACCAGGGAAACTTCCCCCTGTCAGGTGAAAAGAAGGTCAGTTGGCTCTCATGCATTGAAGGATGAGCATGAGCTCGGCCCTGGCCTCCCTAGGCTGGTGGGGGGAGTGTAGTCCCCAGGATCACTTAGCAAATTGGCACCGGGTGAAAAAAAAAGGGTTACAAAAATCGAGGGATACAAATTATAAAAAAGAGTTGATAATTAATAAAGGACATTAAAGTTAATGTCCTTTATGATTAAAATATGATTAGCTGCTCTGAAGACTGGCTTAGCATTGCTGTGTTACTGTGCTGTGCATTGATTAGCATTAAGGTAACTTTAAGTCATGACAAAGTTAAATGAAAAAAGGGAATTAAAACAAACGTACCTGTACTGAAACCATGTAGAATACATAAAGATGTGACCATGGGTTGATCATAATTTTCTATATTTTTTTTCAATAAGTGTTGCCGCTGTACCTGTCCTGTAAGAAACCCTGGCTGATTAAGGATGGTCTCTCAAACTGATGATTTTAGAATATTTAATCCAAGAACCACCGTAAGAACTATAGGTGGGAAACCAGAAAAAAAGGACAAACATTACAAATGTAACTGCCCCTCAGCTTGGTAAGTATGATAATGATGAGACAGTGGAGTTTCAAACAGATGCTGGTTTATTCCTGAAGCACCGTGAAAACTATAGGAAAATAAGACTGCATGATATGTCAAGTCTACAGTATCACAAAATGCAATAAAGTAATTCAACAAACAGTTGACCAAAAATAAGCTTGAACATGACAATAAACAAATAACGTACTTCTTAACGGTACAAAAAAGCCATCTTGGGACACTAAACAACATTAGACATGAAATTAACCCTTGTAAACAAAGGCTATGCCTTAGGAAGACATAATACATCTGTTGCATTCATCATGAGTTACATTAGAGCAGTAAAAAAAAAACGGTCTTTTTAACTGAAAGTATAAACTATAGCTTACAAACCTAATTCCGGGGTTGTTAAAACATGAATTAAAACGTATACACTATTTATCTCCCCTGTGGATGTACATTTTTCAGAACTCTCGCAAGATTCCCACAATGTGACTATGTATTGACTGAATGTACAGAAAAAAATCACACCTGTGTGAAGGTAGCGGCGCCTTTGATACATTTTGTCATAGATATGTGTTTCAATATTAATATCTAATATATAATATCAATATTAGTTTATACCCCAGTTAATAAGAATACAGAGGACGAACATAAGGATGGACATACACCTGGACATAGACACGGACATACGTACACAGAGAAATACTAGAGAAACAATATTAAATCTCTGTAAATTTATTTCAAGGCTTCCAGTGGCACTAAATAGTGCCATTGGAAGAGAATCACCAAATGCATTCCAAGGTAAGTGGCAAAAACTGATCTGTCATAGCTGATAGAGTGGGTACCTAAAAAATAAACTTTGTGTGTCCGTGTGTATACATGTGGTACCAGAAAGATATGTATGTGTTATGAAATAATATATACAATTTATAAGCCGTACCCAGAGTGTTTATGTTCCGGACTTTTACAGTTTATATAAACCATCTAATTTTGTATTCATGATATAATATTGATGTCATGAATAGTTCCCTTCCCTGACCAATCAGAACGTTGACGGACCTGACCAATCAGAACCTCGACGGGCCTGACCAATCAGAACGTTGACGGACCTGACCAATCAGAACCTTGACGGGCCTGACCAATCAGAACGTTGACGGACCTGACCAATCAGAACCTTGGCGGGCCTGACCAATCAGAACCTTGGCGAGCCTGACCAATCAGAACGTTGACGCAAAAGCCAGGTATAGAGGGCTAATATCCGCTCTATACCTAAAGGTATAAAGCAGCTAGCGCCGCTAAAAATGGGGAAACACTGCCACCCAGTGGACCTTTTTGTAAACCACACATAGGCCAACACAACTCAAAACGTAGCAATAAAACACAACAATAAAACAACTATCAATCAATAAAGATGAACAACTATAACTGTATAGCCAGTATCAAAAACCCTTTGGTTGGTGGTCATTTACAACAAATATGACAACAAACACAATTTATCATAAACCATACTGAAATATAGCCTAAAGCTATAAAAAAAATACAAAACCCTGAAAAATCAGAAAATGTAACATTGTGTGCTTAATGTCCTCAAAGTCACGCACCCAACACGCTTTGAACTGAGCAGATTGGACCTTCTGTTCCAGAGATAATGGCCAAAACAGTTTTGGCCATTGTCGTTTTGTCGTTTTTCTTTAATAACACGGGCTAGGAAGGCCGTATGGCAACAAACTAGATACCTGAGGAATGTTCACTTTGAGCTGCATCCAACTTGAAATCTACAAGCTCACAATGTGTCTTCATAGACCCCTTAACAGACGACGTCATACTGGCTGCGTGCAGCCAGTATGCGCGCAACGAAACCCATTATATCAGGTCTCGTTAGGACGCGTCTCACTAGCCAACACACACAAGAGGGGGTTGGGGTGTGCTGAAACCAGTGCACCCCGAAACAGGTTGGGAATTGATTGCGTGAAACAATCACCTGTGCGTCCAGGCTCAATGTTAGTAAACAAATAATTGGTCTATAGAAAGACATCATAGAAAAACAAGCACAAAGTCGCTTATAATAAGCAGACATGGCAACACAGAGAGAGAGCATGTACTTCCGGGTTGAAAGGGAAGGAGACGTTAGATTGGCTGAAAGTGAACCCATCTGATTGGCTGATGACCCTGTCAATCAGATTCATCAGCCAATGATTACGTTCGTCTACGCCCCCAGTCTCAATAAGCGTCAGGTCAGTCTCAAAAAGATTTGTGAATGCACAGAGGAGATCCACCACAGAGAAGCAGTGTGTAAATGCACACCAATCGATTTGTGTTGTAGTTAATTCAATGTGCATTGGTAAATTGAGTGTTTTGGAGATAAATAGAGAATTATATTTGTGAAGCAGAGCATCTGGAATGTGACTTTAAAATACAAACTGTGAATTTTAAACTGTGGATTTCAAACACAAAATATAAATGTGACTTTAATACACAAACTGTGGATTTAAAGCTGTGGATTTGAAACACAAAATACAAACTGTGAATTTTAAACTGTGTTTTTCAAACACAAAACACAAACGTGACTTTAATACACAGACTGTGGATTTAAAGCTGTGGACTTGAAACACGAACACGAACTTGAAACACGAACGCACGAAACACGAAAGCTGTGGACTTGAAACACGAACGTGGACTTGGAACACGAACACAAACACGAAACACATGCAAACCAGAACTTGTTCATTCAAAAATCAAATGTGTGAATACAAACCAATACTTGTGCATTTACTCATTATGAGACTGTTCTGACTCCATAATTTTTTACGATTGTAAGGGCTGGCCCAATTTGTGGCTGGAATGCGGCTGGAGTCGCTGGTAGAGTGGAACTATAACATAATATGCTTATTTATTAGTATTACAATGAAAACTCATTTTTAATATTAATGTTACGTATAATATCATTAATATCTTGGGAATTGCAGTTCTAAGGAATTAGATCCCAATTGATGTATGGAGAGACAGAGAGACAGAGAGAAAGAGAGACAGACAGACAGACAGGCGGAGATAGAGAGACAGAGAGGGGGAGACAGAGACAGACAGACAGACAGACAGACAGACAGACAGACAGACAGACAGACAGTCGGAGAGAGAGACAGAGAGGGGGAGACAGCAGACAGACAGTCGGAGAGAGAGAGACAGACAGACAGACAGTCGGAGAGAGAGACAGAGAGGGAGAGACAGCAGACAGACAGTCGGAGAGAGAGAGACAGACAGACAGACAGACAGACAGACAGTCGGAGAGAGAGACAGAGATAGAGAGGGACAGACGGACAGACAGACAGTCGGAGAGAGAGACAGAGACAGACAGTCGGAGAGAGAGACAGAGACAGACAGTCGGAGACAGAGACAGACTGATAGACAGACAGTTGGAGAGACAGACAGACAGTCAGTCAGTCAGTCGGAGAGACAGACAGACAGACAGTCAGTCAGTCGGAGAGACATACAGACAGACAGTCAGTCAGTCAGTCGGAGAGAGAGAGAGACAGACAGAGCGAGAGAGGGACAGACAGACAGTCAGTCAGTCAGTCAGTCAGTCGGAGAGAGACAGACAGACAGAGAGAGAGAGGCAGAGAGACACTATACTGTAGAGACATAAAGCAGAGTCAGAACCAGAGACAACATGACATCTTTCCTCAGTGGTAACAGTATGTTGTGCACATGCATGTCAGGGTGCAGGGGGTTTGGTGATCTATAGGCTGTGTTTATTAACCAGCAGGAACGCTACTTGGCAAAGGCCCATACATACGTACATAGCCGGGGGAGTGGGATTTGTAATGGAGATGAAACAGGTTTCAATTTGTGGCCTCTTTCAGGGGCATTTTCCAGGTGTTTGCCTGGGCCTGCAACGAGTCTGTTAAAAAGGAAACATTTCAGATTCTCTGAATATCATGCATCTGAGGGACCGGAGAGGGAAGGGAAGGGAAAAAAAAAACGTGGCACGAATAATGCTGAACAGGCGCAGTCAGTCTCTCCGTTCGATGCCGTGCGGATTAGCCACTCCGAGAAGACTCGAGAGTTCAGTGTTTGTTTTATATCCATTTTTATATTGAAAGCCTCATGGGTCTTTTTTTCTCCTTTTTTTTCTGGTCTCTCGTGAAGTCGTGCAGTCGGGGCAGAGGGCCACGTGGTTCGTTCTGGTGGTGAGGCTTCGCAGGGCATCAGCCCTCTCTCTTTTTTACACAATGCCTCTCCCATCACGTTATGTCACTGGTGGAAAGTACATTTCGCTGCATGCTGTCGGGCTGAAACCTCTTATCTCCATATTTAACTTTTTGTGTTTTTTCCCCCCGTAAATTAACGCCCTACTTGATCATCCTACATCGCCACACAAAAGCATCAAACGTAGCAGATCTACAAGCTCGAAACGCAACACGTTTCGAGCTTGTAGATCTGCTACTTTTGATGCTTTTGAATTTGACAACAGTTTAATGAGGTTTCCACCCGACACGAGACGGTTTATTTAAGTACTGTACTTAAGTACAATTTTTAGGTACTTTTATTTTACTTGACTATGTCAATTTTTTTCAACACTTAATACGTCTACTCCAATGCATCTCAGAGGCAAATATTATTCCTTTTTACTGCACAACAACTATTTGGAAACTTTAGTTACAGTTCTTGAGCAGATTTGGATTGTGAATGCGAAACATGTATCTTAACCAAAAACGAAGCCCAAAAACATAAAAAGCACTATTAGGCTTTTAAGTTTTTTGAAGAAATGTATGAGGTATATTCTGCATGATGAGTAACGTTTACTTATGGTACTTTAAGTATAATTTTGATGCCAATACATTTGTACTTTTACTCATGTCATTTTTTTGAATACAGGCCTTTTATTTGTAACAGCAGTATTTCTATTTTCTTGGCCCTCTTTTTCAAAAGCCTCTCCGATCACGTTATGTCAGAGAGGGATGGTCTTGATGGCGATAACGCTGGCACTGCCGCCACGCTGCCAGTTTAGACAGTTTAACCACATTTACAATGAGCTGCAGTGGAACAAAGGCAGAGCTTTCCTCTCCCCAGCCATTCCTTCTCAAAAGGTCATCGCTAAGAAAAAACATTATTCATTATGAAAACTTAATGAGTGCCAGAGGAAGTACTTGGCGACCTGCATACACCCCCCCCCCCTCCCCATCTCTCCTCATTTGCCCCTCCTCCTCCTCCTCGCCCGCCCGGCCCGCGCTCGCCTGCGATATTAAGAGGAAAAAGGGTGGTCTGACTACGTGGAGCCATGCATGCTGCATCGCTCTCAGCCACGCGTTTTGTTTGCTTTGAATTATTTACAGTGAAAACCACTGAAGGGGGTTTGGGGGGAGGGGGAGGGGGGTGCTGTGCCAGGCGACAAGGAGAGAGAGAGAGAGGGGGGGGTGACAGGGTTGCAGGTCAGAGCCCTTGGGTGCCGTACGGCAGTGTTTCCCAAACAATGGGTCACAAACCAATTTTTCCCGAGTAAATATCCCCCTTTTATCCTTTATTTGTTTAAAGAATAATCTACAAGCTCTGTAGGTTGGTTATTGAAATAGGGCTTAAGTAATAAATCGTCTCTGTCGGGTGGAAAACCGAAAAGTCCAAAACTGAATGGAAAATGATGGAGATTTAGATATGGAGATATAGGTTTCCGGCCCACAAAAACGATATCCTACATTTGTTTTAAAAAACAAGCTCTGTAGGTTGGTTAATGAAATAGGGCTTTAGGTGATACATTCATAATGTATTTTTGTACGTTTGTGTGTCGGGGAGACGCCACAGTTCTCTTTTGGGTCTGGAGCTGAAAGGCTTGGTAACCGCTGCCATACAGGATGAAGTGGGGTCCGGGGGTCCCCAGCGGAATTATTTAAAACATTAAGATCATTTTAAGCACTTTACATCGCACATTTGAAAAAGTCGGGATGTGACGCGTCATGAGCTTGTAGATCGGCTATTTGAACAAAAACCTTGAAAGAATTCTTGAAAGAATTTTTTTAAACATTCTTGAAAAAGATATTGAAACATTTTCAGATGGTGGGGGGGGGGGCACGGCCAAATACATATTAATTTGGTGGTCCTTGACACGAAAACGTTTGAGAGCCACTGAGTTACAACAATACATGGCCGTGTGAACTCTCTGGGTCACAGTGAAGTCAGTTCTGTATTGGGACCAGAGACCTCATTAGAGCTCATACGTGCTCGGCAGAACCTCTGGATGGAACCCAGGCACGTCTCACACACACACCATGGTGTCCATGTGTGGACACCAGAATAGAGAGATATAGTTGATTTCCCCCCCTGGACACGCATAGTCAGCCAAGCATGTACAGGTACTGTATGGACATTTTCCAAAATTGTACATAAACAGCACATATTGTTGCTGTCGGGCAGAAACCTCCTATATCTCCATATTTTAACTATTTGTGTTTTTTTTCGTAATTATCGCCCTACTTGATCATGCTACAGCGTCACACAAAAGTGTGAAAACAGATCTGCAAGCTCGAAACGCTGCATTTACGAAAAACACACAGAGTTATGGAGATAAGAGGTTTCTGCCCGACAGCGACGATATTCTATATTAAAATTGGCTTATCGGACCTCTGATGCCACGTTCATGTCACCATGACTCAGCCATAACCATATAAGGAGTTCCCAATGCAGCTACGACCAAATATGGAGTTTGTTGTCTGACATAGGCGGCGGGTGAGCTTAACAATTGGGAAGGCTGGGGCTCTGCAAATCCGCGCATGCGCGCTTTAGCCTGTTTTTACTGATTTATTATCAAAAAATTAACTAAATAATGCTGCGCACATATATTATATCCTACTATAATTCTAGTAACCTCTGTCTGTCTGTCTGTCTGTCTGTAGTGGTAGGTGTCTGTCTGTCTGTAGTGGTAGGTGAAGCTACCCGGTTCTCCTCAGTGGCTGGGCCAATTGCTCTGATTTTGCACACAGCCATTGACCATTACCATCTCAACTTAACTGTGAAGCCCGTTTTTCAATTTCATCAAATCTCAGCTTCTTATTAGCGTTTATGTGTAAAACACTGTCGCCATGGTTACGGGGCTGCCCAGCTATGGGACGAACTGCCTCCCGGGTTGCCAGATCATGTGCGCATATCCCCCCACGGATGCGTCGACCGGGTATGGTCTAGTTATTATATATAATTTGCACAATTCCCAGAATGTCCCAGCATAACATTTGGGAAGGCTTAGCCTACCCTAGCCTTCATTACCCGCCGCCTATGTGGTCTAACCTCAATATGTCGTCATGGCATCAGGCACAAACAAATCACTGGGCACATTATGACATCAGGGATTTCCATATATGGGCATAAAAGGGACACGGACTGATAGATGCAGAGATCTCCATATATGGGTATATCAGTCGGATTGGCGGTGCAACGTAGGTGTTAGGGCTGCATACAACTCTAGTTGTGAGGGCCCGAACCTCTAGTACTATAAAAGGTCAATTGCATGGCTGGCCAATTGACCGTTTGATTATTTGCGTAGTTACTGGCTTTACTGTCATGTTACTGTATACAGTAAAACGTGTGGGGCCCAGACAAGGCAGTGAGAGACAAAGAACATACCTGGCATTGAAGGTAATGCCTATAAGAAAGAGCAGTCAGGCTTCTCACTGGGCTGTGTGACCCCCCCCACCCACCCTGTTCGCCTGGTGACAGGGGGAGATGGATGGAGGGGTGTGGGCCCGGGCCAGCGCCGGGCGTCAAAAGACAAATGAGAGCGAAGCCCACCAATCAGCGAACGCGGCGGACCTGTCGACTACGGGGGCGGCTGCGTGGGGAGGGGGGAATGACTAATTTGTTTCAGGTTGGAATATATCACCAGGATTGACGTGAATGATACGAGGAGTTCAGAGGAGCGGAGGCTGTAGAGGCTATGGCCACTGCCTCGCTCTGCAGTGATCTCATTGTGTATATACTGTATATTCCTCATCGAGGAATAGGAATCATCTGTTTTTGCGAAATTCCGAAAGCTCGGCACGGCTTCACACGGAGCGACTAAAACAATGTAGAACAGTGGTTCCTGTTCTTTTTTCATTGGAGCCCCCTTATCTTACAAAACCTGAGACCCACACACACACGCATGCACGCTGGTACGCATGCATATTACTCACTATTGAGTGAGTAATTTTTCACTTGACATGTCAACCACTTAAGCTGTATAGACCTATATACTTACTCGTACAGCGAATAGCGAAAATAGCTGATCTACAAGCTCAAGCTTTTGTGCAACATGTTTAAAATGTTGGACTACCTTCAAACAGACAAGGCCTCAGATCCCCCCCCTGTGATCTTTGGCGCCCTCCAAAGGGGGCCCCGGACCCCAAGTTGGGAACCAGTGATGTAGAAGTTAAAAGGTTGGGAATTAGCGCGCGCTCGTAATCTGTCCATAACAGAATGAGCCGTAGGGTACATGTAGCTTAACGCTATCATAACACCACGCCCAGCTCTGCACTCTCAAAAGCTCACGCACAGCCCTCATAAACGCAGCTTAAAAAGGCTGATTCATACGAATATAGTTGATCTACAAGCTCAGGACACGTTCTGAGCTTGCAGATCGGCCATCTTGGACGTGTGACACCGCCGCCCGACTTAGCATAACTGAGGCTTTATGACCACGTAAATTAGGGCGTGCGTTCGTGAGAGTGCGGTCACGTCCCGTTTTGCCCCGATGTGTATATATCCCCTGGGACATTTATGACTCGCCGTAATGGATGGCGCCCCGTTAAAGGTTCCTCTTTCTTTTTTTTTTCGTCCAGCGGATTTGTGTGTAGTACAGTACGTTTATTTTATTTTTTTCACACACACACACACACACACACACACACACACACTCACACGCACACGCACACGCACACGCACACGCACGTGTGGTATGGTTTCAATTAAGCAGTGTGTGCGACCGCTGTGTGCGAACGTGTTGTACATTTACGCCCGGCGCGACGTTTGTCTGACATCCGATGAATAATTGCGCTTTTTTTCCCTTCTCCCCATTCTCCGCTCTCTTTCTCTCTCTCTCTTTCCCCCCTTCCTGTTAATAGTCCGGGCGCCAAATCATATCTATTGTATTATTCAGGCGGCATTCCTTGGGTGCCGTGGCAGCAGGCTGCTCATGCTCATGCTGTACCAGCACGCCAAGAGTAGGTGCACACCATGTGTCTTTTACTCAGTCTTGCCAGGTTTAGTGAGAGAAACAAGCGGCCAGGTCTATACGGTATGGGGGTCCCTGGCACAAAATATTGTCAGATGGGGGTCTGTGGACAAATACATTAATTAATTTGGGGGGTCCTTGACATGAAAATGTTTGAGAAGCACTGTTTTTTTAAAATCAGGGAAGCTTGTTTGGGAAGCCTAAATAAGCGACTACAACTTAGAAACAAGCCCAATTAAACCCGCCAAACTACCAATATTTACAAGCGAGCACAAAGTCGCTAATAATGAGCAGACTTCTGTTGGTTCATCATTGATTAAGTATAGGGCGCCCGCTGGCCTAGCGGTCCAGGCGTATACCACATATAGGCTCTAATGCAGAGTTGCGGGTTCGAATCCCGATCCCGTCGACCTTTGCTGCGTGTCATTCCCAGTCTCTCTCTCCCTGTTTCCTGTCCTATCTACACTGTATACTATCAATAAAAAAAGGCAGAAAAGCTCAAACAATATCTATGAAAAAGTTTCATTCATTCTGGCTTACTCTGCAAAGTCACACATGCATCACATATGTAAGCATCCTGTCAGTCATTCAGTCAGTCACTCACTCACTCGTCGATGCATGCCCATACAGTATCCTGACTCACTCCTGCACATGTGCACTCACTCACCCACTTATTTCAAGGAGCACTTCCACCCGTTTTCAACCTTATCTTAATGGTCCTCCCTATCTATAGCTCATTACACAGCTTGGTTGAATGCTAGATTCTGATAGGTCAATCACTGAATTCAGCAGCGTGTTATTTTTGAATAATGACCGCTGAACTCAATAACAGACCGCTGTCTAATCAAAGACTCAGAGCACCTGGCTCATATCAATCTACTTGATGTTGTGCCGTATCCAACATGGCAGCCATGTAAACAAGCACACAATGTCATTTACAACATTGCTCTCAAGCATGTTTTTGAAAGCATTTGAAGTGAGAAATAGACAATGCAGACAGTAACCGAAGTATACAGTATACTGTATAATTTTGGTGGTCCTTGGCATGAAACAGTTTTAGCACCACTGATATAGCAACATGTTTTGCTTTTCAGAATCGGTCTCATGGGTCTTAATAGGTTTATACACACTGTACACACAAATGCACATGCACCGAGTTCAGCAGCCATTTATCAGCTGTTACGTATCGATAATTCCCACGTAATTACAACCCTGTTGTGTCAGGGTTCACAGAGTTGGAGAGCAACATGTTCGCTCCGCGCGTCCGAGACACATTTCTCATCCGGGAGGGTGGGGTGTGTGTGTGTGTGTGTGTGTGTGTGTGTGTGTGTGTGGCGCTGTGGGGGCAATTGAGAAATGGAGGGTTCATGAATAATCAGTGGTGGAAGAAGTACTCAGATTTGTTTTTTTTTACTCCAGTAAAAGTTGCAATGGCACTATGAAAATACTCAGTTCCAAGTAAAAGGTATATTGTATTCAAAATGTCACAACGTGTTGTGAGCTTGTATATCGGCTATTTTTTAATAGCTGAAGTATAACAATGGGGCTTTAGTGGTTAATGTTTTGTAATTATCTTATCACTCAAACAGAGAGCGTCTCCTTTCAAACCCCAATGGTTCTAATCAGCCCCCCGCCCACAGGAGTGGCCCAATTCTCTCACAACTTGCTACAAAAATCCCTCATGAAAAACTATATAATCAACTACCTTTCATTTTCAACCTTCACATGTGTCTCCTTCTCTAATAATCAAAAAGTGCTATATATTTCATCTCGCAATTTACTTCCGGATGGTTCGTTTTGCACTTTTTTTGCCACATCGGTCACGGGAAAGAAATAAGCGCTGCCGTGGTCTATGGAAACGAGCCCAAAAGTGCACCCAAATAAGCCCAAAATCGCTTATACAAACAGTCAGACCTGGCAACGCAGCCTACGCCAATCATGCGTGAGAGATCTACAAGCTATGGGGCAGAGACGCCACCGTATCTTAGCAACAACTACAGCGCTCACTCTCATTGGTCGTGTCACGCTAAGAGCAGTCTCCAGACAATGGCATCGCAGACAGCTTGCTGTTACTGCTGTAGCCATCACAGTTAGTCCCAGCGACGACGGACAGGGCGCTGTGATAGCTGCCATGTCGCTAACGCTAACGTGGTTGTCATGCCTGCAGCGGCTGTGCAATCACTTTGTCAACAATGCACGTTCGTGTGGTGAATGTCAATATTGCTGCTCAGTTAGTCCATTGTAGATGGTGTATGTTTGTGTGTGTCTTCTGGAGAACTATAGCTCCACAGCAACTACAGTAACTAACGTAATGGCAGGACCGCCCCGTGCAACGCATGTTAGGCTGCATTATGGTCATGTAGTAATTTCAGATAATTTCGCTCCGATTACAGCAGTGCTTATCAACCCTTTCACGCCGCCCCCCCCCCCCCCCCCCCGCCCCCCCCAAATAAACGTACTTGATCTGGGGACCCCCCCATTCTGTTTGACTCCGTTCCACAAGTACATATTGTGAAAATAGCCGATCTACAAGCTCAAAACGCCTCACGTTGAGAGGCTTTGTAAGCTTGTAGATCGGCTATTTTCTACATGACTGCCTCTTTCTTACATTCTTTGACAATGTGGCCCATGTTTTCATAGTATAGTTTGTTGACTACTTTTGTTGCAGAAATGCTCATTTCCTTTACTTTCCTTTTTTTATTGTCTCCGCCAGGCCGAAAGGCATGGCGCAAGACTATGTTTCACCCCCTGTCCGTCCGTCTGTGATAGCTAATCTCTCACATCGTTGACTTAATCGCAGCAAAATAACACCCCGATGAGTCAGTGAGAGCTGGATAAACGAGGTAAAATGTGTCAAAAGGAGTCTGTACGGCTATCGATAAATGAACACATGACGTCGGTGGGAGAGGACATTGTGTCTTTTGGACAAACAGCAGCATCATGCTGATGTTTGTTGTGTGAAGCAGCTTAATGTCAGAGTGTTTGTGTTGAAGCGCCTCAGTGCGGCTGCAGAGTTCATGTGCAACCTCTTCCAGAGAGAGACAGAGACACTAGAAACTCTGCTGGGGAAAAAAAACACTGCTGGGCATTGACTTTCATATGGACATTGATCTACACACTGCAGGTATATCTGCTACACACACAACATCAAACTACACACTGCAGGTATGATGCAGCGTTTGCATTACAGCCAGCATGCCAGCGTAGTTCCCATATGGTTTCAAGGTGGGCTAAACCATATGGACCCCATGTCAGCAATGTCAGCGGCATCCACTTCAGTCCCAACTGCGATGCCCATGCAGGCTATAAGTAGCTTCTACCTGGCCCTTAGGTGGGCCCCAACTACCCATGTTTATGTGGGACCAAGGCGGGTCCTACCTGGGTTTGCCCATGCAGGCTTTAACTGGGTTCTACCTGGGCCCTAGGTGTACCCTAACCAACCACAGTGCAGTGCCCATCGCTCCAATTGTTGTGACGTCAGGGCTCTCAATACTGCACATTGGTGGAGGAGGAGGGGCCGCAGGGCGACCGCACACATCGCTGAACCAATGGTAGCCCACGGATGTTTCCTCTGGGGATTTACAATCTGCCCCTCTATGCCACATATCATCCGCACTACAGGGTCTTCACTGACCGAGCCACGGCCCCACTGACCCTCATGACGCTACGCCACTTATATGAGTTGCCAAGTGGCCGCGGGCGCTACGTGGGCGTGGCCGCGGGCTAGACGCGAGCCCCCGCGTAGCGGGGGCGAGCTTCTAGTAATCACAATCTGCAAAGTAACTAAATCTGTCAAATAATTGCAGTGGATTAAAAAGTACAACATGTGCCTATCGGAGATGACGTGGAGTAGACATATGAAGCACAGAAAAATGGAAATCCTCAAGTAAAATAAAAAGCACCTCAAAACTGTACTTAAGTAGGCTACAGTACAAGAGTATACATACTTAGTTACTTTGCACCACTGTGTGTGTTGGGGGTGGTGGGTGGGGGGCAGTCTGTGGGGGCCATGCAGTGAGAAATGGAGGGTCCATGAATTATGCCCTGTGCCGTGTATGTGTAACAAGGACGAGATTAATCCCCTCTCGCGTACACACAGCCCCTTTTCCCTGATTAATTTCACATTCATAATTTAGTAATTGCGCGCCTTCCGACAGTTGGATATACAGCTAATGAGATTTACACATGCTCTTTGGACCCGGGGCACGGCTCGAGCTGTAAATATACTGTACACTATGCATTGTGCATAAGTGATGGAGCCATAAGTCCAGGCAGGGTGTTTTTGAACGGTGCTTTATACTGTTCGTGTACGCGTGTGGCGTTATTACTGTGAGCAGTGGTGGAAGTAAAAGTAGCAATACCACAATATAAAAATACTCTGTTACATACAAGTAAAAGGCCTGTGTTCAAAATGTTGAGTAAAAGTACAAAAGTATTGGCATCAAAATATACTTTACTATATAAAATAAAAGTACCAAATTGTTTGAAAATAGCAGATCTGCAAGCTCTTGTAGCCGATCTACAAGATCTTGTAGATCGGCTATTTTCTATATAGCCTATGCATAAAATAGGGCTGAAGTGGTTAATGTATGTTTTATAATATAATAATTTATATCTGCAAAGTAACTAGTGACTAAAGGTATCAAATAGTTGTAGTGGAGTAAAAAGTTCAATATTTTCTTCAGAGATGTAGTGAAGTAAAAGTATTGAAAATTGGAAATACTCCAGTAAAGTAAAAGTACCTCAAAATTGTACTTAAGTACAGTACGTGAGTAAATGTACTTAGTTAATTACACCACTGTGTACTTTGTATTTGAAGGAAGAAGAAGGGGGCTGTAAGGAGGGCACACAGAGAGAGAAGTCTGGCGGTGGTCTTCATGGCATCCAACAGCATCTTTGAGTCTCTATCATCCTACCAGTGCTGCCTTTCTCCGAGGTAAGTGTGTGTGTGTGTGTGTGTGTGTGTGTGTGTGTGTGTGTGTGTGTGTGTGTGTGTGTGTGTGTGTGTGTGTGTGTGTGTGTGTGTGTGTGTGTGTGTGTGTGTGTGTGTGTGTGTGTGTGTGTGTGTGTGCGCGTGTGCGTGTGTTCCTGCTTGCGTCTGTGCCCTTGTCTGTATGCCTGTGTCTGTGAGTGAACCTTTTCAACAGTTTAAGCATGTTTAAAACTAAAATGCTTTGATTCCATATGCTTGTTCCATATGCTTGTTCCATATGTTTTTTTAAATATATATAACTAGACTAGAGGTTGGGGCCCTCACATCTACAATTCAGACCACTACCACACCTACGTCGCACCACCGATCCGACCGAGTCTGAGTCATACCCTATGTGCCCTCTGTGTCTCTTTTTGTACCCATATATGGAGATCTCTGTATCTGTCAGTCCTTGTCCCTTTTATGCCCATATATAGAGATCCCTGATGTCATCAGTATATGCCCATATATTGGCATGCCTATAAATGGGCATGTCGGTTGGATCGGCGGTTCTGGACAACCGTGTCTTTGTTTGGGTTTGTTTATGGTTATGTCTGAGTCAGAGTGACGTGGTCATGCCTACAGTGTGGGCGTATCGGGTTTGTTTCTGGTTATGTCTGAGTCAGAGTAATGTGCCGTGGTAGCAGATCTACAAGCTTGGAGATCTGCTACTTTTGATGCTTTTGTGTGACGCTGTAGCATAATCACGTACTACAGTGTCAACACAAAAAGTTGAAATATGGAGATAAGAGGTTTCTGCCTCTTATCTGCCTGGCGACGATACATGCTGGTTGAGTGGAATAAAAAAAGAAACACGGCAAAGATGACAAACGCTGGCCTCTTCACCGAAGCACAAGTCCAGTTGTTTATTATGACAAATCAGCCATCATCGTGTTGTGATTTTCCAAGGACTGACATCACGGCCTTGCACAGAGAGTGCTCTCCTTTTCTCCATGAGGGAATAAAGCTCTCGTATCCGCTGATAACCAGAAAGAAACACAACATGCAATTTAAGATAATGCTGTTAGCAGATGACCCTGACTAGTTCTATCTGAATGGAGGGGGGGGGGGGCTTTGAGGAGAAGTGTTTATTTACCAGCTGTGGCGTTGGGTGGAAAACCTTGCATGTCCAAAAATGTTACTTTTCAGGAAATGAAAAAAAAAAAAACCCTTTCTATGAAGGTCGCCTCTATAATGCTTCACAGTGGATCCAATGTAGTTGGTATTCAGTCACAAGCTATTGTTAATACTATTCATCGGTTAATGTTTTATAAAACCCACACGCAAATACTACTTAACCATGACTTTCAAAAATTCTCAGAAAATAGTGAAAATAGCAGATCTACAAGCTCGCTCTTGTGAGCTTGTAGATCTGCTATTTCTGCTAATTTTGCGCTACACTTATATGATAAATTAGGGCATTACTATTTATTCTACTGATTTATTCTACTTATTCTGATGAATTAGGACATACATTTCAGAAAAAAATAGAAGAAAAAACAATAGAAATATGGAGATACTGTACAAGGTTACTGCAGGACAGCAACGATACGCGAAGCCCTTCCCTCGGGACGGCGAAGATCTGAGGGTTCGTTTAGAGGTTGTTGGCTCTGTCACATGAGCAGTAGTTGGAGAATATGTGAAGGCCGGGCGTCCTCCAGGCCTCATGCAGGCGAAGCTCCTTCCCGCTTTCTCCGGGAAAACCAAACGATTGACTGGAACGTGAACCACCTTGGAACCATCAACTCATCAACCGTTTTCAGTTGCATTCACTTAATTGGACGGCGCTGGATGCTAAAAACAAAATCCCCTTGGGATGTCCCAGCCAACAGTCTTCTAAGACTGGGTTTATAGTCACCGTCTCAGAGACATGCAACCACGTACCGCAAAAAATAAATAAAAGATCTCAATTAAAACCAGTGCTATGAACCAGCGGTTCTCAACCTGTGGGTCGGGACCCCCGAGAGGGTCCCCAAATTATTTTGAGAAGATGATTAGCTTAATGTGCAACATTGTTTTCTCACTCAACGGTAAACAAACCAACATACAGTATAAGTGTATACAGGGTATCTGCACATTTCTACATCTAAGGACTTAAGACCTTTTTTAATACCTCTAAAAGAAACAGAAAAGAAAAATAAGAACATTACTGTGTCAAAAGTAATCAACAAGCTATAAACAATTGTCAAACATTGGCCAAATTGTTAAATATTTCAGCACTTAAGCAGGAAACTGGGTTCAAATCCAGGGTAGAAGAGGACAGTTACGTAGTGCTGCTTTAACCACCCTATATAGTGAAAATAGCAGATCTGCAAGTTCACAATGAGTCATGATGCTTTGCGATATGAGTTTGTAGATCTGCCATTTTCACAATTGTTGGTATTTTTTTGAAGATTTCTGGAAAATCTTTGAATTTCTTTGGAAAATGTAAACTATTAAAACAGCAATGCATTGATATTAAAAATTAATTGAATCCTTAAGTATTTTTAAAAAGCATGTACTTTTGAATCCTTAAGTATTTTTTAAAAGGCATGTATTTTTGAATACTTAAGTATTTCTAAAAGCAAGTACTCCAGTACTTTAACTCAAGTACACACTGAGTAACTTTCACTTGTAGTTGACTATCTATACTTTGAATCAAGTGAGGACAAACAAAAGGGACATGGGTATAATTACTTCAATACAGCTTTATATTAGACACTGTCAGTCAAGCACCGTACATGAAAAGAGGCAATAACTGAGTTTAAAAAAAAAAAACTTGCTGGAGACTAAATTGGACGTGGCACGTTCCAAATACCTTCCATGCATCCAAATCAAGGCCACAAGCTCTTATACGTATTCGCCAGATTTTTGTCCTCGCAGTGATTCGTCCCACGTTGGTGTCAAAGGAGACGTGTGTTGTTTTTATTTTCATGCTCCGACAGGAGACAGAGAGCAACGGGCCTTGGTTATACGACCGTGACCAGAACCATACGCCGTGGCTGTGACTTTTTCACTCTCGCTCGCACGTCGTTCCCGAAAGTGTCCAACGAAAAAAAATAGAAGCCCCCACTCACTCCAGTCCTTTAGTGGACACTTGAGCCAATGGCAGTGGTGGTACTCACATTTTTTTTAAAGTATCAATACTGCGATATAGAAATACTCTGTTACAAGTAAAAAGTCCAGAATTCAAAATGTACTTGAGTATAAGTACAAAAGTTTTGGCATCAGAATGTACTTAAAGTACCAAAAGTAAAAGTACTCGTTATGCAGAATGTCCCATTTCAAGTTTTCAAATGTATAAAAATCTTTTGAAAATAGCAGATGTACAAGCTCACAATGCGTCACATCGCGACGCATTGTGAGCTTGTAGATGTGCTATTTTCAAATGGTCGAAATACAAGTGGTTAGTGTGTTTTGCGATGATAATCAAAGCTAAAAAAAGTTTTCAAATAATTGTAGTGGAGTAAAAGTACAATATTTGCCTCTGAGATGTAGTGGAGTAAAAGTAAAAGTGAAAATTGGAATTACTCAAATAATATCTTTACTAAAGTAAAAATACCACAAAATTGTACTTAAGTACAGTACTTAAGTAAATGTACTTAGTTACTTTACACCTCTGCTCCAGTCCTTTTGTGGACACTTCAGCCAATGGCGCGAAGGGCTTTCATCTCGGCCCGTACCTAACGACCCTCGTCGGTTCTGTCCAATCTGGATTGTATTCGCCGTCTCTGTTTCCCTCGATGAATCACGCCTTTGTAGTCTCTCTCACTCTCGCTCTCTCGCACACACCCTGGGCCTACAGCGTTCAATATTTTTAATATGTGCCAAGTGACAAGCCAAGGAAGTAGCCAAGAATGTTAGACGGAGGTTATTGGCCCTAAGAACTAATATACATGTCAGAAAAAGGTCTGCCCCAGTTTTCCATGCTCGGACCCAATAACGGGGCGGGGGAGGGGGTGGTTGAGGGATCAGGCATTTATCACGCCATAATAATCCGAAGAATGCCCATTGTCAAATTCACGGGACTGTAATGGCGGATTTAAACTCTGTTGCGCATTGTGTTGTGTGCCAAAAATGTTGAGCTTGTAGATCGGCTATTCTCGATGCGCAACGCCCATAGGCAACTAAATATAAATCAAGCTAAAGGTCATTACCAGAGTGTAGAAGAGAGAGTAACGTCACGGTTTGATCTCGCCCCCAAAGCGGGCTGCTATGGGCTATAGTTCCAAATATTGGAACTATCTCATTGAGAGACAGAGCTCTTCCGCATTCCATTCTTACAATGGGAGTCAAAGCTAGTGTCATAACTGTCTTATACGGCTCTGGTCATTACACACCAAGAGTGACAGAAAAAATACTATTATTTCACATCAAACTTGTATTCGTGCTGAATAATCGACCTCGATTGGAAAAATAATTACGTTGCTTAATCGACGTGTATAATCGCGCTCTGTGTACATGTACTCATAACACAAAACAGCAGTTTAAATTCATGCAAATTAATTGCAAGAAATAAACGCTCCCCAGTGTGTAAGGACCTTTCACGCCGACCGGGGTTCCAAACCGTTTCCCGAGTTGGCCCCCGGCGTGAAGTGCAAAAGTCGGAGCCACGCAATGGCCCCGCGAGAGCGCGAAGGCGATATCCAACACATCGTTGCAGAGGCCTAGCATGTGCGGAGGAGGGAGGCCTTACGGGGTGAACGGTACCAATGGTGGCACTCTCCCATCTCACACATCTGGTTCACATGATCAAACAAGGCCAGTAATACTACTGTGTCCAAGAGAAAGAGAGAAAATGGACCGATAACTGAGTTCCAAAGCACTTGGAGGTTAAGCTCGCCTGTCTATAGTTTACGTGCGTTGGACGGCGCGTCACCGATGACTCAGAGCGAGTGAGTAACCTGGACGGATCTGGAGACGGAGTGAACGGGTAAAAAGAGCGGGACTGACGATGGAGGAATGAAGGAGTTTATTCACTCTTATGACAGATGATTCTATATGGAACTGAAACACACTCCATATATGGCCTCTACATTCTGTAAGTCAGTAGCCTTGGGAACCAACGGTTTCTGAGCCATGTGGTCCGCAGGTCAGGATTGCTTGATTGATTGAATACTTTATGAGTCAGAAATGCAAACAATGGTAAATGGTGCATATATATATATATATATATATATACATAGATTGTGCATTACATTCACCCATTCACACACATTCATACACCGATGGCGGAGGAAACCATGCAAGGCACCAACCTGCTCATCGGGAGCAATTAGGGGTTCAGTGTCTTGCTCAAGGACACTTCGACACATCAACTCTGGGGGATCGAACGGTTCCCAAGACGCCGCTCTACCTCCTGAGCCACTGCTGCCCCTGTAGCATGTGGTACAGTCAGACATTAAGGCTAATAGGATTACGCAAAAAAGTCCAGTGGACTTCCATTGTGGTCCTATGTATTCAATTCATCAACAGGAGCCTATCACCTGTTTCTGTAGCGTTAGGTGGCTTGATGTACAACTATCACCCAGACATGATGTACTGTACAAGTTACACCCTCCTAGACATGACACTAGTATGTCGCAGGGACTTACTCCCAATCCAACCCTTGATGCTGAGTGCCAAGCAGGGAAGCATTTGGCACCGTTTTTATAGTCTTTGGTATGATCCGGCCGGGGATCGAACCCCGACCTCCCAATCTCAGGGTGGACACTCTGGGCCCTACCTTGTGAGCCGCCTTACCCCTTATGCCTAAACTTTTTAGGCATTTTTACTATTTTGAAAAATATTTTAAAATAGCGGATCTACAAGCTCAGAACGTGTTGGTGACGGTGTAGATCGGCTATTCAAACTATTTTAAAATGTTTTTATAGTATAGTAAATAGTAAAAAATACCAAAAAAGTTTATGTATAAGGGGTAAGGCAACGCGCAAGGACCTTTACTCTAGCCACAAGGCCACTGATCTGGTATGGCACAATGCATTTATAGGACCTTGTAACTCTTGTTTCAGAGAAATAACTCTCTGAAACCACCTACACTGCATGCACTGATGTGCTTTGTTTGATGTGCCTGCAGAAACGCCTATAAAAACTAAAATAGAAATGACTGAGGAACCAGTACTAAATACTTTTACTCCTATACACCCATAAATGGCTGCTACACAGTTTGACATAAAAGGTACCTAAATTGCACAAGCTAAGATGATGTCACTGGGTTATGAAGTCATTGGGGTCAATTCTGTGATTGTGAAAACTACAACTCTTACTTTTATGTTTGCGTTTTGAAGCCACTACAGTCAGTGGCCGTGTCATTGTCACTGTTCACTTTGTTTAGGGCAAAACAGACATATTGACTTGACTGATTTAAGTGCCTCGATCAACAAATCTGTCAATTCATCAATTTTATCAATAACCCCAACACTCTGCCCAACATGTAGCATAACTTACTAAACTTTAAGAATGTAAAGACTTTAACTGTCTTGGCTTCCTATCTGCCCATACGCCTATGTGAGTCTTATTACTGATACGTGAAATCAAAAGCATTTTGACTGCAAGGTATTTGGATCATGCGCTGCCTTGCGCCGCCATTGCACTCTGCCCATCTCCTCCACACCAACACACACGCAGCTCCTTTGCTTCACCCCCCCCCCCCCCCCCCCCTTCTTACGTACCTCCTTTGTTCCACCCAGCCCGTTACTTTCACTTCACTCATGTCTCGATCACACTATGTCCGTCCTTCACGTGCCATGTTCATCCCAAACACCAAAACAAACAAGTCGGGTTGCCAAGTCGTTGGCATGCCAGGTTCTCTAAAAACAAGCGCCAGAAACAAGCAACCACCTTCATGAAAGAAAAAAAAAACACCGAAGGGGTCCGCCATGTTCCAGGGGGGTCCCCGCGCGGCCCAACACTCCACAGGGGGGCCGTCGACCAGCAGGGGGTCCGCGGGGGTCCCCCTCAAACATCAAAAATAATTTTTTTTCAATTTTTTTTTTTTTTTTTTTTTACTTTTCCACAGTTTTACTCCAGCAATTTGAGTACCCCAATATACACGCGGCCACGCTGGGCCCCGTGCGCGGCTGGGGTTGAGGGGGGCGTAGCCCCCCGAAACTCTAGTGTCATATAAATGTGGTGCTTCACAAATACAAACATTTGAAACAGAAGGTGCAGTATATATAATGTTGATGGATACTGTGTTGATTAATTTCACATCTGTTTTCAACCCGCACTTTTGGTTATTTTCAATAATCCATGAATCTGAAAATGTCCTGCAGCCATTCCCGACGGGCATCGGTGGACAAAGTACTCAACCGCAGTAAATATTACTGCAAGAGAAAGTTGCTCTGTCAAGTTTGTACTTAAGTTAAAGTACTGGAGTATTTCAATAGTAATGCTTTTAGAATTACTTAAGTATTCAAAAGTGCAAATTTCAAAGTACATTTGCTTTTTAATATCAATGCATGCACAAAACAAATCTATAATAGTGAAAATGGCTGATGTGCAAGCTCGCATCGCCACACGTTGTGAGTTTAGCTATTTTCACTATATTTGAAGTAGGGCTTAAGCAGTTAATTCATAATGTACTTTTTCCCTTCCTAGAAAGGTAGTGGAGTCAAAAGTACAATGTTTTGGCTTGTGAGCCAATAGGATACAGCGTTGACAACACACAGAAATGTGTGTAGGGAGGAATTAATTGGCATAACAACTAAATTGGGGCGAAACAGGGGTAAAAAGCAACAACAAGAAAGTACAATATTTGTCTTGTCTTTGTCTTATCAAAGTGTGTTTGTAAAATAGCCGATCTACAAGCTCACAATGCCTCGCGCGAGGCATTGTGAGCTTGTAGATCAGCTATTCTTGGCTAAAGTTCTCCTCAGAAAAGGGTTCAAGTGGTTAATGTAAAAAGGAAATCCTATCACTGTAGTAACTCTGAGGGCCCCCTAGGGATCACGGATCCCCTGTTGAAGACCCCTGGTCTAAGCTTTATTCTGTATCGGGAGGGGTTGAACCAACCAGAAGGGTTGCTTTGCAAATCATGTTTAGACACTTGTGTGTCTAAACATGATTCTCTTGTGAGAGAGGAGGACACACTGCAGTTTAAACAGTTTGTAGAGGAAAACACTTCAGTCGCCTCCCCAAAACCCCTCCGCCGGGACCCAAACCAAACATTTCTCTTTCATCTACAGCCTGACATTGCCGTCTGTCTGTATGCCGCTTGGCTCCGCTCGCAGTCTGACGCATCTGTTAGAGAAGAAAAAGAAAGTGGGGGGTGGGTGGGGGGAGAACAGAAAACACCTGCATGTCTGCGTCCCCACGGAATTGTTCACAAGTGCTGCCAAGAGTGATGAGTGCAAAGAAGTACTCAGTTTTTTTTTTTACTTCGTTAAAAGTAGCGCGATACCACAATGTAAAAATGCTCTGTTACAAGTAAAAGGCCTGCGTTCAAGATTTTACTTGACTAAAAGTATAAAAGTATTCACTTATTCAGTATTCAAATGTACTTGACAAAGCCGACTGGCCAAAGTACCAAAGTAAAAGCACTCAGTATGACTGGCCAAGTACACAATTATTTTTTACTGTAAATATTTAAAAATGTGTCAACATTTTTCAAAATGAGCAGATCTTCAAGCTCACAGTGCGTCGATGCAACACGTTGTGAGCTTGTAGATCGGCTATTTTTGAATAGCCTTAGTATAAAATAGGTCATACGTGTGTTTGTAATGTTTGTAATAATAATGCAAATCTGTAAAATAACTAGTAACTAAAGTTATCAAATAATTGTAGTGGAGTAAAAACAGAAACAAGTACAGTATTTGCCCTCTGAAATGCAGTGGAGTAGAAGCACAACATATCGAAAAATGGAAACGCTCAAGAAAAGTAAAAGTACCTCAGACATTGTACTTAAGTACAATACTTGAGTAGATGTACTTGGTTACTTTCCAACACCTGCATTTACATACCTCCGTCCCAGTGCTGAATGGCTTCACAAGTGCTGCCAAGAGGAACCGTCCAGATGTGGAGACTGTGGATCCTCAATAGACAACTTCATCACTCTGTCCACTCATCCCTTCTATCACTGCTGTCACACAGAAAACCTCATAACTCCATTTTTCAGCTTTTTTTTGTTTTGGAAATGAATGCCCTTCATCATACTACAGCAGGGGTCTTCAACGTTTTCAGGCCAAGGACCCCCTAGCTGAGAGAGAGATGAAGCAGGGACCCCCTCTATATTGTATAAAAATTGTGTTTCAGATTGAACTGTTTTTGTTTACTTGGTCTGCTCTTTTTTCCCTCTACACCAAACACCTCTTTGCAGATCTACAAGCTCACAACGCCTCGCGCTGCGAGGCGTTGTGAGCTTGTAGATCGGCTATTTTTTGGCAAAGGTTCTCCTCAGAAAAGGGATGCTAGGGTTCGATCCTTGTAGATACAAGGTTTTCCGCCGCATCGACATTGACGCTGTTATAAATCTCCGTCTATCACGTCCGCCATGCGGCCCCGTCCTCCTCAGGGTGCCATTAGTTTTTGTCTGCTGCAAAGGGCATCGGCGAAGGGCATGAGGAGGAGGAGGGAGGGGGCGGGTGTTGATAAAAACATGGAAAATATAAAGTATTGGTTCTGCTCGGTGTGTGTGGACCGACACTGCGGGGCTGGGAGCAACAACAATGTGTGGTCCACCCTGACTTCCCTAGTCAACTAGAACTGGACTAAAACTAAAATATTTCACATGACTAAAGGACTATGACTAAAACTATATCAAAATATTCTGTCAAAATTAACACTGATGAACACCCTAATTAAGGGGTTTTCAACTGATTGTGAACCAGGGACCACCACCCTGACTAAGAATCAACCTGGGGACCACTGTTGTGTTGGGTAAGATTAGAACTACTGTAAGATTAGTGCTTTGCTAACACTTGCTACTGTATGCATGCGTCCCATGATACATCCCTCTGTTTCTCAACCAGTGGTCCATGGATTACACTACACAGACACATGCAATTATATGGCCACATTTCCTAATAATGATGACTCCATCAGGCAATCCGGTTCACTTCCCCTTCTTGGGATTGTAACTCCCTTTTCTGTGGAATTTCTTGACCTCCGACTTCCCAGAAACTGACAACATTGACATGTCATCATAGGTCACCAGGTCGATGATATGCACTGTTCCATGGAACAAGAAGAAAAAAACATATTGCAACATGGTCAGGGACCACATGCAATACCTTCAGGGACCACAAGTGGTCCACGGACCACCTGTTGAAAACCCCTGCCCTAATTTATCGCACAATAGTGTCACAGAAAAGTAGAGAAAATAGCTGATCTAGTACAAATTCATTTGTTCATCGAAAAAAAAACTAAATGTGAAAACATTTATTTGGCTCTGTGGCCAAATACATCAATTTTGGCGGTCCTTGACTTGAAAAGGTTTGAGAACCACTAGATTGGAGGATTCTGTCAGGATAGGGGAGCCTTTATTTTGATTAGGGACGACAGCCTCACAAGGAGAAAGATCCAAGGAAGAGAAGAAGCCAACATGCAGGCTGACATGGAGCACAGTTCCTGGATGACCCTGCGATCCCCTTCTGGCATCTTTATCTGTTTGTCTCTCTGTTTCTCCCATTCTGTCTGTCTATCACCTTTTTTTTCACTCACGCACGTACGCCTGCAGCTCTTAAATGTAAAACTGAGAGGGATAAGTGCTTGCATTAGTGTTGAGAGAGGAGGGAAGCGGCATCTTCTGTTATGCATGCTTACTCTACGTAAAAAGATGTTATATGTGGAACTGGAAAAGATTCTATATAACTCATCATATCGGTCTTATTGTTGATGGTTATCATAATCCATAGAAACAACAATATTTACCGTACAATCTATATTGATTTGTTTTGAGGAAAACTTGCCCTTTCTGTCTGTTTCAGCTTTTCTCTGTGTTCCTACAAACACAGGCAATTGCACAACAATACCGTCTATGTATGATTTATCTATAACTTCACAAATTCTGTGTGTGTTTGTGTGTCTGTCCCGGGCATAACTAGGGTGCAATGCCAATTCGGTCGGTCCAATGATTTCCGAGAACCGAAAAACCATGGATGTCTGTATATTGTTTGTCAATACGGGTATGTGGCAGACGTGTCGAATCTACGTGTGTTTGGGGAGTGCAGGCACTGGCTTTCCTGATTGGCCAAGCCAACCCATCAGCTTCGCGGACTGGCAGAGATTTGCGTCATGTTTGTGCCACTGTGCCAATATAAGTGGCAGTATGTACAATAGAACTCCATTTTGCATATGACCATAATTATGTAATCAACACAACGTCAGCAGTTTCTGACAACATCAGGGATCCATTGTGTCTCCATATTTAGTCGATCATGGTCGTATGGTAGTGGTTACATGAGTACTCGGATGCAACGTGTACTCTTTTAAAAGTTCATGCCCATGCAGGGATCAATCATCTCATAATCCACCTATGATCAACTTGATATGTGGCCATGGCGTCATGCTCAGTGTCTATTGATGAGAACACATTGTACTGTGACATGTTTAATAGACACGTTCCAAGTACGTCCCGTTCTCCCTCTTGGCTCCCAAACTGTGGCACGAACTCCCCATTTACAGTTAGAATTGCAGACTCCCAATCTTCTACCATAGTCTGGAGACTCACCTTAGCCCATATTACTTGGCCTAGCCTTGACGACCTTGCAGGCTTAAGCAAAGGCTAAAATGTCATTTAGATAGCATGTTATTTAGACAGATGCCAGGTTCATTTGAAGACCTGGCATCCTATAGTGTGTATAGTTTCAATGTACAGACTTTTTAAAATTTGTATATTATACTGTGTAGACTGATAGGTTCTTGGTTTACCTATGATCCTAGATTACTATTTCTATGCGTTTGATGCATTGCTTAGTGTTTACCTTGCTTCCTGTAAATCGCTCTGGATTAAGAGTGTCTGCTAAATGCCTATATTGTGAATAATAGGTATTGGGCTGATCAACTAGTGTATTGTAAATTGCCTATACATTCTTATGAAGGTAATTGTTGCAAGAGCACGCTACATCTGCATGCATTAGCATCAGCAAAGAATGAATACATAAATGATAAACAATGCTTGATGGTGAGACCCATCAATTTCTATCTCCCATGGCTGTGTCAAGTCGACATGCTCCACCGAGTGCAGCTGGAACCATTGGGAAGGAGCAGCTCAAACATGACAGAATTGCCACATTTTTTCATTTGATCTCATTTTCTTTATCATCACAGCATGCGTTCAGTGGAGAGCGCTTTTATACCGAGCTCTGGCGCCGCGTATCTCCAAACACAAGACGGCCTTTGTTCTTTAACAATGCCTCCTGCCTGGCCAAGCTGGAACCCAAAGCAGCGACATGTCCATCCACCATGCCTCCTTTCTACTGGTGGAAGCAGTACTCGGATTTAAAAAAAATGACTTTAAGTAAAAGTAGTAGAACATTGTTTTAAAAAATAATACTCTGTTCCAAGTAAAAGTCCTGAATTAAACATTTTAGTTGAGTGTGTTGGAGTAAAAGTACAAAAGTATTGGCATCAAAATATGTCAAACGAAACCAAAAATAGCAGATATACAAGCTCATAGTGCGGCACCGATTGCCGGGCTATGAGATTGTAGATCGGCTATTTTATAAAAATCCTCAGCAAATCTTTGAATATAAATATTTTTTGAAGCAAACATTTTTTACTCAAATCTTTGCTTATGAGGGTCCCTGGAACTAAATATTTTCAGATGGGGGTCCACGAAATAGATATAATTGTGGGGGTCCTTGACATGAAAAAGTTTGAGCACCACTGATATTATAGCAACATAAGTGTTTCAGAAAACTGTTAGGATTTAGAAGACATTTGTAGAATCGTATCTCAGGTCTTAAGACCTGGAACGCATCTGTGTCACTTTAGATTTCTTTGGCTATTCAAAAATAGCAGATATACAAGCTCATAGCGCGGCACCGAGTGCCGCGCTATGAGTTTGTAGATCTGCTATTTTTGAAAAATCGTGACATTTATTTTTTTATATTTTTTTCCGAAAAACTGTTAGGATTTCGATTCTTTTTAGAAGCGGCCTCAGGTCTTAATGGGTTAATGGGTTAAGTACAGTACTAGAGTGAATGTACTTTAGTTACTTTCCCTCACCGCTCCTCCTCCTCTCCAGCTGGCTTCCAGTTAGGAGGAAGCCATGTTAATGGCCCTCATACAGTACATACCTGCATGGGTCTGCATGGCCCCCGTAGAACCAGCAGGAAGGAGGAAATGCTCGCCATAGCCGAGCCTCTTTGTACCCGATGGGAGATAATGGGAGCCGTGCCGTGTGGAGAGAGACTATAGGGAGGCACCCTGAGGCCATGTTCCAACATTCACACCCCTTCCATCCACACTGTCTGGACAGGATGACATGCTTCCCGTCTCCTCCCCCCTTCATCTCTCTCTCTCTCTCTCTCTCTCTCTCTCTCTCTCTCTCTCTCTCTCTCTCTCTCTCTCTCTCTCTCTCTCTCTCCCCCCTTCATCTCTTCCTCTCTCTCTCTCTCTCTCTCTCTCTCTCTCTCCCTGAGTAGTTCTACTGGATATCTTCTCCACTAGTCCCTCCCAACATTTTAGTCTAGTTTTTATTTGTTGATGAAATTGTCAATATATTTAGTCATAGTTTTAGTCCAGGCGTCTTCAACGTTTTCAGGCCAAGGACCCCCTAGCCGAGAGAGAGATGAAGCAGGGACCCCCTCTATATTGTATAAAATTGTGTTTCAGATTAAACTTTTTTTGTTTACTTGATCTTCTCTTTTTTCGCTCTACACCTATACCTCTTAGCCAAAAAATAGCCGATCTACAAGCTCACAACGCCTCGCAGCGCTAGGCGTTGTGAGCTTGTAGATCTGCTATTTTTTGGCTAAAGTTCTCCTCAGAAAAGGGATGCTAGGGTTCAAGTGGTTAAGGTAAAAAATAAATAATCCTGTCACACAAAGATTTGGCGGACCCCCTGTAGTAACTTTGAGGATCCCCTAGGGGTCCCGGACCCCCTGTTGAAGACCCTTGTTTTAGTCACCATAGCTTAGTATTTATTTTGTTTTTATTTCGTTTTCATAAGTGAAAAAAGGTAGTCGACAGACATTTTTCGTCATAGTTTTAGTCAACAAAATTGTTACTATTAACAATTATTATTAACTATTTTCAGGAAATTGGGAACAAAAAAAAACTGTGTTCCCAATGGATAGTTATTGTTTATAGTCACACGCTCTTGTTAATGCTTTTCATTGATAAAATATTTATAAAACCCGCAGAATTAACGTCGCACTTTTAACATGAGAAAAGTAGCGAAAAATTGCATTTACATTTCCACTACTTTATTATGTTAGGGCATTCATTTATCATCTCTGTCGGATGGAAAGCTCATACATATGTCCAAAACTGTTACTTTTCAGGAATCAAATTCAAAAGTAGCAAAAGTAGCAGATTTACAAGCTCAAAACGTGTCGCTTTGCGCTTGTGGATCTGCTACTTTGGATGTTTTTGTGTGACGCTGTAGTATGATCAAGTTGAGCATTAATTTATGAAAAACACAAAAAGGTAGAATATGGAGATAAGAGGTTTCTGCCCGACAGGCGACAGCAACGATATGTTTTATTTGAAGTTTAATTATGGAGATACAAGATTTCTGGACAACAGTGACCGACTGCTTCCTATTCGCTCCAGTAAATAGGTCAATGTCTTGCTGATTGACGTTCCTTGTCCTTGTCACATACAGCTGTGTTTAGTTTTTTTTTTGGTGTCGGAGATGTGACTCTATAGTGATTTGTCTTTAGCGAAGTGACGCGTGATCTGGATACAGGATGAGTGATGTTTATATGCTAATCAATTAGCAGCGGACAGGGGCTTTAACCTAACCCAATAAAAAGAGGTTGGGATTTCATTATTTTAAAACCACGTCATGTACAGACCCCCACACCCAACACACACACACGCACACACGCACACACACACATGAACGGTAATAAATCATAATTCATAATAAATTCCACATCTCTACCTTGACCCCGACCCCTCGTTCATGGAAAGACTTATGCATCAGGCTCTGTCATGTCGGCGATGTCAGGCCGGAATAATAACACATACGGTATACACAGTGATCTCATCCACGTCGCAGCCACACGCAACGCAAACAAGAGCCGGAGGAGACACAAGCATGCAGCGCACAGCTGTATCCCACACTGTTGAAGCACTTATAAGCCCTACATACTTCATCGTACGATTAATAGTAAAAAAAGAAAAGAAAATAGCCGATAGCTTGTAGATCGGCTATTTTTTGTTTAGTTAAAAGCAATAACACAAAATACCCTACATTTTGAGGATGAGACAATAAAGTCCAGGACTTAATTAATTTATGGTTCTCATGTCCAAAACTGTTACTTTTCAGGATTCAAATTAAAAAATAGCAACAGTAGCAGATCTGCAAGCTTTCAAGCTTGCAGATCTGCTACTTTTGGTGCTTTTGTGTGACACTGTAGTGTGATCAAGTCGGGCGTTAATTTACGAAAAGTAAAACACAAAAAAGTTAGAATATGGAGATAAGAGGTTTCTGCCCAACAACAACAAAATTCTATTTTCTTAACTAAAACATTAGGAAACATTTAGACATTTTGTTATATTAAAATATGTTTTTTTCTTTTTTATTATGAGAAACGTTCTTTGTACTGACATGGCCCAAATGAGGAGACCAGGTTGAAAGTGGTTTCAGCGCATGGACAGCTGCATGGCAGACTGTGTGTGCATGTTGTGTTGTGTTGTGATCGTAGACTGTAAAACATATGGAAGAAGGGACTTCAAAAAATCGTAACATGGTTAATCCCCCCCACCCCCCCAATTGTTGACAATTTAATTTCAGAATGGATTAATACATGCGATGCCAAGGCATCTCACCTCTGTTGCTGATCTACAAGCTCAAAATCGAGCTTTCGGATCTGCTACTTTTGTTTGACACTGTAGTATGATCAAGTAGGGCGTTAATTTACAGGGGAAAAAAACACAAAAAGTTAGAATATGCAGATGGGGGGACAGCAACTACTCCGACAGCAACTATATCCAGGTTTCTTGTCCAAACAAGGCTGTGAGGGAATTGTTAATTTTGTGGCGCAGCAAGCTGCCGTCTGCCGCAATGTTTTGGTCATGAATTGTCATGAAGTATGTTCTATTTAGTGTTTCCTGATGTCCTTTGTAGCCTTGTTACCTGTGTTGTCTGACCCAACCCTGTTTATTGATTATCATGGTTCACCTCACCTGTCTAGTTATCCCTGTTAGTGTTCTAGCCTATCGTGTTTTGACTGTGTTTCAGTTCAACTGTGTTAAGTAGGTCCCTGCGTGATTTTACCCTCTGTGTTCTGTTCCTCTGTGCCAGTGTGTACCCATCGATGTAACCCATCGGCAAAAAAAGGAAAACAACCTTTTTTTCCCCCCGTTTGAACTGAGCTGGAGCTGAATCTGTCTTGGAGAGATTAGGTGTTTGTTGGCTCCTGTGAAGTCCTTGTGGTTATTTAATAGTTGCCTGGGTGTGTTAATAAACTGTGTTGAATGTAAGCACTGCCTCTTATTCCTGCATTTTGGGTGCTTACTTTCAATCGCACTCTGACAGTTTGGGTGTTTTTCACGACCTGGAGGATTCATAACTCACCTGGCATTGCAGAGAGAGGGGAGAGAACGACAGATTAATGGCGTATCATCCTTTTATCTCAGGCGACAGCGAGAGCTTCTGCTAGGGGGGGAGCTCTGAACCGGGAGGGGGGAAAGCGGAGCATTTAAATCAGTGACATTGTAAAAATTGTTCTTTCGCACAAAGAGGTTTTATGGGTCGTTGTTTGAGGCTTTTTTTCGGGCTTATTCATTGAGTTCGAACTGAGTACAGACTTCTTTTTTAGAGGGTGTCGAAGTTTACTTTACTGGGATTGCTCGTTCCTTCCCCCCCTCAGTGTTCTAAATCAGTGGTTCCCAAACTTTTTAGCTCAAGACCAAAAAGAGAAATTAGACTAGATATCCCCGGGACCCAAACTAGTGAAAAATAGCAGATCTACAAGCTCACAACACTACTGTACACTACACTACTCAAGGCTACTGTATAACTGTATACAACAGGGTCAAACTTTAATCTTAGAAATACTCAGGTGTCTCCAACTCCGTTTGCCTCAACGTCATGCCCGATCCAAAATTCCTCTGCACACGGTCCACAAACACACTTTTCGTCATCTTTCTGGCTCACGTATCATTGTCGAAGTGCACTGCAGCGTTGCGTCTTGAGCGATGTATAGCGACCATGTCTACCAACCTAAACAAGCATAACTTATGTACTCATTTGACACTCCTATCACCATTGTGCACGGCCAGTGAACTCATGATCGATGGGGGAAGACGGCCTCAGTGTTGTTGAATAGATATAGCGTTCCAAGTTAACAGATATACTAGCTGGCACTTATCCCTCGGTGATTTCCAGACCAATTACTCTGCCGTTAGTTGTTTCCTCACTTTAAACTGAGAACGCACAGGCAGTGGTGGCGAGTAACTAATACATTTACTCAAGTACTGTACTTAACCCATTTAGATCTGAGGCAGATTCTAACAGTTTTCTGAAGAACTTATGTTGCTATATGGTTCTCAAACTTTTTCATGTCAAGGATCCCGAAAAATATTTGTATGTGGCTGCCGACCCGCATCACAAAATATTTTTTGTTTCGGCCCGGGCTGCTGGCATAGCGCTCCGGGTACCTAGGCTGCAATTCGGCCTGACAGCGTGTCGCGGGTTCGAATCCCAATCCCGACGACCTTTGCTTTGGTACTTTTAGTACATTTTAGTACATTTGGTGCCAATACTTTTGTACTTTTACTCAAGTAAAATTTTGAATACAGGACTTTTACTTGTAATAGAGTATACCGTATTTCTGCATTGTGGTATTGCTACTTTTACGTAGTAAGAAATAAATGTGGTAGGCTAGTCCTACTTCTGGCACCACAGCTCGTTGATTTCCAGACCAATTAACCTGCCATTAGTTGTTTCCTTGTTTTTAAAACGAAGAACACACAGGCTGCGTGCGGTTCGCCTTCCATTCAGAATGAATGGCTGCATTATGGAGAGCCACGGTATCACTCAAGTGTCCATCCTTTGACACCTTATATGTGTGCTCTCACAGCACGGCTACGCAAACACCTCCACGCACCATATATCACATCTTGCTACCAGAGAGGCAGCAAGAAGAAGGAGGAGTCTGTGCGTTGAGGCTGGCTGCGAGAGCCAAGGTTTATTATAGTTTTTGCATTTATGTTTTTTTATTTTCATTTCGTTTCAGTTTAGTTTTGATTCGTTCTTAACCACTTGAACCCCAGCATCCTTATTCTGGGGGCGGGGGGGGGGGGGCATTAGCCAATAATAGCCGCTCTACAAGCTCACAACCGAGTGAGCCTGTAGATTGGCTATTTTTGGCAACGATATTTGGTGTAGACGGAAAAAAAAGTCCAAGTAGAGTTGCAACTCAGTTCTGTTTCATTTAAGTGGTTAAAATTGGCATGTTAAGTTAATTAGTTAAGTTTTGAGTTTTTGAAAAGCCTTTTTTTTTTAGCTTCGTTTTTATTAGCTTAGTGTTGGTTTTCGTTTTTTTGCTGTAATATGGATTATTAGTCAGGGGCCAAAAAAAACAACAATCCAAACGTCATGCAAATTGGTACAGAGTATGTCTATAGTCATGTGATCAACACGGATCTGTCTGATTTTCCATATTCCATCCTCATTGGCTAAGGTAACTTCCAAAGTTTGCAGGATTGGTCCGTTTTGAACAAAATGCCTCAAATCATGAACGCAGCTTGCGATATCCGTGAAATTTCACACGCACATTCCCACTAGGTAGAGGAAGAAATGGCACCTTTTCACATTGACCTGTTATAGCGCCACCAGCAGGTCTAATTTAGCAAAATACATTTTGGGAACGAAATGCCTCAAATCATGAATGCAGTGTCCGATTGCCGTGAAAGGCCTAGGAAGAATTGGCACCCTTTTCACACTGGCCTATTATAGCGCCACCAGGAGGCCACAATAACGTACCTGACCTGGTGGAGACCTGTGCTCCGAGGAGTACTTTTTCTAGTTTTATTTATTTTTCATTCCATTGTGGTTGGATGGTACTCATCACTGCCAGGTCACACACTTACTTTTTGTTTGTTTTTCTGTTTTATTTTAGGCTCGCAATTCTTTTGTTTTTTGTTTATTCAGTTGTTGGTTGTCATGACTGCTAGTTCCCACCTGATGTTGTGTGGGAGTTCAGACTGCTCCAGTCCGTACTGAATAACTGCCAGCTTACATAAGGTCTTCAGACTAGGATTTAAGTCTAGGATGTACAGGTCCTTGGCTGTTTTTATTCTTACAAAGAGGAATATACGATCTCCCACCATGCAACGGCACATACTACTATCGACATACGGAGTCGGAGGTGGTCCTTTCCCCCTGGGCTCAACCTTCTTCCAGGAGGAGCTCTCTGGACTGAATCTCCACAAATCACCACTGTACATGTACAGCTCTCCATTGTAGGCAAAGGCAGAATGTCCCTGGGTTCCTCCTCCTTCAATAAGCTGTACAGGTGTGTTCAGCCAGCAGTTGGTCTCTGTGTCAAACACTCTGATGCTGTCGTAGCCCCCCGTGCCCCCGCACCCAAATACAAACATCTTTGTCCCGATGATGGTGGCAGAGTGCCAGCATGAAGCACATAGTGGAGTTCCTGTGGTGTTAATTAAAGACCAGACCATTGTGGTGGTGTCCAAATTGTACATGTCATTAGTCCATCCAGTCAGAGCTGTAACTCCTCCATGGACATACATGACCTTCCCCAAGACACAGGCTGAGTGGCCAGACCTCCCCTCTGGAATAGCCCCAGAAACTTGTGGTTTGAACCATCTATGGGTGTCGACATCAAAAGCATAAAAGTAGCAGAGCTTACTTCTACCGTAGCTCCACCCTCCCCACAGTCCCCAGATGTAGATGATATCTTCTATCAGCACAGCTGTACAGTCACGTCTGGGTGGAACCGCAGGGGGTTGTTCTCCTCTTCCAGGTGTCACTGGGGGCAACTTCATCCAGCGTGAAGACACTGTGTTGAAGACCTGAACATCAATCTGATCCTCGTTGTTCTCGTCACTGCTCCTTCCAAAGCAGTACAGCTTGTGTCTCACCGCTACAGCAACAGGCTCTCCCTTTGGTGATCCTTTCTGAGGCAACGTCCAAGAAAACATTTTTAACACGACAGTTAATGGTGAACTGAAGTAGAAACCTATTGGTTTCCTGCTCTGTAGAAGAATGAAGAGCTCAAGAGCCAAATAAAAGAAGAGCCAAAAGATTATTCTTCTAGATTCTAGAGCTGTTTTAGAAACTTGGTCGAAAGATTCTTGAAGATAGCAGTCTTGAGGAGATTATGTGGTAAAAAGTTGAGTCTTGGAGAACAGGATCCGTTGGGAGATTCTTGGGATGCGTCGATTTAATCTGGACTCTCTCTGAGGCTGCAGTGCTTTTTATCCTGCTGGCCAGATGACTTCATCGTCATGACGTCATTCCGTTGAGCTACGGTATATCGATATATGGCCTCCCAGAAGGTCTGCCATGCCAGAATATCAGCTCCCCGATGTCAGAGTTAGATGCATCAGCCAGTGCCATATATGGAGTTCTAAGGTTATGCAAAGGACACTACTCATCAGTGGCAGATACTTCTCCAGTCTGGGATGGCTCAGGGTAGAAGATATGCAATGGGATTGGTTTTCAAGATTTTCCTCAATGCCCCAATACCTGACTAACTACCTCACCAAAGTGAGTGACAGCCACAATACTAGAACGATCTGGTAACACCCACGTATAGAACACACACGGGTACATTCTCTTTCTACTGCACTGCTACCCAAGTGTGGCATGCCCTTTCCTTTAAACGTGGACCACTGGTTTCTTTCAAAACAGGCCTGAAAATCCGTCTCTCAGGAGGCCAAAAGGCCAAGTAAACACTATATATATATATATATATATATATATGCCCCCCAAAAACTCATCCCGCAACTACCAATTTATTTATTATTTATGGGGTCGCAACTTTACAGAAGAACAAGCCCAAAGTCGCTTATAATACGCAGACATGGCAACACTGGTGTGGAGCTCTGTCAGTGGAAACCTATCGACAGCTTTATGTTGACTAATGGATATTTGTGTTGGACCAGTAACTAAGTACATTTTGCTCCAGTACTCTACAAGCTTGTAGATCAGCTATTTTCACCATTATTCGGAATGGTTCGTTAATTGATCCCTATGAACTGCAAAGGGATTGTGAGCTGAGTTGATCGAAAGTGTCAAACTCAACAATGAATGCATCGCAGACAGCCACCTGTTTGATGTCTCTCAGAGAGAGGGGGGGGGGTGCTTGTCCTGTGCTGACAGGACAAGCCCACACTTTCCCTGTTTGTACACACACAGACACACAGACCAGAAATCTTGCATTCGAGCTTTAAGAAGAAAATCTACTTTGTAATTTGTGCTTTTGAATACTTAATAACATTGACAGCTTTACGTTGACTAATGGAGAAAACACAGTCGCAGCCAGGACACCGAAAGAGCCGGGACTTTAGTTTTTTTAGAGGGGAAAATGCAGTTAAAGGGACACAACTCCATTTTAATTAGCACCCCTGAGTCTGTGTTGCATTAAATGGTCCCAGGACGCTGGAAATGATATTTTGCCATTTTACACAGATAAGTGCTTTTCCAGTCTTAGGCTGAAACAAAAAAAAAAAGGAGAAAAAAAGAAGTTGTGATGGAGCAGTCGAGTTAACCACTGAACCACTTACATTGTTGAGCGGAGTCCCTCAAGGCTCTATACTAGTGACTTTTCCGTTTTCAACCCATTAAAACCTGAGGCGATTCTTAAAATGTTTTCTAAATCTTAAGTTTTTTGAAAAAAAATCTATACAATTTGTTTTCAAGATTTTTGAATAGCCAAAGAAATCTAAAGTGACACAGATGCGTTCCAGGTCTTAATAGTCCAGGGGCCAACACTGATATTTTCACAAATTGGTACCACCTGAGGTGGCCGTAAAGTTTTTGTATTTTTGTCTTCCTACATGTCTCTAGTTTATATTTTGGTATGATACATCTTCCAATTCAGTAGCTTAATGGCAGTTATCACTACCTACCGGCTAATGTATCCGGTAGGAGACACAAAGTAGAATCTTTGTGTCTCCTACCGGAAATACACCCGGGCATCAAATTATTGCGACAAAAAACAAAATATATCCATGTATTCAAGGCTTCATGGGGTGTGCAATTGATAACTTCTCAGATTTTTGGTGTTTGCAAAAAGACTGCTTTCCATAAGCTTGTAAAAGTTGACCCTCCTTCGGTCTAGGGTGGTCATAGCTGAATGGGTAGAGAGTCCCCCTGGGAAACTTAAAGGAGGAGTTCACCCAAAAAATGATTTATTTTCTATCAATTGCACACCCCATGAAGCCTTGATTACATGGATATATTTAGTTTTTTGTCGCAATAATTTGATGCCCGGGTGTATTTCCGGTTGGATACACAAAGATTCTACTTTTTGTCTCCTACCGGATACATTAGCCGGTTTAGAGTGATTACTGTCATTAAGCTACTGAATTGGAAGATGTATCATACCAAAATATAAACTAGAGACATGTAGGAATACAAAAATACCAAAAATGTACGGCCACCTTAGGTGGTACCAAAATCTGGCTTGGCCCCTGGACTATAATGGGTTAAATGTCTTCGCAGAAAAAAGCCGATCTATATATTTTTTAATATTTTTTTTTCGGCTCAAATGCCGAATAAATAATGGACCTTGATTTGAAAAGGGTTGAAAACCACTGTTTTAGTGCAATGCCGTACCGGGGCTGTTCCGGCCCACTTTCACCCCCTGCGTACAGCCCTTCAATGAGACAGAGGGCAGTGTTGGTCTGTCCTTATGTCCAGGGCCAGGGTCTTCTTCATAGGGGACGGGGGACGGGGGGGTTGGGTGTTGGACATGCCTCGCCACGTCATGACACAAACGTCCCACCATGATGTATGGCTCCAAATGTCGCATTGAAATTCCAGTAGACTTGAGGGGGGAGGGGGTGATGAATGGACCCCCGCATGTCACACACTGCAACACATCGGACACTATGTGTCTGACACCAATGTGTCCTGCATGATGACGGCTCATCTTTCATTCCTTCTCACCTCTCCTTTTCCTCAATATACCCGGGACCTTTTGGACAAACAGGTTAAGAATACCATCCAACCGGAAACTTGTTTGGACAGGCAGACGGGAGTGTGTGACTGAACACCTTCGGGGGGAGGGGGGGGGGGGGACGGGGTTAGTGATGCTGGACCAGTTGTGGACAGTAATGAAATTCATTTACTTTATTTGGAAGTTTAGGATTGACGCAAGCACTGGGGTTGAGTACAGTGTCCTCCACTGAAGAGGACAGCCAGAGGACAGAGGGGGGGGGGGGGGGGGGGGGGGGGGGGGTCTACCAGGGAGCGACACTTAAAGGGATATTTCACCCCAAAAACGATTAGTCACCCCATGGAGACTTGAATTCATGGATATGTTTTTAGTTTTTGTCACATTCCTAAGCCAATAATTTGATGAGGCACCTGGCACCATCCACCCCTCCTATAACAAAGTAGTTCTTAAACTTTTTAGTGCCAAGGACCCCCACATTGATATGTATTTGGCCGCGGACCCCAATCTGAAATTATTTTGTGCCAGGGACTCCCGAAGAGAAGATGTGTGTAAATGATTCAAAATTGTACAAAACGTTTCAAGATTCTTTTAAAAAAAATAGCAGATGTACAAGTTTGAACAGCCAAAGTATTAAAGATGGATAAAGTTGTGATGTTATATTAACACATTTTGCTGGGAACCCCCTGGATCCCCCCCCAAGGACCCCTGGGGGTCCCCGGATCCCACTTTGATAACCACTCCTATAACATACCTGGGCCCACGCCAGGGGCGTCATTTCGGGGCTCAAGGGGGTGGCAATTGTCACCCACTTGAGCGTTTGAGAACCACTGATTTAGAAAGCATTTGTAATGGTCTCAGGTCTTAATGTTTTCTTTTTATGAACTGACGCCTTTGGCCCATGCACGCCACACCCTGGTGGCATCAAACACGCCGCCCGTGGGGGGCTCACTGCCCAGGCCAGCTCTCTGGTCAGCCCCCCAGCAAATCACAGGCTCCTCCAGTCCAGTCCACACCACATCAAAACGCTACGATGCGTCTGGACCTGTCAGCACAGGACAAGCCAAGGAGGAGCGAGTTTTAACGCTCTGCCGAAAATAAACAGATATGTCCCCCCTGTGCATTGGTTTAGAGGGGATGTCCCGACCGGGGCTTGGTGGGGATATTGGGTGTGAAGAGCTTTGGCATGTCGGTTTGCGACACAGTGTCTTGGCTACTGTGTGGGAATGTTGTGATCCTCCTTGAGACCTCTCTTGTCTTGCTCGACTGCCCTCCTCTGCTTCCGTGCATGTCGTCGCTGTCCTGTGTGGAAACCTTGTATGTCCAAAAACTGTTACTTTTGGGGAAATTGGTTAAATCAGGGGTCTTCAACGTGTTCAGGCCAAGGACCCCCTAGCTGAGAGAGAGATGAAGCAGGAACCCCCTCTATATCGTAGAAAACAACAAAGTAAGAAAATATGAAATAATGGAGAATAATGGACAACTTAAGCGCCTCCACACAGCTGCTAGTGATCTCCCCCCCCACAGACACAGACACACACACACACACACACACACACACACACACACACACACACACACACACACACACACACACACACACACACACACACACACTGCAGCCCCGCACTGGTCTAATGAGGGCAGCCCAGGGGGTCATGACCTCGGATGACCTTTGATCTCCCCCGGCCATCCACTGATATACTTGATGGTGACTGTGTGACAGTGGCCGGCTCAGAGACAGGAAAGGCTTTGTCAGGTCAGTCAGTGTCAAGGTCACAGCTTCACTTCTGCTTTTAGTCAAGTACGTGTATATCCCCTCACTGTGGCCTGGAGCTCTGGGCGCAGGACTGAACAATAGACTAAATCGACAAGCTAACAACGTGCCACGGGCTGCGACACGTTGTGAGATATTTTCAGTGTAAGCTTTCCTCACAATAACAGAAAACTTGAAAATACGCTAACATAGAGCCCTGAGGGACTCCGCATATGGGGTTTAAGTGGTTAATTGCAGTAGCAGGAGGAAGTCAGCTCTAATTACAAAAGGGCGCAGAGAGAGAGAGAGAGAGCATGCCTCCCTCCCTCCCCGTTTTTTGCGGTTTGGCTTAACGAAAAACCATGCGACTTGTTCTCAACCCGGCCATGCTGCTGTGGCTGTTACTGTTTTCCCAACGCAAACGATATTTCCTAGTTTGACTCCTGTCCTATAACACTTGCTGCTTAACCCATTAAAGCCGGGAAAGAATCTGTGTCATTTTTAGATTTCTTTGGCTATTCAAAAATAGCAGATATACAAGCTCATAGCGTGGCTCCGAGTGCCATGCTATGAGCTTGTAGATCTGCTATTTTTGAAAAATCGTGAAAATGTGTGCAAATCTTTAAAAAATATATTTTTCAAGGTGAACATTTGTAACACAAATCTTTGCTTCATGGGGGTCCCTGGAACAACATATTTTACAAATGTTCGCTTTAAAAAATATATATATTCAAAGTTTTGCAAAAAAATGAATTCAATTTCTTTGGCTATTCAAAAATAGCAGATATATAGCAGATCTACAAGCTCATAGTACGGCACTCTGTGCCGTGCTATGAGCTTGTATATCTGCTATTTTTTATGTTAGAGATTAGAAACATTAGAAAATGTTAGAGATGCCTTCCCGGATTGAATGAGTTAAAACATTCAACCGTACCTTTATCAGTCGGTTCTTATAACCACATATATACTGTATAGGTTTGCCAAAGCCTGCAGAGGAAGCCTGACCGATTAGCAAGTGTGATAATTGCCCGTCGTTTCAGTTTTCAGTGGTGAAAGTTGGAAGAATCCGCTGGGGAGATTGACTCGACTGGACTTTATTTGTACAGCCCTTAATCACTTTTACAGTCTCAGAGGGCTTTTTCCAGGCCCACGTTTAACAAAGGAAATGAATCACACCCACTGTCCTTATAGACCCTCGGTTGGGTTAGGAAACACCCCTTAGGGGGGGAAAGAAACATCGGGAAGCAGGATAACAAAAGAGTGGACAGCCTTCCAGGGCGGGAAAGTGTTCAATAGATCAGCTGGTTCTCAAACATTTTCAAGTCAAGCACCCCTAAATTGATTTGGCCACAGAACCACATCTGTTTTTGAATTATTCCAAATTCCACATAAATCTTCAAACATAGCAGATGTACAAGCTTGCAGCATGGCACTAAGTGACGCGCTGTGAGTTTGTAGATCTGCTATTTTGAATAGCCAACATATAAATGGATACATGGATTACCTATGCTGCTGCATTGTTTTACTCTTATGTACCTGTACGCGTGATGTAACAATGAACAACTTTGAACCCTAAAGTGGTTAAAATGACTGTGAGGCTATGTTAACTAACCCCCCCCCCCCCCCGGAACCAACTTTGAGAACCGCTCTGGCTTAATGAACATTACAGTTGAAGTCAACATTTTAACCGCTACGATCCGAAGGCAATTCTGTCCTGTCTCCCGTCTCTCTCTCTCTCTGTCTCTGAATGTCTTTATCGTCCTCTGCAGCGCCCCGGCCCTCTAATCACCCCCCCCCCCCCTCCATCTATCTCTCCCTCACACTCTCTCCGCTACCCCCCCACCCCAGACACCCCCACACCCCTCTCATCCTTATCATCAGCATCATCAGCTGTACCTTCTCCCATCATACTCTTCAGTGGTGGAAAGTAACTGAGTACATTAGCCCGTAGCACTTGTCGTAGCACTTGACCTTATGCAAAGGTTAAAACACAATTTAGATTGCATGTTATTGTCACGATCACGGCCACCTGACAGTTATGTAGACAGATGTCAGGCTCATTTATTTGTTTTTTTTAAATATATTTTTGGGGGCTTTTTGGCCTTTATCTATAGGCTACTGTATATAAGTAGTTTTCAGTAGAGACAGACAGGAAACAGGGAGAGAGAGATGGGGAGAGACACACAGCAAAGATCGTCGGGAACGGGACTCAAACCCGCAATGCGCTGTAGGGCTACATTGGAAACTAGGTACCCGGACTGCTACGCCAGCCGTCTGGGCCAGGCTCATTTGTTGACCTGGCATCCTATAGTTTGTATAGTTTCAATGTACAGATTATTGATTTTTGGATACTGTTTGGACTGATGATACTGTAGGTTCTTGGTTTACCTATGATCCTATAGATTACTATCTCCATGCATTTGATGTATCACCTCGTTTTACTGTAAATCGCTCTGGATTAAGAGCGTCTGCTAAATGGCAAAATTGTAAAGTGTACATTTCCTCGAGTACTGTACTGTACAATTCTGAGGTACTTGAGTATGTCTATTTTTCAATACTTTATATTTCTACTCCACTACATCTCTCTCTCTCTCTCTCTCTCTCTCTCTCTCTCTCTCTCTCTCTCTCTCTCTCTCTCTCTCTCTCTCTCTCTCTCTCTCTCTCTCGCTCTCCCCCCCCTTCCTATATCAGTGGGAGATCAGGCCTCTCCATCTTCAGTATATGCTGTGTGTGTGATCGAGGGGCTAATGGATGGGGCAGGATGAAGCATTGTGTTCCCGCAGTCAGAGACGGCCATTTGTTTTGTGTGCTGCGATCAATGTGTGAGAGCCGGGGGCTGGGAGATGATGGACTGACGTTCCCCCCGCCAAACCATAAGGAACTGTCAACAGCAGCTTGGTGGGGTTGGTGGGTGGAATATCAGCCACCGCCATCATCATCATCATCATCATCGCCTCACATGCATCCTCCAAGGCATCTGCAGACCTGAGGCCGATTCTTACAAATGTCTTCTAAATCCTAACTGTTTTCTGAAAAACGTATGTTTCTACATACTTTTTCATGTCAAGGAACCCAAAAATTATATGTATTTGGCCACCGACCCCCATCTCAAAATATGTTGTTCCAGGGACCCCCCCAGAGGCAAAGATTTGAGTTAAAATGTTTGCTTTAAAATAATATAAATATATAAATTTTCACACATTTTCTCACACAATTTTTTTTCAAAAATAGCACATCTACAAGCTCATTGCGCTATGAGCTTGTAGATCTGCTATTTTTGAATAGCCAAAGTGTAAAATAATGCTTTTTAGCTCAAATAAAAAAGTGACACAGATGCGTTCCAGGTCTTAATGGGTTAATTTAACTCTAAATATATATCTTTGGTCATGTTTAGAAGATGCAAGAGGCACGACAGTACTTTTCAAGGGTTTTAGCTTGGCACAAGCTGGAATAATGTTACTGTGTCGTTTCTTGTTGTTTTTTTTGCCCTTCACGGAACAAAATCAGGCCCCTGTCGGTTAACTTTTTACGACGACATAATGTCCCTAACGAATTGAGTCTAAAAACTTGAAGGAACAGCTGTTAATTTAGGTCTTGGCGGGTTTCGACAAAGTTATGACAATGTTATGAGTGGCGGGGGAAGAAAATACATAATTCCTTAATGGTGTTTGCACCCCCCGGCCCCCCCGGGGGACCTTATAAAAACATCTCCCACACACCCAGTGCCCAAAGGAGGCGGGGGGGGGGACTGATGCAATAGATAGCTGCAATCAGTGGTGGAAAGTCACTTTCCACTTGCTCAAGTGCTGTACTTAAGTACAATTTTGGAGGTGATTTTCCTTTACGCGAGTATTTCCATTTTTTTATATTTTATCGTTGCTGTCGAGCAGAGACCTCTTACCTACATATTCTAACTTTTTGTGTTTTTTTGAAAATTAACACCCTACTTGATCATACAAAAATAGCAGATCTACAAGCACATTGAGCTTGTCGATCTGCTATTTTTTGCTATTTCATTTTCTTTTTGCTATTTTAGAATAAGTAACCGTTTTGGACATAAATTATTAATCCACTGCAATTATCTGATTTCTTTAGGTACTAGTTACTTTTCAGATTTAAATTAGTTAATATAAAACATATCCATCAACTTATCCACTTAAGACCTATTTTATAATCTTCTATAGAGACATTTAGATCCTGTGTCTACAGGTGAGACATGATGATCTTTGACACAATCCTGTTTCTGGTTTTGACACAAATTTTCACCTGAAGGTCAAGATTCAATTTATCCCCTGAGCAAGCAGGCAGGCTCTATTAGCTCAATGATAAGATTAATGTCAGCACTTGCGCAGGAGCCCGGGTTCAAATCCGGGGTAGAAGAGGGAGTACGGAGATGCAATCATCTCGAATACGATATCCCCCGGCCCAGAGGTCACAGCAGCTGTGTAGACACAACAAACGCTAATTAATTGCTTTGCTCCAACGTAATATTCAGCTGGTAATGTTTCCCGCGAGGGTCGTGGGGTGAATGTTCCACATAACTTTCAAACCACTGGCTCTAACAATCATAAATGCCTCTGGTTCCGTGCCATCCATGCTGATTCTTCCCCTGGACACACTAGACTAGTGTACGAGCCAAAGACATGACTTTCAGGAATCGGACGCTAGACTGTCTACTCCTCGTTTTCGTTCCAAACACCAAACTGTGAACACTGTGTGCAGTGCCGTGGTGGACAGTAACAAAGTACATTTCGTTGCAGTCGGGACAGTCAAAAGCAGTAAGCATCAAAAGTAGCAGATCTGCTTCTTTTGATGTTTTTGAATTTGAAATACCAAAGCCTATAACGCTTGTGCTCAGTGTTGCCAGGTCTGCTTATTATAATTTCCCCGCAAGATTTCATTTGTAGATTTGCTATTTGAAAATAGCTGATATATACAGATGTGCCACTTCAAAACTTCACACGTTACTGTTCTTTCCCTGATAGTGCCCTGAAAATGCATTTTTTTCCTCCCTTTTCTGCCCTTAAAATGCACTGTTTTGCCCCTGAAAAGAAGTTGTCACTACACACCCCCGTTTTTCCCTTCAACAGACATCCATATACATGAGAACAAAAGAATGTGTGTTGAACAAGGTGTCAGACTCATTATGAGGCGAAAGGTGATTTGACCAGTTGCTCAAATTAATTAGCATCATAAAAGCAGTGATCATCAAAATAATTCAGCATTTTAAATGCCCTTCTTTGTCCCTCTTATTGCCCTGGGAATCCCCTGAAAATGTACTGTCTTGGCGATGGCAGGACATGTGAAGTTTTGAAGTGGCACATCTGTATGTTGAAAGTGCTCATGTGGCCTAGACCTGGTTACTTGTTTCTCTCACAGAATCTGGCAACACTGCTTGTGCTATAACCACGCCCTGCTTCTGTGACATGCGCAGAATTGCCTCTCGCCTACAACAACTGCGGACAATTTTTTGTGCCTCCGTGACGGAGGCACGCCCTTTCAAGTGAACTTGAGCCACGTGAGGCACAGCCGAGCGAGCTAAAGTGAGCGCGTTGCCGTGCCGAACGTTGAGAAGTTTGCTTGAGCCGGTTCAGCGCCGTCCGTGTTATGTACCGATAGGCACAGAATCGTAAATCATGTTTTGGGGTGAGCGTTTGCCACAACTGCCACTCAGAAGTGGCTACTGGTCAATCACAGCACATTCTTGCACAAGTGGTATAAATTTTGGGATGATGCGTTTTGGACATGTGAGGTTTCCACCCGACAGCTGTCTATATGCCCCCGCAATGTTTTTTAAGCTACACACCAAACATCTTCAGTCGTGAGATTTTATTTTGCTTTAATCCATGCAGACAGATAATGGTTGGCTCACCCCCCTCTTCCAATAAGGGTGGGGGGGCCCGCTCCCACCTGTTCCCCAGGCCTGGATGGCCCAGGCCCCGGCCCGGGACCCCAGCTGTTTCTGGAAGAGTCTGCTAACGTATATCTGGTCATGTGAGAAGCGTGTCTTTTAGTAGGAGAGAGAAATCAAAGAGCTCCTCACTCCACCACACCGGGCACTGGTGGACAGTAACTAAGTACATTTACTCGAGTACTGTAGTACAGTACGTTTAAAAAAAACAAAAAACGTTAGACCTGTACTCCTTAGTTACTTGTTACTTTGCATATTTTATTATTTCACTTCTAACAGAGTTTATTTTTTATTGCCACTTTTACTTGAGTAAAAAAAAGGGAATACTTCTCCCACCACTGCCACCGAGGTCCCTCCGTGTGGGACACACACACACCCAGGGACAGGCAGGATTTCCTAAAGCCGCCATGCTGAATTAGGACCCCCCCCCTTCACCCCTCGCCCCCTCGCCCCCCTGCAGGGAGATCTGGGCTCATCCACTTTTGTTTGTTTTATTTTGCCACACATCATTATCTCACAGATGGGAAAAGGGAATCCTGTGTAATTTGACGTCGGGAGTGATGAGGGCCCGCTTGTGTCTCCTCTCTCACACGCAATCAGCTGTCTGTCCTGCCCTCCTGGTGCTCGGCCATTTCCTGTCCAACACAAACAACGGACTTAACGGTATTATGTGGCAGCCAGCAGTTCTCAACCTCGTCGTCTAGATCGGGGCCCATGCACTTGGAAATCTAGAAAGCGTTTCGCCGACCTTGCACCCGTCTAGTGGTGCAGCGCTCATTGCACGCCATACCAAGGCATCCCGCCAGTCTTTTTTTTTTTTAAGGCTTATTTTTGGTCTTTTTATGCCGTTATTATTGATAGGACAGTAGTAGAAACGTGATGTGACATGATGCAGCCAAGGCCGTCGGGATCGGGACTCGAACCCGCGACTGCGCTGTCAGGCTACATTCTAGCCTAGGTGCCCAGACCGCTACGACGCCAGCGGTCCGGGCCCCTGCCAGTCTTTTGAGCATGAGCACGCACACACAACATGCATGCACGTATGTGCACGTGTGTGCAACACGAGAATGAGTTCCACTCTTATTTGTGCGCCAAGCACCCACCTAGCTACACTGTAAAACGCTCAGTGTTAATTTCACTCTGAGAGTGTGCAAATGGATCCATTTGCACACTCTCAGAGTTACAGCAATCTTCTATGAATTGAGTAAAAAGGACCCCAATGGAAACAAGCCATAGTGCTTTCTTGGGTTTAAAATCCTCTTAACAGTATTGCAATTTACAATTTACAATCCAGAGCGACTTACAGTTTGCAGGACAACACAAGATAATATAGTAATCTAATAATAAAGTAATACATAAGTAAGCCAATAATCTAAAAACTAATACATACGTAAACCAAGAACCTATCATCAGCCTGTACATTGAAACTATACACAACTATAGCATGCCAGCTCAGCTTAGTTACATTTTAGCCTTTGCATAAGCCTGCAAGGTCGTCAAAGCTAGGGCAAGTGCTACTATTGAACTGTACGTCCCTGTGCTTGTCTTTGCAAACTGTTAATAAAGTATTCAATCACTCAAATACCCATAAGGCGTCATTTGGGACCCATAGTTGGCCCCCAGACCGCACATTGGGAACCAAACCGCCGCCATAACTCATAGTTATCAGTTGAAAGCGCTTCCAACGTAAGTGGGCGCTCGGCCGTCACCTTGCAGAGCGCTGATTGAACGCAGGTTATCCCTCACCGTTCCGCCCCTATTAGGCAAAGTTGAATTTTACTACGAGACTGTTAATGCATAACGTGATGCTAACGCCTCCTTTTTACAAGCCTTGTAAGAATAATGTCCATGTCGTAAATCGTGAGTCATAGCGATCTTATAAGACAGGCTGTATAAATGAGTTATGAATTATGTCTACACTCATTGCTGCCGTTGCCACCCGGCAGCATGTTGCAGTAACTAATATATTAACGTCGATGTCGGTAGGGAAACCTCGTATTTCCACAAACTGTTAATTATCAGGGAATGGAAAACAAAAACTTGTGTCCGGTGGTGGGAAAAGTACTCCCATGACAAGTAAAAGTATCAATGTAGAAACACTCTGTTACAAGTAAAAGTTCCGGTAATAAAAATTCACTTGCGTAAAAGTACAGAAGTATTGACGTAAAAAATATACTTAAAGTACCAAAAGTAAAAGTACTCATTATGCAGAAAGCCCGGTTCACAAGTTAACATATTATGTATAAAATTAACTTTAAAAAGCAGCGATAAAAAATAGCAGATCTACCAGCTCACGATGAATCATGCTCATGGTGAACTTGTAGATCAGTTATTTTCGCACGTGACCCTCTCGTAGGATGACGTATAGGGCATAAAAAACATATACAACTGTTGAGAAATGGATATACAAGGTTTCTGACCTGACAGTAACATAGTGAGTACAGCACGAACGCTTTGCCAAGATCAAGCAACAGAACTTTTCTAACTTTTCTGAGCTTGCTGCATGAGTTAACAATAAACCCTGTGCCAAGACAAATCAATAATGCATCCAACTAAACTACAGTCTATTTTCTTTGTTATTCCTCATTCGGATTTTGCCAATGAAAAGTTTTGTCAGTTTGAGAAAAGTACGTTTTTCACTTCATAATTTGTCTGGTAACAATTCTCTCTCTCTCTCCCTGCTCCCTATCTGTCGGTCTGTCTCTCACACACACTTACACGCACACACTCACACACACATGTTGCACGCACGCGCACACGCACGCACACGCATGTGTTGCACACATATGAAATATTAATTTATGTCCACATAAACAAAAGTTTCTGTCTGTCTCTCACACACACTTGCAGGCACGCACGCACGCACGCACGCACGCACACACACGCACACACACGCACACACAGATCCCGGCCAAGCGGAGCACAAAGCCAAATCAGAGATATATTGAAGAAAATAAATGTTGTCGTTAATTTGTGAAGGAATTCTCCCTTTCAGCGGGGGCTAAAATGGTAGAATAACATGAATTGAGACTGACTGTGGCTTGGTCAGCTATAGACCCCAACATCACACTGGATTTAAGAGAGAGAGAGCACCAGATGAATTATCAGATTGTGGACAAATCATTGGACATGCACCGCACAGAGAGAGAGAGAAAGAGAGAGGGAAGGAGAGAGAGAGAGGAAAGTAACTAAGTACATTTACTCACTGTACTTAAGCACTAGTTTGAGGTGCATTGACTTTACTTGAGTATTTCCACTTTTCAATACTTAATATTTTTACTCCACTACCATTATTTTACAGCTTTAGTTAATAGTTACTTTGAGGATGTTGATTTATTATTACAAATCATACATTGGCCAGAATGGCCCTATTTAACCCATTAAGACCTGACATTTTTGTGCCAAGCACCCCCAAATTGATATGTATTTGGCTGCGGGCCCCCCATCTGAAAATGTTTTGTGTCAGAAAAGTTGGCATGCTATAATAGAAGCCATCGTTCTTGCGTAAAAAACAATAAATTGAAATCAAAAACAAAAAAACCTGCCTAACAATGTCACTGGTACTGTAGATGGGTTTCTGAAGTGGCCACAGCCCTCCTATGAGACAAAGACAGAGTAGATTTTTTTATTTCCATTTTATCATCAGCATTTGTGAGGACCAATTACAGTATATGAAGATAGGTTGAAAATGGGTGAAGTTGTTCTTTAACCCATTAAGGCCTGAGGTTCAGATTCTACAAATGTCTTCTAAATCCTAACAGTTTTCTGAAAAACCTATGTTGCTTTAATATCAGTGGTTCTCAAACTTTTTCATGTCAAGGACCCCCAAAATTATATATGTATTTAGCCGCCGACCCCATCAAAATATGTTGTTCCAGGGACCCAAGAAGCAAAGATTTGAGTTAAAAATGTTTGCTTAAAAAAAGATATGTATTCAAAGATTTGCAAACATTTTCACGATTTTTCAAAAATAGCAGATCTACAAGCTCATAGCGCGGGACTCGGTGCCGCGCTATGAGCTCGTATATCTGCTATTTTTGAATAGCCCAAAATATAAAATAATGGTTTATGGTGGAGAGACATGCTTCTACTCGTGTGTAGTGTGTGACTGATGTAGAGGGACATGAGTGCTTAGTTTGGCTACAAAGTGACAAACCATAGCTCTGAGGGGTAAGATGAGTGCTGTAGCTACAAAGAAGCAATGCGATTGTCAAAGCTTCAATTGCCAGGAAGGGTTAGATGTAACTGAATCATTTAAATCCGTATTTGAATGGGATGTGTGTGTGTGTGGGGGGGGTAATTTTGGGTTGTTTCAACAGCGGGGCTATTAGAGGTTCAGGCTAATACGGAACATGTTGTTTGACTTGGCTGTCACTGTCTGTCACCTCAGAGCGCTAAACCCTGTTGGATGTGGAGAGGCACAAGTGGTGTGGAAGAAGAAAGTACTCAGATTTTTTGGGACTTAAAATACCATGGTAGAATATTTCATTATAAGCCCTGCAGTCTTGCTTACTGTAAGTTAAACTACAAAAGTATTAGCATCAAATATACGTAAGGTAGCAAAAGTACATGTATTCCTTATGCAGAATGGCCATTTAAAGGAGTAGTTCACCAAAGAAATGTCTTATTTTCCATCAATTACACACCCCATGAATCCTTGAATTCATGGAGATTTTTTGGGCTTTTGACAATAATTTAATGACTGTCGTAAAGATGCTAATTTCTCCGGTAGGACACTCCACCGGTCATCAAATAATTGGCTTTGGAATGTGACAAAAACAGAAAAATCTCCATGAATTCAAGGCTTCATGGGTGTGTAATAGAGCGCTGGGTATCAAACAGAGGCTTGTGTGCATTTGGAGGGGCGGGCGTGGTGGGGGGACAGGGGCGGAGGTTGAAGGCGACAGGAGAAGAACGGCTGCCAAACCAGACCAGGCCCCCCTAATCAGTCCCCAAGTCAAGCCAAGAGCCTGTCATCTCTGGGCAGGGTTCTCAGACTGTCCCTTAACCCTCCGGATCTGTCACACACCTGCCCCTGTCTTTTAGAAAGACCCAGGGAGAGGAGACGGACCCCATGCTGCGGCCCGATGAGCCCGGCTATCAGCCCCTATTGCATCACTTCAATAACAACATGGGTGTCGGGTTACCCCCTCCTGTCGGTGGTAGCACCCAACTCATACACCAGTTGGGAGGGCGGTGGGGGCAATCAAAGGCCATTCCAAAACGCTATGGGAGGAGTGGGGCCTGAATTTAACCAGTGGGGTAAAGCAACTAAGATCCTTTAGCTCAAGTGTTGTACTTAAAGGGATAGTTCACCCAAAGAAATACCTTTTTAGAGACTTGAATTCATGGATATTTTTCAGTTTTTTTTAGGTCCCGGTAGGAGACTCGTTGTGTCTCCTTCCGGAACCACTGCCGGTCATCAAATTATTGGCTTAGGAATGCGACAAAATACTAAAATATAACCATGAATTCAAGTCTCCATGCGGTGACTAATTGATAGAAAGAAAGTCATTTAGATCGATAGAAAAAAAAGTCATTTTGGGGGTGAACTATCCCCTTAAGTACAATTGCAAGGTGCTTTCACTTTACTTGAGTATTTCCATTTTTCTTTTTTTTAATATACTTTTGACTTCTACTCTATTACATCTCGGCGGCAAATGTTACATTACATGTGTACATAAAACTGTAGTTACTAGTTACCTTTCAGATGTAGATTATTATTACAAAATATACAGACCTGTTTTATTTATCGGTTATTTTTGAAAGATCAGTCTGATTCGACTGCCAATCTCTCAATCAAATCTTGCAACAAAAAGAAAAGTTATGCAATAGAGGATCATTCCACATGGGCTGTGGTGGGTGTTTAATGTCTAATTTAGCATAATTGCTTGGTTTCTCCCAATACATCATAATATAGATCCTATTTTTGGCAAACTAGTTAATAAATATAACAATTAATCCCTCAGTCGAATCATGCATGATTCGACTGAGAGATAGGCAGTCGAATCAGACTCCCTCAATCGATTAGTCGACTATTGGACTAATGGAGGTCAGGCCTATCTATGTTGGTATGGCTACTTTTACTTCAGTAATAAAAATAAGTATTTCTTCCACTTAACCCCAGCCTATAACTGCTCTGTGGAAGGCCTCTATGGCTGAGTGGAATGTCACAGAGGGAGGGAGTGTCTCATTTCTCCGCTATGCTCTCTCCCCCCCCTGAACCGTGTGGATGGATGGAAGAGCAGCTTAGCCTCTTATTAGGAACCCCGGGGAAGGTTAGTCAGACCCAGGAGATGCTCACATCCATTACATGCCTGTTAGGAGCTGGTCTTTGTTCTCTCCTCCTATATACGCCTCCCCTCTGTTCAGTGTGCTGCCTGTGGCTCACATTTCCTCCTCATGCTGCAAGAAGTACAGGAGCTCCCCTGTATGCACTGCAGCCATTCAGGCCGTCGTGTTGAGTGGTCATTTTAATCATTGGTTTATTTTAATGAAGGTTTTAAAATACTGTGACGTTTGTTTTTACATATCTTTGCTGTCAGGGAGAAACCTCTCGTCTCCATATTTATACTTTTTTTTTTTTTACTTTTTTTTTGGGGGGGTAATTAAAGCCCCTACTTGATCATACTACAGCGCCACACAAAAGTATCAAAAGTAGGAGATACACAAGCTTGAAATGCAGCGTGAATTCGCGCCACGTTTTTAGCTTGTAGATCTGCTACTTTTGCTATTTTCTAATTTGAATCCTGAAAAGTAACAGTTTTTGACATATGAGGTTTCCACCTGACAGAGACGATATGTATATATATATTTATTTTTTCATGCTCTGTCATCATTATTATTATATCCTCATTAAAACTTGAGTGTTTGGCCAATTATTTTGGGGCCCACTTGCAATATTCTCATGGCCCACGGATTGGGAATCGCTGTCATATAGATCAGTGGTTTTCAACCTTTTTCATGCCAAGGACCCCTAAATTGATATAAATTTGGCCGCGAACCACCACCATCTGAAAATGTTTTGTGCCAGGGACCACCAGAATTGAAGATTTGTGTTAAAACATGCAAAATTCTACAAAATTCTTCAAACGCTTTCACGAAAATGAAATGAAAATGTTAAAATATGTTAAAAAATAGCAGATATACAAGCTTGCAGCGCGGCTCGAAGTGACGTGCTGTGAGCTTGTATATCTGCTATTTTTTAATAGCCAATGTATACAATATGGATAAAGGGGTGGAAATGTATTAACACTTTTTGCTGGGGACCCCGGACCCCCTGGAACCCCCTCAAGGACCACTGGTTGAGAACCACTGATATAGATGACTGACGTCATTTACATTAGATGACCGACGTCATTAGATGACTGACATGGCTGGCCAACAAGAAGTTCGACATCCAACATTGGAGTCACACTCTGTTCTTTTTCTCTCCACAATCTAATACGATTTTACTCAGCAGAATTTGTTATCTAAGGTTATAGTCCACGAAACGAAGCCATTCATTCCCTCCCCTACTACTTATATTATATATCTGCTCTGAGGCAGCAGACACACAGACATTAAGTGATTTGGAGCACTTTGGGCATCGCCGGGGCTTTGAGAAGCCGCCGTCCGTGTGCAGAATAAAATTACCCCCAGAATGAAGTCAGTCAGATGTGGGGGAACCAACGTCAAGGCAATCATTATCACCTCTGCTTCTCCCAGAGCTGCAGAGCTCACGGTCAATCATCGACTCCGCGCGCTGCCAACGCTTCTTGTTCGCCCCCAAGCACAACACTGCCTATTAGCCCGTTAAAACCGGGAAAGCATCTTTGACATTTTCGATTATAGCGGCACCTATAGGCTTCAATGTAGCCTGACAGCGCATCGTGGGTTTGAGTCCCGTTCCCGACGAGCTTTACTGCATGTCTCTCGCCTTGTTTCCTGTCTGTCTCTACTGTTAAATTATTAATAAAGGCCAAAAAGACAAAATATCTTTAAAAAAACAAAAAAAAACTGATCTACAAGCTGATAGCGCGTCACTAATGCCGCTCTATGAGCTTGTAGATCTGTTTTTTCTATTTTATCTTGAACATTTTTGTAAATCTTTTAGTATATGTTTTTTTTTTACTCAAATCTTTGCTTCCATGGGTTCTTGGTATAAAAACGGTCCTTGACATGGAAACTGATATCAACATCATTTTTTTCAGAAAACTGTAGGATTCAGAAGAAATGTGTAGAATTATTGTAGGCCTCAGGTCTTAATGGGTTAGTTTGACGCCAACCTCTCCCACATTGTTAGGTTTTGCTGTCTTGGCTTCAATATCTCTGCCAGCAGCAGGAATACATGTACCTGTTTTCTCAGCAAAAATAGGAGCCGAGTGGGGAGGCATTAGGAGACCCAGACACTCTGGGTGTTTTTTGGGGGGCCATCTGCCTCAACGTTTTTGGAGCGCAACCCATAGCATTACGATGTGGCTGTCGTCCAGTGGTGGAAAGTAGCTAAGCTAAGCTACAATTTTGAGCTGCTTTTGACTGAACTTAAGTATTTCCACATCTCAAAGGCAAATATTGTACTTTTTTGTACACTGTGTAGTATACGACTACAGTTATTTGAAAACTGTGTAGATTTTGATCGTTATTGCGACACATAATGTTAACAACTTCAGCCCTATTTTATGTTTAAGCTATTTGAAAATAGCCAATCTACAAGCTCAAACTGGAATTTTCAAAATATGTTTATACATTCTGAAAACTTGTGAAATGGCACATTCTGCATAATTAGTACCAATGAGTCGCTTTGCGCCGTGTTCAAAGCTTGTAGTGCTCGGGTGGCGCAGTGGTAAAAGTCACTGCCCACCACCACGGAGGTTGTGGGTTCGAATCCACCGTGGTGCATCCGGCTTTGTCGAGTGTCTATACTAGGGGTACAAATCTTGAAGGACCACAAACTATTTTTTGAATAAGGCAAAGGTCTGTTTATTTAAGTCGGTCAATCGAGCCAAGCTAACCAAATCGGATCCCCTCCCAACCAACCAACTTAATAAAACTGGGGTGCAGAGCAGCGGCGTAATTCTGGGTTGAGGCTAGACGGGGTCCCCTGTGAGCGAAGTGCGCTCACCCAAATTTTGATTTTTTTTTTTTTCATTTTCCTCTAATCTAGCTAATTTGACACTGTGTTATGTTAATTCTTCTTCGCGGTCCCCCTGTTGAGAAACCCTGGTCTATACGAACACAATTGGCCCGTGTTCGGGGGAGGAAAGCCGGGCAGGGCGGGGTGATATCGGTCATTGCACGTACTCCTACGGGCTGGGGGGGCGGCACCTGTCAGCGGGGAGTGTTGGGGCGGGAGGAGTAGGACGATGGCTCTACGTTCTACAAATCTACAGATTCTGCTGTTAGCAGAATCTGTCTTGAAAGATTAAGGCAAACAGGAGTAGCCTACTGTATGAGGGCGAGGGGAGCGGGGCCAGGTGGGCGGAGAGAGGGCTATGTGGTTATGAGCCACGATGTGGGGACACAATCCTTAAGTCTCCGTTCTCAGCCACAAGTGGCATCATTGTCATCACCTTTTTTTGATTTCATTTCATCTCTCGGCGCCGCCACTGTGGGGCAATATCTGTGGCATCGAGTTACAGGAGGAGGCCCCCGCACCTCTTATTATTTTCATGGGAACCCAAGGACAGCGGAGCGCCGTGTACGCACCGCGGGATGAGAGGATATTTATATGAATGCTGTCAGCTAGGGCAGAAACCTCATATCTCCATAGTCTAACTTTTTGAATTCCCCCCCCCCCCGTAACGCCCTACTTGATCAGGTGGAAAAAGTACTCAAATGTTTTGCATAACTAAAAGTATCAGTACCTGTAGAAGTAGTACTCTGTTACAAGTAAAAGTCTGGTATACTTGAGTAAAAGTACAAAAGTATTGGTATCAAAATGTACTTAAAGTAGCCTACCAAAAGTAAAAGTACTAAAATGTTTGAAAGTAGCAGATCTACAAGCTCACAACGCATTGCGATGCGACGCGTTGTGAGCTTGTAGATCGGCTATTTTCAAATAGCTTAGGTATAAAATAGGGCTAAAGTGGTTAATGTATGTTTTATAATCAACTATATTTATATCTGCAAAGTAACTCAAGTTTTAAAATAATTGTAGTGGAGAAAAAGTACAATATTTGCCTTGTACTTAAGTACAGTACTTGAGTAAATGTTCTTAGTTACTTTACACCACTCCATGAAAGCATAAAAAGTAGCAGATCCACAAGCTCGAAACTCGGCGCAAAACGGGCTTGTATATCTGCTACTTTTGATCCTGAAAAGTAACAGTTTTGGACATATGAGCTTTCCACCCCGACAGAGGCGATATGAATGCGTATAATGTTGTGTTCTCTGCACTGAGGGACATTTAGCGCCTATCTGTGAATAGCATCAGAGGCTCCCTCAGCTCAGACAGGGTCATTAATATCGGGGAGCGGTTTTATGTGCTTTCATTTTGCGCCCACGCCAGCTGGGTCCCAATGGGAGATGAGCAGATGAGCTGGGTGCAATGTTCTTTTTGTCAAAGTCTCATTTCCCCAAAAAACTAATTCCACTTCACAATGCTCTGCTGGGATTGTTACTTTGGGTCTTTACAGCGTGTAAGTCGGTGGGTCTCAAGCGTTTTCTTGTCAAGGACACCGAAGTTGGTATGTTACGGACCACAGAACACAAGTCTGAAAAGAGTTTGTGTTAGAAGAGAAGATTTGTGTTTAAAAAACTTCCAAATGATTCACGATGAAAAAACCCCCCAACTAAAATAGTCAATCTACAAGCTCAAAAGGCCACGCAACGCATTGTGAGCTTGTAGATCGGCTATTTTTGAATAGCCTAAGCAGTGGTGTGTTCTAGGGCATACTATAATTATTCCCTCCCACACGCACGGCACATGCACACGCGCGAGTATGTAGTATGCACGTGCATGGTCGCCGAATGAAATAACCGCCCTATTGTTAAGTAGTTAATGTGTGAATTACTTCTAAACTCCAACGGCCAGCGGTCATTATCACCTCAAGACAATAGTCACACATAAGCTTGCACCTCAGACGCCACATTATCACATGAAAAAGGCTATTTAGTTTACATTTTTGCTGACCCCCCCCCCACCGCCCCCCCCCAGCCCCTCCTCCTGGGTATCAGATACGCTTCCTCGGACGGTTTCTGGATGGCTACTCTTGGCTGCGAAAATGTTCTGCAGGTCACACTACGTATAGCGCAACACGGTACAACACATGCACCACTGAGTACAATATAGGGTTCAAGTGGTGTTGTGATGCTATATCAAGTTGTTTTCTTTTTTTGCTTCGGGGACCCCCGCAGAAACGTTCAATGACAACGTTTCCACTGGCGATAGGGTTGGTTTTGAAGCCTCTAGTTTAACTTGACCTACATCCCCACTTAACTTGACTTATGTCCCTTTAGTTAACTTGGACAGTTTTTCAGGGGACGCCGACGCCTCAGGTCTGGAAAGCGATTGAACAGATACAGTACATATGCTTCGAGTGCAACAACGACTCTTGTTTAGTTGCCATTTTTTATTATTTCATTCCCGCCGAGTCAGCGGTTCCTCCACCGGCGTGGCGGGGGAAAAGTGCCCGAGATGTGTCTGATCGCTTTAATAGCACTGTGCCTTCAATTGCCTATGTCTAGTCAGGAGGTGGGCGGGGGGGGGGGGGGGGGGGGATTAAGGAGAGGCCTGTGAGAGAATGGTGTTTGCGAGTTAATGATGAAATCGTTGGCTAGGATAGCGGTGTTTTTTTTTTTTTTCCGACTGGAAGACGTGGCTCATTTCACCCGGGGAGGCGAGAGTTGCGGCTTTTCGCTGAAACCGGGGAAGGTGGCTGAATCCACGGGAGATACCCCATCAGGCTTTGAAGTGCAAAGCGTCTGTGTCACGGGCAGACATTAATGCTCCCAACAGCGCTCTCTGCGTGTGTAACGCAACACCTCGCCCGTGGGTCCTCAAAAGTCCTTTTTCTTCCCTGCATTCTTGGGAAAGGTAGAGAGAGATACAGAGAGACACAGAGAGAGAGAGAGAGAGAGAGAGAGAGAGGTGTGAGATGGTGTTTGGATCCAAACTAAAGTAACTAAATAGATTTACTCAAGTACTGCACTTTACTCAAGTACTGCACACATTTTTTCAAGATTTTTCAAAAATAGCAGATCTACAAGCTCATAGCGCGGCACTCGGTGCCGCGCTATGAGCTTGTATATCTGCTATTTTTGAATAGCCAAAGAAATCTAAAGTGACACAGATGCGTTCCAGGTCTTAATGGGTTAAGTACAATTTTTAATCATGACGTGTTGTGAGCTTGTAGATCTGCTATTTTCAAATGATTATTATACATTTTATTCATTTGATATCTTGTGAAATGGGACCATCTGCATAATGTGTATACTTTTACTTTTGGTAGCCTACTTTAAGTATATTTGAGTAAAAGTACTTGCACTTTTGTGCTTTCACTCAAGTCAATTTTGAATACCAGACTTTTACTTGTAACAGAGTATTTCTACATTGTGGTATTGATACTTTTACTTAAGTAAAACATGTGTGTACTTCTTCCATCGCTGAGAGAAAGAAAGAAATGGGGAGAGAGAGAGGGAAAGAGAGAGAGAGGTGTGATATGGTGTTTGGATCCAAATGTGACTTCATTCTGGCTGGGAGTGAGAGTGACAAGCTCAGCATCTGTTAATCCGCGGGTGTTTTTGTTAGAAACAGCAGACATACAGTATCTGTGTCCATCACACAGGGAAAAGGCTCAAATCCCCCCCAAAGTTCCCGGCAAACGGAATTTTAAGCCCTGAGTTTTGAAATGTATTTTTCTCTGCTGTGGCGACCAATATTAATCATACTCCCGGAAAACACGGAGCTCTGACAAAGTACACTTTTTTTACTGTAAAAGTAGCAATACCGCAATAAAAAACAGCAAAAGGCCTGTATTGACAATTTTACTTGAGCAAAAATACAAAAGTAAAAAGGCTTCAAAATATACTTGCTGTACCAAAATGTTTCAACCTTTTTCGAAAGTAGCCGATCTACGAGTTTACAACGCGTCGCATCGTGGCACGTTTTGAGTTGCTTGTATGGCTATTTTTTTAATAGCCAAAGTATAGAATATGGCTCAACCGGCAATGTATGTTTTGTAATAATAATACCATTACCAATACAAATCTACAAAGTAATTGTAACTCAAGTTTTCAAATAACTGTAAAAAGTACAATATTTGACTCTGAACTGTAGTGGTGTAGAAGTATAAATTATTGGAAAAATTGACATATTCAAGGAACGTAAAAGTACGTCAAAATTGTACATCGTGCAGTTATTGAGTAAATCTACTCAGTAACCCGTTTCCACGGTTATTCAGTAACCGTGGAAACCGTGCCATCCACAAAGAAGCCATGAATCTCACACTGGCACGGTGGCATATGAGTCAGGGAGATGCCTCTTATATGGGGTGCTAAGTACGTCCTAAAAGAACCTCCAAATTATCGTCTCTGTCGGTGTAAACCTCACACGTCCAAAACCGTTACTTTTCAGGACGCAAATTAAAAAACAGCAAGAGTAGCAGACCGACAAGCTCGAAACGCTGATCAAGCAGGGCACTGGTTCTCAACCAGTGGTCCGGGGACCACTAGTGGTCCTTGAGGGGGTTCCAGGTGGTCCCCTGCTAAATGATGGAGAGTTGGTAACCAAATTGACCCTTATAGATATTTAACTCTTGGAGAGCGTAAAATGAAACCAATTGGACCCTTATAGATCTTTAACTCTTGGAGAGTGTAAAATGAAACCAAATGGACCCTTACGGGTCCATTTGGTTTCATTTTACGCTCTCAAGAGTTAAATTATTGTTAAACATCTTCATTACTTGATCAACGCTTCATGCCTGTTATCTCTCCTATGATACCAACATCAATACGGCATGGAATTGTGAACAAAATCTCATCCAACCACAACAAAATATTCTAAAAGTATTAGGTCTGAGAGTCTAAATCTCATACGTGGCTCAAATGTCGAATAAATAATGAACCTTGACATGAAAAGGGTTGAAAACCACTTAAGTAGGGCATTCATTTACGGAAAAAAAACACAAAAGGTTAAAATATGGAGATTTCTGCCAAAACAGCAACGTTACACTTAAGTACAGTACTTGAGTAAAGGTACTCCGTTACTTCCCCACACTGATTTGAATACAGATGGGGCTATTAGAATGCAGGTGCAGGGTAGGGTTCTGACCAGAACTAATGCCCCCGTAGGTCGCCGGTCGGTTGCCACGCCAGCGAACCGGCGGCAGCTGCCAGCGTACCCCCGGCAACCGCGTACCGTCCACCAAAACGCCACGTGTTGTTTTTTTTTCGCGAGCGAAGAATGACTCACAGGGCTCATGTTATCCCAGCATGCTTTGCCACCATGGGGCCCTTGACCCGCGTGACCCCGTCGCGACGACGTCGGTACGGGATCAAAAGACCTCCGCATGACATCATGGGGCCGGGCCTTTCAGACCCGGAGCCCTCATGGGGAGAGCGTGGACACAGGCCAGCTTGGACAACAAGAGTCATGACAATGAGTCACAATAGAAGCCATTCTCTTTTTTTTCTCTTGCCTTTCCTCTCTCATGTCCCGTCTCTCTCCGAGAAAAAGGCATTTCGGTGACTATGTTTCATAAAAACAACATAATGGAGCATTTTCTTTTGATCCATTATAGCCACTTCTATTTTTTTTTTTACTACAAGCTCGAAACGCGGCGCAAAGCCACGCCTTTTGAGCTTGTAGATCTGCTACTTTTCTGTTTT